>NW_012026821.1:1518135-1606360 GCF_000956235.1 Wasmannia auropunctata | reverse complement strand
AGAGAGAGAGAGGGGGGGGGATCGCGCGTATCGAACGCACATGCGATATACGCATATTGTACGCTCGCATTAACCGAGCATACCCCGCGGGTCAACCAGCAACGGGCGCAAGAATGGAGACGCGTGTTTCGGGGCGGTTTGCGACCCACTTGCACAACGCGAGGTGTCCCATGATACGATTACCTTAATGACACTAGTTTATGTTAATAATAGTTTGCGCTTGGAATAATTAATTTCGTGCCGCGCGAGCGACGCGCGAATAGAAATAATCGAGCCGTTCCCGGATAACTGCCCTTTGATAATCCCCGCCGCGCCCCTGTCTGTAACACTCCATGTACGAACAGCCGATCGCATAGCATATCGAAATGGACGGGTATGAATTTTTCACACGTTGCACCACGCGCCAAGGGGTCACGTCATCGTGACACATTTTAAATATTCAAATGTAAAGTAATGCTGCCGTTACTCATGCTAACTTGTTTCGACGGCCCGTCAGACACACGCTTGCCGAAGTTTGACACCGCTCGATTCTACGTCGCGCGGGAGGGAGGGGGGGGGAGGAGGGGAATACATCATGAATAAAACAAGCATGTATCCGGCTAAAATCTGTAAAACCAATTTCGTTGCTACACAAAAGCTTTAATTTGCGAACACTGCCCGCCTGATGTGAATGAGATAGTGAGGGCGTGCGCATATACTTTTAAATAATTACGTATTCCATTTTTATATTATTGTTCACACGCGCAATCACTCATCTTTACTTGGCGCGTGTCTTTTGCGGAACGAATTAAACGAGTTAAATAAATAGAGAAACCTCGCATGCTCTCGCGATAAAAATAAAACGGTGGCTGAGACAGCGTATGCTTTATAGACGTCGATATAGAAGTTTTAATAGAGAAAAACTTCCTGCATAGGGGGGAGGGGGGGGGGGGTTATCGGGCGAATTTGCATATCATAATTGAAAGGGCAAACTGATAAAAGGGAAATATTTATAATATGTTAAAATTATTATCGACTTTAAAGTCCAATATCATTGGTCGCGGTACTCGCGGTAATGGCTTATATTGCGTATGAGTAAATCACGTTTAATTGACAAATGAATATATTCATTACTTAATGTAAGAATAAATCGATCGTTTCACAATTAACGTTTTCTCTAGAGAAACTCATGAATTACTTCCAAGTTGGTTCTCTAAAAGACAATTTTATAAAATATCTCTTCTTCATAATCAGTAACTTTAAGTATTAAGTATTATCTCTATAAATAAAGCTTAAATGTAAATATAGTTAAAGTACAATTTTTAATGATTATTTGAAGAATAACATTTCGTTATTTATTATCAATTTTGACGTTCAATTCGCGCGAATTTGTTTAAATGAAAAACACAGTTGGTTTCGGGTATATACCAGAATGGAAAATAATAAAATGTTTATGAGCACTGGCTCATATTTTCGTAAAAATAGTGGCCCCTTTTAGTTTCTTCGTGCTTCAGTAAAAACTACGGAGAATTTGTATAAAATATTTACGCTTTTAATTCATCACACCGCTGTAACGTTATTCTGTATTCATGTCGTAATGAAGCGCCATGCATTTCGAACATTGAAAAAAATGTGCGCATTTCAAGAACGTAGTAAAAATTTTATGCGTCAGCGGAGCGACCGTGTAATAAATATCCATTTGCATATATAGGAAAAAAAGCCTTGCGTCCGACAGAAGCGCTAATGGCTAATGCGAAGAGGGACTATTTTCTGCGCGATGTCGCGCGCGGGGAGAGACAAATTTAATTGCCACGATCGGGCAATCGGACAGTGAATTTTCGAATCCCGTGGTGGATCCCGCAATGCTCTCGATTTAAATGACGTTAATGCTCCGCTAATCCGCATCGATTGCGCGACTCGCGGCATTGCTCCGGATGTAAATGCACCTGTCCATTTCTCGTGTACACCGCGGATATATAGTGTATCGCGCCACCGCCGACCAAGACAATCAATCTTCGTTTGCCGCGTAATATCCAACGCGGCTGCGATTTTTGACGAGGAATTTCTCGCTGAAAAATCTCTGAACGAAAGGGCTTTCCTTCCACGCGCTTCCGTTCGCGTGGGGGCGTTTTATATACGAAGGGTTTATACAACAATGGAAAACCTATCACACAACATAATTCCTAAAAGAGTTCGAGGCTCGTGTACCGCATTCGATTTACGAGAGCCTCAATTTTCCCTTAAGAGCTTTCTTTCGCGGCCCTCTTGATCCGCGCTGCTTGTAGGCACTCCACATCGCCGGCAGGCGGCCGGCAAATAAAAAAGGGAATTGCGAAATATCCACGCGGCAAAAAGTGTACCCACCCCCATAAGTAACTCTCCCCCCGTAGGCCGTAAATAAGGCCGCGCCTAACTTCTCGCTCCGGTGCGTCCGCGACCGGAGCGAAAAGCTCGCGGAACCGTGTTAAGCCTATCGATCACGCGTGTCCACGAGATCAAACGTTCGGAAAATACTTCGGAATATTACCCCGGAATAGCGCGTAACAATTTCAACAAACGATTAAATTAAACTTCTGGCGAGATGGAAAACAACAAAGAGCGCAATGTCATAAAATATTACACGTATTAAATAATATCACCTTTGACTCTCGCTGAAAACCATTATTCAAATCTCCGTAATTTAGATTAAATTCACTGAAACGGAAATTAAATTATTGAATACATATTCGTTCTCTTTTCCAATTTTTTCTCATGTTAAACGGATAAATTTTATTATAATCGTCGCGTGAGTATCCGTATCGATTCCGACATTTAATGTACGTGAATATGATAATATAAGGTACAATAAATTTTTTATATTCGGAGAAAAAAAAGGAGGAAGAGAAAATCGTATAGGAATGCTCACGCGATCTCTCGTTACTCGGCGTTACGTTGGTAACCGCATTTCTCATCGATAGCCTGGGAGTTCGCGTCGGAGTCTCCCGCTTCTCGCGCGATTTGCATACGGGAATGCATTCGGGATATACGTCATCCGCCGGGTAAAACATTCCCGGGGCGTGGATGAAGCGCGGAGGAGAACGAGGGGAAGAGAAAGAGAGAGAGAGAGAGAGAGAGAGAGAGAGAGAGACGGGGGGAGAGAGAGAAGGGTCGAGAGCGCGAGAGAGAATCTGGCGTGAAAAAGACCCGGCGTACAAAAGGGATCGCGAAACGGCTCGGCCGTGAACGGAAATGCATTCTATATTGTGACGTCGGGCTATACGAAAAGAGAGGAGCTCGCGGAAGCGCCGGGATAAATTCGTATACGTAGGGTGCATCAACGATGCGATGCGGGGAGCGGGAGCGCTCGGGAGGGAAGTTCGCGCGCGCGAGATGGAAGGAGTATCGATTGCGTCTTGTACTTTTTCCTTTTTCTTCTCTTTTTTTTTAGCCAGCTCCCTTTCAACGTCACCGCCGCTTTGGTCTATGAACGGCGCGTGGTTCGAGATAGTTCGGAATCATTTATGCGACACGTGCATGCGCGAGTTTTGACTGCACTCAGATTAAATCGATGAAGGTGTATAGTCGACGCCAGAATTCAGACGTCCCCTTGTCTCATAATTCTCGCGGATTTACTACCGCGATAAACGACGACGATAATAATAATTAATGGGACGCTAAATACATTGCTATCTTGTTCGGTTAGCAACAAAATTTCAATAAAGTTCAATAAAGTTGATGATTCTGAATTATCTCACTACCTTTTACTGCTGTGTCCTTAAATTTATTGTATTTAATAACAATTTAATGAAAATATCGTACAACAGACACTTCTTTGTAAAATGTATGCAAAAAATACAAAATTAAAACAGTTAGATATGTCTTACAATAGCAATAGGCATAATTTTTAAAACAAAAATCTGTATACTTCAATATATAAAGTATATAAGTATTCGATATCAACAGATGTAAATGCCCACAACGATAATTAATGATACTATTATACTATATATAATAATTTACAAGTAGGGTGGGTACAATTTATTGTAAATAAGTAATGGATTAATAGTAAGGGAAATAGTAAGAGAAGGGTTAAATTATGAGGGATATTATAAGGGGCGGTTTTATTATAATTTAAATTAATTTAAATTTAATTTAAAATTATTTTAAATAAAATTGTGGATAAATTTACATTATACATATATAATACTTTATCGACATTACAACAGTATATGTTAATAATTAACTCTTTTATCGTAAAAAAAACTGCGCTCATTATGTTTGAAAATTTCATTCGCGTACTGGCAATTATTAAAGTCTGTCTCAGTTGAAAATTTTTCAAAACTTTAAATTACCTATATTGTAGTTAGATTGCATCGCTTTCAGGTGGAATGTGCAAAAATTTTAACACTAATTGAAGATTCTTGAAAAGCGTAGCCAATCGAATTTTACTCGAATTGAATTACACTTCGAATTATAATAAGAATTACCAAGTGACGTAGCCATTTGAATATGTAACTTGATTGCATAAACGTTCGTTGCACAATTTTATTCACGTTAATAATTTTACATAAATACTTCAAAATTTTCACATCACGCTTTTCATGCCCTCCGTTATTTAAATTTTTAGAAAATCGCGAAATGAAGGTAACGTTCATGCCTTTATAATTTAACGCGAAACGTGCGTTAAGATAAAAAAAATCGGTTACAGGGAGTCTATAGTGGCGAATAAAACGTAATTACATTTAGGCTAAACTGCCTGTTACGTGGCCGTTCATCTGGCCGTGCGAAGGGTGCAAGAAAATGCATCGCGTGACCTACATACCCGGCATACATGGCTCTCGGTATCCGTGTCACGTGCAACTGTATCGGAGATGCATTTTTATCGATTGGAAGTCGCATTTCCATCTTCGCTATCCGAATATTTATTTCGGGATAACCACTTCGTAAATAACTACGGTCCGAACGTAATAATTGCCGTCGATGGCAGACTTTTTGCGTGAATAAAGTACAAATTCTAAATTTTTTACTCTACTTTCTAATTAAGGGAAACAAATAAGAAGTGAGCTTTAGCTTTTATTGTCCTGCTCCATCCATATTAAACGTGCACGGAGTTCGTTCTTATTTTTCTTTAATCAGCTTATATTTTGCTTCTACTTTTTCCTCAAATTTATTACATTAGGTATTGCTCGCAGAAACTCGCTTGTACACGAGTGTATATATATATATATATAATGAATAAATGTCTGCGAATATGTGTGCCCGCGGTGTATTGAGCTCGGGGTCCGTGATTAGTTCGCTAAGCCCAAATGACTATGCGGATCAGTCATCCCTGCGGGAATTTTCAATTTGTAAATACCCACAGTTTCACAGGAACATCGCCTTTGCCTGTGCTTTCCGATACTCATTACTGCACGACGAGAAAAGCTTTATACAACACACCGGTCACTCCTTTCCAGTTTAAAGTGACTTTAATCTCCGATCGTATCGTATCGTTTCATTTGTCGCGGACTGTACCAGACTACACGAGATACTAGATAGTAACTTCATAGCGCATAGATAGAACCAGAGGAAATCGCGCATCCGTGCAGTTGCATTATGGACCGTACCGTGATTTCCCTAACGTTACTGTACGCTGCTGCAGTACGCGGAGACCACATTCGCGGAATACGCGACTTAATGCGTCGTGTTTGTCAGGAATAATTGCACATCAAATATCGCGTACGTAGTTAAATCGTCGCGTCACGCAAAATGTCGCTCTTGCAGCCAAATGGAGGGAAGCGCACCGGAAATAAAATGTCAAAATTTAATTAAGAGCGCTTAAGTGGAGTTAACACGGTTTAATCGTACATTGTTCTCATTACACGTATGAATATTGACGTAAGAGTAAGGGACATGATATAATCGAGAGAAGAGATAGGATAGGGAAGAGGGAGAAATATTGGATATTAATCATGCATTACAACATACATGATTATAATGCTTAATTATTATCTGATAGTAGCTTGCATGTAGTTGCATGCGCGATGGCGGATAATAACTTCAGCAGGTATTCAGGAAACTAAACTTCGACGTAGCCGCAACATCGAAGTACCCGGACTATAACATAATAAACATCATGGTATGTAACGGGATTACAACTGGTGTCCTTTAAATACGTTACTTTACGTAATGAAATGGATTTGACAAAAATACGAGGATATGTATATATATTAAGGAGAAAGAATTTTCGCGGTTATCATCCCGGAGTATATGTGCTTCTAGTTTAATTTATAGATCGCGTAGAAAATGTGTCAAGGCTCCATTAGCAGATTACCTATCCGGTGCTCAAATAATGCAGCGAACATCTACGAAGTAATTGCAGAATGGAATTTGAATTATATTCCACAATAGGTAAATAGTACGGCCTGTTTTACTCTATTCGTGCAAAATCGAATTTGCTGCGGGATTATGCGGCGGCGATTATCCACGATATAGCGAGGCCACGTCGTAAATTCGACGGGCGCATAAATTGGAGGTAAAAATAGCCTGCAGGCATCGATTACATAATGATTTCCTGCCTATGGGAAAACGTTGCGTCGCTGCCGATGCAGTTACAGCACTGTAAGGTCATTCGGTTCACTAGAAATGAGATCGATGGGTGCATATGTATGAGAGGTAGCAAGATGCAAATATAACATTTATTCCTCTTCGAGAGAATTTCGAGAGAGAGAGAGAGAGAGAGAGAGAGAGAGAGAAAGAGAGAAAATACAGAATAATTCCATTAAATTAAATAAGTAGGTATATATAAATTTAGTTCAGCGAAATTTATTGATTTTTGACACCTAATAATTTTTAATGTAATTTACAAACTTTTAATAGACGGTTTTTATTTGCATAAACGCTTTTAACCATCGAATATTCTCTGATAAATTTTTCGACCAATACAGAATTGATTTTTATTTAGAAAAAAGTCGAGAGTGCTTTATTGCAACTGCTCAATTTTTCGCATCTTTTTGCGATACTTTATTTCAAATTGACATTCCACTAGCGCAAACTTTTTATTTAAAATTAACCGAAGAATGCAGTTTTATTTTAATCTCTCCACAGTTTTCGCGACAAGTCTTTCTTTTCTTCAAGTTATAATTATAACTCGAAGATTATCAATATCATGACACTTATGTTAAAAAGAAAAACGTCAATTTGGCTACGGAATTGAATTCGTCGTTAGAATGGTATCCGATGATTCCGTTGGGTATACGATTCGATCTCGAGTTGGATCGGCCTTTTCGCAAGCACACGACGTTGTCTGCGTGCGACGAGCCTGATCGCACCGCTATACAGTGTGCGCCCTAATACGGATACGTCACATCATGACGCCGGAGAGACAAGGACTCACGTGCCATGACCTACATTCGGCGCCTCCCGAGTCCGCCCCGATTCCCGTTCCGCAAATGCAATCGCCGACATTAGCACGACGTTGCACGTGACTGTGCAACGTTGTGCTATTGCGGCGCGTTTAGGTCAACGCGATTGCATGCGACGTTGGAAAATCTCCGATGATTGTATCTCGGCTCGGATGTATGTACACCACGGATGAACGCCCGCGCATTCCAACTGCGACACGCGTATTAATTCTGGCGCGAACGCACGATCTTTTAATTCCTTTCGTGTACTTTTGAGGCTGCGTTTCACTCGACGCTCGCGCAAACGCTCTTGGAATCCTCGTTGTTTATCAAATGTTAAACAAAGATAAATGACGCTCGTGTGCGTTACGAGCGCTAAGTGGAACGCACGGTGACATCGAGAGTACGCAAAAGAAAAAAAAAGAAAAAATACAACGCGAAGAAGAAAAATGTAAAAAGAGCCTTCCCTCTCGTCACAGCAATTTTTTTAACTTACTTCCTTATTATGGTACATTTTGTCGAGGGAAACTCGTTAAAATATGAACGCGAATCCTGTTTTCAAAAATGCGCAGCGCAAAGAGAAAAGTACAAAAGGACGCGCGTTTGTATAATTTCATTTGCTTGCTGTGAATACGGAAAATGGCACGCTTTTCTTGCCTATATTATTCTGACAATTCTGACGAAATTATACCGTCGGACGGGACCGTGATGTTAATTTGCGTTTGTATTTTAAATTCTTGCGCTCGGGTGCGCGCGCTACATGTAAATGGAGTGCATTCAACTGCCCGTATTATGTCGGAGTAACGTTTCTTCATTTTGATGTCGTTACAATTAAATGTTAATAAAGATAAAATATTAATATAATTAAATATTTATAATATAAAATAATTATTTAGGCAGGACGCGCGCTTGTAAAACGAGACAAGCGACATCGATGGAAATGCAGAAATAAAATGTGTCTAATATCGTGTCACTTGTAATATCGAACCACTGCAGAGCGCAAACAGTTCAGAATTGTTTATGGCCCTTCACAGTGATATTTTCCAGTTCGTCGCTGATACGAAAACTTGCCCGCGGGTAATTGCTTGTCGTTGCGCTAACAAGATCCCAGTAGGACATCTGAAGCGACGCGACGTGCCGACATATTGTCGAAGCGCCCGCGACTGTTCGTTAACCTGGCGGTGCATATTTCACGTCCTGGGGCGGACGAGAAATTGCCATAGCGAATTGACGCTCGTATCGTTACTTCGTGTCTAATTTTTACGTTACGTGTCGAGCCGCAGAGGCCACGAGGGCTGTATGCATACTTACGCGGGATATTATGTACGTGTTACACGATCGATTTGTGACAAAATATTTACGACGAAAAGGTGCAATGTGGCTAGGATTTTGATTACATTTGCGCATGTAAAGAGGATTTACGGTAAATGGGAGCCGATGGATGGTAACCGAAAGTCAATAACTGGAAGGAAAACATCTGCCTTGGAAGACTTTTCTGATACTTACAAATTTTCATTTAAGTTTTCAGGCGCGCGCATAGCGCGCAACTTAAAGATGATACTTTAATAAGATCACACTGCCCGGGAAGCTATTCGCCTAAAGACATCGGAAAGTTTTTTTAAGGGCGACTATAGCTAAGATTATGAAACTTTCTGAAGCCGTTCCCTTTTACGATCTTACCCCCAAGTGCATTTACATAGCCGAAATTTGCGCGTTTACGCGGTCGAAGACGAGGGACGTATTGATTGTAATAAAATTGATTAAGCATTGCAAATCCTTTTTTTTATGAATTATTTAACTTTTTCTGTCAACGGAACGCTCAACATCCCATCTTTTTCTGCTGTTTTTAATTATTTTAATTAATTTGTGACACAAAGGGTTAACATATATGTATAATCTGTATTTGCGAAATTTAATTTATATAAAATGTTTTAGAGCTATTTTAATATTTTAGTATTAGTATATATTAGTAATTAAAAATTTTTTTCATATTTTTTCCTTAAAAATAAATCAATTTCTCGAATGTGAGAACAGTAAAAAGCAATTTGCTTCACAATTTCAATATTGATATGATGTTTCTAGAAAACCAAGGCAATTGCAATTTAATTAAAAGTCGGTATATTACGATAACAGTCTCTAATAGTTTGCAGCATGCACAAGTCGGAACGGTCAAGGCTGTCGGAGTAGCGGTTGAATTTCTCTTATTTGCAAGTTTCTTACATTTGTAAAAAGATTGTTAATTCTTTCTCTAAAAATGGAACACAATCATTTGGATGCAAGATCGAAATGGAACACAATTTGCGTAATGATTCCGATATTAATCTGAGATTTTCTAGAAAGCAAGAACAACTGTGATTAAATTGGAAATCCGGTCCATTACGGTATTAGTCTCTAATGATTTGCGGCATGCAAACGTGCGAAAGTGGGAGCGGCCGTGGGACTCGCGGCGCTGAGTTTCTTTGAAAGTTCTTCTCCCACTCGTTAGCGCCATTACTCAGGCAGATTGTCGTCACGTAAGGGTGGAACGAGCCAAGTCGGCGCGGCGGTGGAGGCGTCCCGACCGACGCGACGCGACGCCGCCGCCGCCGCGCCGCTCCAGGCGCGCTTGCCGCGGTTATTAAAATTATAAATTATGCGCGCGTCAGGCATCGCGGGCCGAGCCCGCGAAACGGCCGGCGAAAATTTACGCCGACGGCCATTTCTCGCAAATTCCCCGTCGACGTTAACCGCCGCCGCATGCATATCGCGAGGCCACTTTCTCAGCCAAGACCGCTTCGTTATTCATCGCCGCACGCGCGCTCTTCGTCGTCGAGTGCGCGAAACATCGCACTGACGTCGTGTGTTCTGACAGAAACGGACGAATTCTGGCCGCAAAAAAAAAAAAAGAGGTAAAAAGAAGCGGAGTTCACTCACCTATCCAGGTCGCAGGCGTCTGACGTCGATGTCTCTTCCGCGAAGACGCCCACGTTGACTGCTTTCACCCCCTTTCGAACTGTCGTCGCACACACGCACGTACCTACTTAGGGCGAGCAAATAACGTGAGGAACGGGTCTTCCCTCACTCTGCTGAGGCATCACGACGGAAAATTCGAAAATTCCCAAGGAGCGTTGATTCGAATCTTCATGCTGCTCCTCGCCGACCGCTCGCCGTCTCGTTAACCTGTCGCCTCGATGTCGCCGAATATCGGAGAACACCACTGATTCGGAACACGCATCCAGTTGACGCGTCGCCGAATGCTCGCCCGTGACTGATTTCGACACTGCCAACATAACGTTCATTCGCGATAAGAAAAATATACACAGAATATCGCTCGAAATGTTATGGCGTGATCGCGCGACGCTCCGACATAGCGATTCACTTTTAATTATAGGCACTAACAAGACGTATGTGATAGAATATATTTTGTTGAAACCAAGCAGAATTTCTAGAATTCGTGATAGAACTCGATATTTTATAACTAGAACGTTTAATAGATTTTACTATAAAAATTTGGTTAAAATTTTCCAATTGGATCTATAAAATTAAAAGAAACGTGCAATCAGAATTCTAACTTTTTAACGTTACCGCAATGCATTCTAACAGTTTTATATTATTAACAAGAAATTCTGAGATATTTAACAGGAAGGAATTAATCATATTCGTTTGGTAAATCCTACAAAAATTCTGATTTGACGATTTTCGAGCAAACATACTGATTGAATTTATTATAGATTTCCAATTAATGCAATTAAATTCTTTTTCCCGTGTTTTAATCTAAAAATCTTGATGTGAATTTATCGAGGAACTGTTAAAATTAATATATTCCGAGGCTCGAAACATTAAAAAAATTTTAAACCAATATATTTTAATTAGAATAATGTTATGCATAACGATAGACTCAAGTCATTTATTGGGTGAGACATTTTGTAAATGGAGTTACTAGACAGCAAAGCTCTGTAATTGATCCTGAGATTGTGACACTTGGTAGAGTCTTTGTCTATATAGTATTAGTTAATTTTTTTTCTCAAGTTTTCAGTCTAGTTCTTCTTTAATTTTTTATTCGATAATAACAATCACATTGCAGTCTTTTCTGTTACATCATGTCTACTTTGTATTTATTAAATATTATAACTCAAAGGCAAAAAATAATTGTATAATATAATTGTGTTTATTTTGTTGTTTTTAATATTGTGTTTTGACACTATAATTGTTTTAATTAAAATATATGAGATAAAAAAATAAGAGACAATTATTTTTGCGATTATTGGTTCTGTTTCTCTTTTTCAAACCGGATCCCTTTCTGTATCGTAGTAAATTTTTACAATTTTGATTTGGATTAATTGGAAAACAGAAAATAACTGCGTTTATTATTTCCGTTGCGCTCTTTGCGCCGATAATTTGATAAATAAATGTTGATTTGATAAATAACATACTCGCTGAAATATATGTAACACGATATTTCAGAGTAATCTGATAGAGTCTATCATCGAGAATTGTCCTTTTTTTTAAAAAAATAAAACGTAAAGATAGATGTAGTATTATATACGCCCAGCGTAATGGTGCTATAAGCCCGAAATGGAACGAGAGAAGTTTGAAACATTTTCGGCCACCGTTCCAGCGGCCGTTTCGGCAAAGAAAGCAAGCGGAAGCGGCACATTCAGAGACACGCGCGCGAGCGTAACAAAAGGATCAACAAAAGAGGGTAGAATCGTTCGTTCCTTTGAAAAGCAAACGGCGGCGTTTACTTCTCCCTTTCTCTCTTTTCTTCTTTCGCGATGGTGAATTCCTCCATCGGCGAGGATGAGACGCGAAAGCTGCTGCGAAAACTTGGAAGCTCTCGGCGGGCCGTACGCGAGACGGCGCGCGGTGGCGGTGGCGGCAGCGGCGACGACGGCGGCGGCGGCGGCGTCGGTGGCGGCGCAGGCTTAACTCCGGGAACAGGCAGTCGAAGTTTGGGTTAAATACAAAATATAATAATGCCGTGGGCCGCGCTAATGGCGCGCGGCAGCGGCGCCATAGAAAACTTGCTCCGCACCAGTCTAAGTTTAAATGCAAATTTTAGCGCGCGGCGCCACCTCCACCTCCGTCTCGTCCCTGCATCGTCGCCTTCGTCTTCCGTATTATCCGCCGCCGCTGCTCCCTTCGCCGCGAAGCGTACGTTTCCGGCGTGCGAGAGCGCACGGTCGATTTGCGAAAGCGAGGGATTCCCTCTTGAATCAATCGCATCGTAACTCAAATGGTAATTCCGCGCTAATTCGTCGTATTCACTGCAGTCAATTCTAAGAAACCCGAGGTCTGCGGTACGATTCGTATTCGCGTGTGGTTGCGACACGCTACAAACATCACTCTCTCCCCCGGATGTCGGTCTACGATTTTGAAGAAAATTCCAATTTTTGTCGAAAACAATTAATTTCCAAAACTCACGAGCGTGCGTGATCCTGCCGACTCTTGAATCCTTCGTTAGTCCAAAATTCATTCCCGTTTTCTTCCCTTTTGTTAAAGATTCCGCGAACAATAAGGACATTATGGATACTAAATCGTCGGAGTTCACTCGAATGTACGACACAATAAACCCCACGCTAATAGCATCCGGGCCAACTTCGGGTGGAAAACTTTCGCTGTGTTCCGAACCAGAATAGAATTTAACGTTAGTCTCTTAAGCCAAAGTCCCGCCGGGGCTTCGTTCCGCCCGATGCTTTCTTATCCCTCGAGAAGTGCTTGATAAATAATGTTCGATTAAAGGATTACCGCAGCACACGCGTGGCAGTGTCAGCAAACCGCTAATGGATAACGCTGGATCGCAAAGCTCTTTCTTTTTTTTCCGCCCTCGAAAGCGACCACGTTTTCGCTGATACGATCCGTTTCTGTTTTCCGTTTGCGTTTTGCTGCACGCTGCCAGCGTGAATCAATCGCGAAAGCCGGCGGTTTTTTTTTATACCGTAGTCCTTTTAAACCGATCACCGCTACGGATATTTACAAAACCTCGCAAAATAATCCTTTGAATAAAAGAAACGGTTAAAAAATAAGCGACTTTCAATTTGCAACACAAAATTGCATGGATCTAAAAACAAACAGCAATCTCTGTGGTGAAACTTTCTGATATAAAATCTACGTATTTAAATACGCTCTAAATTGACTCCTTTGAGACTCGATCACGAGACTGATACATTGCGTCTATATTTGCTTGTCTATATCTGAGATTGTTGCCAAAAGATGATGCTGCACTTGCTCATTATATCGAGAAAGTTTTCGGCTATTAATCACGCACGCACGATGCCGAAATTACCGCTGTCTAATTATTTCCCGAGAGAGGGAATCCCCCGCGGTGCGCCGGGAACTTATAACTCGTCGCGCGGGAAATTACTGCACGCGTGGGCGAAGCACTTGGCGCGCTCGATCGTTATTTCGCATCGTCAGGGATCGAAAAATTAATCGATCATCCGACGACGATGGCTGGAAAAATTCCGCGGCTGCACACACGTGCGCGCCACGCCACGCGTGACTGACAATCCGGCGCAGTCACGGACACGTCCGTTGTCGGATTTCAGTCGACGTTGCGCGCCGGCGGATTAAGTTGAAATTGTCAATTTAACAACCACTTCGAGTTTCAAGTCAATATTTTTCGAACGCTCGTCCGGCGGCGGATTATCTTCCCGACGTGAGCCGGAATGGCACACTGCAGTCAGCAGTGGGGTTCATAATTGTTTCATAATTTTCATCGCTCGGTCGAGTTGAATTATGTCGCCAGCGATTCGAGCGATTATGACAATAAAATACACGACAAATATTTAAAATGTACACACGCGATGTCACATGTAAAATATTTCAAAATAATATAGCAACATAATTTGGAACGAATTCAAATCACTGCGGCTCGGCTGTTTTTTTTAATTCTCGTATTCGTTACGTTTTATATATATTTTTTTATTTCGGCTAAAAGTTCTTAAAATTATCTCGATGTCCTTTCAACTTCTCTGTAATGATCACTCGCGTATTACTTTTTAAATCCGCCCGTCATCTCTTCCCGCGCGTCACATTGCGGTCGCTATTCAATTTCATTTTCCAATTACGCGTGTTTTGGCGCTACACACGAAGAAATATGCATTAAAAGTATCTCCTCTGCCCCGCGCGCGCGCGCACGTGGGACGGGACGACGCATCCCTCCGCGAGCGGCTTAAAAGCATCCGAGCGTCAGGGCGAAGCGCCACGCCGAGAGCTCTCGATTTCAGAAGATTTCAGTCCCGCCGCCAATCCCGGGATTTCACGGAGATTAACAAACACGCACTCGCGCGTTGATATCGCGATGCCGGGGAAACCGACACTGCTGCAGTATGCATAAGATTCAAATTCGCAGGGTGGACTTGTCCGCCTCCGCGCCGTGTGTCAGCGGCGGCATATCGCCGCTTTTACACGCCGGTCTTCGTAAATAGCTTTCGCGAAACGCGAGTTTAGCGAAGTATTCGACTGCACGCGCGCGCGCGCGTGTTTGTGTGTGTGTGTGTGTGTGTGTGTGTGAACACGCGAGGGGCGCATCCCGGAACGGAGAACTTCGCTCACGTGATAACCGTATAGGCGAGACTAGAAGGATGTTGGAAAATATTTGCAGTTTCCGCGACAACACTTTGTCGATATATGCGTATATATATATATATATATATCTATGTGTGTGTATGCGTGTGTATATACGCACACGCCGGTATGTCGTTAAATAAGCAGCGTCATAAGTGGTTGAATTTGTTATCAAAAGGTCACGCCAGCTTACATCGCAAGCGTTAATTAGCTTGACGTTTTCCGCACGATAAACTAGATCTTCCCTCCTCCCTCCCCCCCGATGTTGTGTTATGCAAATTATGCGTGGGCGCGTCGTGCGGTACCGCGCGGTGCATTATATAAACTGGCAACATGACAAATATATTTTCAATCGCGCTTATCAAACTCATATAAATGAGATATGCGTCAGCGAAGCGGATAATTAATGCCGCGGAAAATGGTCCGCGTAATCGCGCGTACCAGCCCTGATAAAATTAACAATATAAATATTACGACGTGAATGATAATTGACGCCAAGATAAACTCGCTATTGTGGCAATTTTCGTTAATAAACACCTAATATATCATGTGCATGTAACGTACCCCCCCCCCCCCAAAAAATCGTGAATCCATTATCCACCGGCGTGAATTTTTTATTTCATAAAATTGCCGGAAGCTGGTAGCTTTAATCATTGATGATTGATCATTATCTCTCTTGTGTTGTATCAAGCGTACTAATTTTTTATTATTATTTAATGAGAAACGTACTAATGACATATGTACGATGAGATAAAAGCGCATTAATTTTTAGAAAAGAGGAGAAGTGACATGAAAATTCAATAATTGAGAATGACGCACGAATTTCGATTGGACTAATTGAGAAGAAAATGAAAGATGATATTCATTAAATATGTATTACTCGTTGAAAAAGGAAATCTCGATCAAAATAAAATAATTTAATTAAATATTTCCGTATTTCGTTTCGACTGTAATAAATTATGAATTAGAGAGGCAAATGTTATTGGCATTTACCTTATTAATCACTTCCTTCTCGCGAAACGTATTAGAAAAAAAAAAGTAATATTATTGATTGATGCGTTTAATACAAAATGAATCCGATAATTATTGCATTTTTGCGCTTTAGCTGCAAACTTTTCGATAAATCTAAAACCAATATTCCAGTACCGGTTATTATGCGAGGTAATTTTTGAAATTCTTGTATAACATAATATAATGCAAAATAGAGTCCTGCGCGTGAGACTCGTGCGAAATTATCCGTGGAAAGAGTGCTTTTCTTTAGCCGTTTACGTTCTTGAAACTTGAAACTTCGTGAGGATTTTTTCGAGGAGGAGAATTTATATCTGTGTGCCGACAACAGTCCGGATGTCGAAAGGAACGACCGGTGTGTTTGCAGAATTAATCAAGCTCTCGTTAAACAAGTAGAAGTGGGACAAACGGTAGCGCGCTTCTTTCCGCGTTTCTTCCGCACAGACGTCGCGCACAGACGTTTAATTATAACGTTCTCCAGCCGGTGTGCCGCAACGCGACGCGCAATTCGGCGGTAGTATCGAACTTCTCTCCGCTGCGGGATAACGTCGCACGATTTTATCCTGCTGCACCCAAAATAGCCTATTCTGCAATTACTTCGTTCCCGCTTCTGCTCTTCCTGCCTGTAATAAAACGATCGGTATCTGACTACTGGGAGAGTATAAAGACGCACAGATTCTGTCGTTGAAAATTTTCTGAAATTCTCTTCTATTCGCAAACACAACTGTCACTCGTGCGGGACAATTCGCGATAAGCGCACGCGTTTACGAGTTTTCGTAAAGAGTGACCCAAAAATTGCTCGTTTTTAGGCCCCCGATTTTGCGACTGAACAGTGTGCCAAATGGTATCTTATAATGAAACATTAATCACAGAGAAGTTTCAAGTTGAGGTGACAATTGTTCAGAGCTAGAACGGGGGTCGAATTAAAGTTCGTATCGAATTATCACAGGTCTGGTATTTTAAGAAGGTTGATCCAGCCAATGAAAGCAAGATCGCAATTGATCGCAGTTTTACGTAAATGACGCTCTTTTGAATGTAAAAAATCGGGTTTTCGCGTAAAGAGATGTAATATGTGACCCTCTCCTCCAGCTATAAAAATTGTCACCTCAGCCTTCTGTGATTAACATCTCATTATATAGAGTAACATTTTCAATTTTAGGGTGTTTCCTCTCTCTTGGAGTTAAGTCCCAAAATCGAGGGCAAAAAACCACCCTTTTTGGGGTCACTCTTTCCATCCTGGTAATTTTTTCTCACCGTAAATCGTACGTTATCGTATACGAGTTATAACTCCATCCCGCGTCACTCGCAGACGAAGAAATAATACCGGAATAATTTTGGCTCAAGCGCGTTCCGTCCGACCCTCTTATACGAATTCCTCGCGAATGAGACCGCGAATATCGCCGTCGTCTACGGCGATGGTCATTTAATTTTTCCGCGCGTCGTATTTTGCATAATGGGCTCTCCGGTGTTTTGCCTTCGTCCTCTTCACCCCGCGCGCGACTGCGACTCCGTAAGAAAAGAGGGCTTTTTGCATGTGCTAATCGCCGTCTGTTTTGAATTTCATTTTCGGAGACACTTGCGTAATCTCGTGTCGGGATCTCACTCTCTCCCGTCACTCCGGTCTTTAATTACTTCATCGTCTTCGCTTCTCCGGTTCGGGTCGTTTCGAACGCACTTAAGGGCACCGGGTTATCGTCGGACTCGCCTCGATGGCAATCACGAGACGCAAAATTGTTAGTCAAATCGACATCATCGCGGACGCGCGCGTTGCTTTTAAAAGGGTTATTGAAAAACTTTCGTCCTGCCGCGCAGCTTCCGTCGCTGTTCCGAATCGAATCGGGGGCCGGAATATGGCGATCCGGAATGTATCTCCCCCCCCCCTCTCCACCCCTCCTCCTCCCATCTCTCCTGGGCAGTTTATCGTCAAGTGTTTCCGATCGATTTCTTTATCAATCCGCGGCGCTTGAAAGGGAAGAAAGGAACGCAATTAATCGGCTTTCAATGATCCCCGCGGATCGCCGGTGTTCCATTTCAGTCGGATGATTAATGGAAACGTTTAATGGCTTCCGTTAGGCCGGGTCGGAAGATACAAAGCGCGAAAGTGTGCGTGAAAAATGAATGGATTGAGTCGCGTGTTGAAATGGGGTGGGTACATGATAACCGGAGAGTATCGCGCACAAAAAACGTCGAGTGCAGCGAAATTAGTTCGAGAGCTTTGATTTTCAAATTACACCGCGCAAAATAGAATCCGGTTCGCGAGTGTATCGTTAGCGCAATGAAATTAAAGTACTGTAATTTCTTAGTGTCGTACACACCGCGATTTCCTCCGCGTATATCGTTTTCGTATATACGACACGCTTAAAGGGGCATACAATTAGAGGCTTGTGAAGAGCTCGAGGCGGGTTAATTGGAAAGGGAAACTGCTCTCTCCGGCTGTGCGAATGCGACGTAATTCACCTGCGGCGACGTTCCGGGAATCGGTGTCGATGTTCCGGACCGCCGCTTAGCCGCGGTCGTCGATCCAATCAAGCCGACGGGCGCGTCGCGCGGTTTCTTTTATCTGTGTTGGGTACTTTCCCTCGTTCCTTCGAGGAGATCCTCGACCGCGGAACGGCACGGAGTGCGGAGGAACGACACGCCGTCCGGGGGAAACTGCGATCGTACAACTTCACGAAATCTTATAGCTGGTCACGGGTCTCGGGCGCGCCGGCAACCCTCCCCGGATGCGACTTGCACACCCCGCCATGGGTGAACGCGGGGTCTCCGAGCGCGAAGCCATAAACGCGAAGAGAGAAACTTTGGAGAAACCTGTCGGTTTCGATGGAGACTCGACTCGAGCGCAATGCTCACCTCGCACCGTCCCTCCCGTGGGGCAGACTTCGCGACGCGACCGATTCCAGCGACGAGCGAATCGAGGAAACGCAAAACGCTTTAACAATTCCAGCGTTCGTTCGGAGATTCGAGCTATATGCGTTACGCGGGCACGGGGTCGCTCTAACAATAGGAAAGCTGGCAACCGAGAAACGCGTATTGTCCTCCCGCGAGCTCGCGTATCACCCGGCCCGAAGGTTTTAATATCGGATCTCTCGAAAAGAGAGCGATATCCGCCTCGCAGCGAGTCGCATCAGCGTTTCATCGCAGATACCCCGAGCGCGCATGCAAATGCGGCGCATAAGTTAGCATAAATAAGGACTGTTCCGCGAGCGTGCAGCACCGGCTGGAGAGGGGGTGCTAAGCAACTGAGAGCCTGGCTATTGAATGTGTACGTTTCTCTTCTTGAAACGTACGTGCGCAAGGGTCAAAGGATTTCTCTTTTCTTAGAACGTGTTCCGACATGTAACCGAATTATTTCTTTATCCGAAACGAGAGAGTTTGTGAACCTTACAAAGTTTAAATCCTTATAAAGTTTAAACACCCTCATAAAGTTTGAAAGTTAGTTTTATGCGGTCTGAAATACGTGTATCTTGGTCGGTTCGTTCTAATTAACTCTCCTCCTGTCGATCCAGAACAATTTTCTTAGAAAGTCCGTTATAGAAAGTATCCTTTTAACATTCACGAAATCCATTGAATCGGAATCACAATCAAAATTTCTTGTTTAATTATCGATAGTTTAATCACAATCGACGATTATTTGAGACCTGGTTATTTTTATCATATATTAGCTACTCATTAATTATCTCACGAATTAAATGTTAAATTTGTCCAATCGTTTTAATCGCGCTAATTTAAATACTCAGCAGTTTTGCTCGGTGATAAATTTGATTGCACGCCGCTCACAATTCGATACCCGCGCGAAGAATTTCTCTCCCCCTCGCCATGCCATTATACGTCGGAATGGAGTTGACGTTGCTGAAGACGTATAATTGAAAATGATAATGATATTCGCGAGAGCTCCCAGTTCCGCCCGCATCGTCAAAATTCGACCCGTGAGAGCGAGTAAATAAGCGCTTTCGGAATAAACCTGCGTAACTAAAACAAACTGACGCCGACGTCTTACGAGTGAGATAATAGTTCTCTTGATATCAACGCGGCGTAAAATGTGTGCAAATTAACGTCAGTTTTGTTATAACATTCTAATGAATTCGGGCGTCGTATTAAGTATTCATGCGCATTATTCATCAACCTTCACTGACAATTGTTACCGTGCGCGAACTCGGAAGGAAAGATATAAAAATGATCACTTTTTCAGATCTTTTACGTTCGCGGAGCACTTTTCGATTTTAATTGAGAAGAAATTAAGAGGGTCGTGCGAAATCATAAAACTATCTATCTTTTTTTACATCCCTTTCTCATCAATAAATCATCATACTCGAATTATCTATTTTATATCCTTCTCCATTCGATTTCTTCAGCCAACATTTTGATCGACTTTTTTTTTAAACAAGCTTTTTCTGAATTTTAATTGTAATTTGAATATCAGTTTTTTGCAAACTCGATCGCTCGTAACTTTTAATGATAATTTTTTATTACCGAATGATCGATCATTCATTTATTTCTAAAAAAATTAAAAATTAATTTAAAAAATTGGTTTGGTGAACTTCCCAACAAAGAGATATATTAGAAAGTAAAAAAATGTAATTTTATAGGACAATTTCAAAGTACTTTTAATGTTACTTGATACTACATCTTTCACATATTTTACAACGATTTATTGTTTTTATTACTGTTTATTTATTTATTGTTTATATTTACTGTTTTTATCTATTTCAAATCAAGGCTACAGAATGTTAAATGATAAATTAAATAAAAATTTAAAAGAAATTTTTTGAAATTATTTCTTGATCATCCGCTCATAATTTATGATGGGACTCGTTTTATAATTATTTAAATATATTAAAAAATTAATTTAAAAAAAATGCCAATAAAGAGCCGATATTGAGTAGAACTGTGTAAAAGTGTAAATTATTATGTAAAAAAATTTTTTCCTGATTATTGTTTATAAAATTATTTCTTATAGTTGCACATCAAAATGTGCAAAAAATAATCTTGTTTTTGGGACTATTAAAAAATTGATATTTTGATTATTTAGTACATCATCTCTCTCAATAACCAGAAAACAGCATTAAAGTAATATACGATTATCGCTTTGTATAACAGTTATAATGATCACATAAATAATAATATCATATTATCAGTTTTGAAGTAAAGTTGTATTTGTATTATTTTATACATGGCAGGGGAAATGAGGAAGTGTACAGTGACCGTTTATCGGTGAAACGGTCATTCACCGGTGCATCTACCCGAACAATGCATATATATATGACTGCAAATAGCATTGGAAATGTGCTGGATTACATACGAAATTATATACGCCTCGCGCTCGTAACCCATTCGATTTGATTCGACCGCACATTGGTCGCTCAGAATCAAACCCATTGTTTTACAACATATATAATTACGGGAGCAGCTTGCGATCGACGTGGTTAGACCTCCAACTCTACAGGGTGAGAATCTCCGACCGGAGCTGTCGTTTAATTTGCGGATTCTTTGATCAATACGAGAGATCGATGATTAGATTTCCTAACAAGGTACCGAGATATCTTAATTAGAATTATAATACATATCCCGACATAATTAGAAATGTCATAATTAGAAATATTCGTTTTTTTGCGTTTTACAAACGCGTGTCCGAAAAAAAATCAAAAGGACTGTACACGTAATTTAGGAATAAGAAACGTTGGGAACTGTAGAACCCTCGGCCGAGGGATTACTCACTCACGAAATCAGTCAAGCATCATTGAAATCAATGTGAAATCAAGTTAAATCAGTTGAAGTCATTTTAACATCAAATTTTTACGAAATCAAATAATCGAACATAAAATCACTAATTGAAATTATTTGAAATCATCTAAGATCAAACGAATCATACGAAATCGTCCAAAACCATTTTAGATTTATAAAAAAATTGATATCACTTTAAAATCACATTGAAATTGCATGAAATTGCCATTCGTGAGTGAGTAACTCCTCGTCTCCACATCTGACAATAAAAATGGATCAGAAGGAGAAACGCAGAAGTGGCAACTTTGCAGAGTATTATAATAATAGATGTTCCTTTCTTCTTTTATCAAATCTAACGTTTTGAAACGAAAGTGGCATAGTTTCGGAACATCCTGTATAACGCCGTACGAAACGATGGTGGCAGTGGCGGCAGCGGCGCGCGTTTCGTTTCATCGCCGTGGTTGCATGCCCGAGCGCATATTAAACTGTTACAAAGTAAAATTAGTTTGATTAATTCAAGTCGTCGACGGGGCTTTGTCGCCGATCCGATCGATCCCCCGGCGCGTTTTGTCACGCTCGAGAAAATCACGATGCACGGCGCGACGCGGAGAAGTAACGCACCATTTCCGCGCAAACTGCCGCTACAAATTACGTTCCTGTTGAATCACGCGCGCGCGCGGCCTCTAATCCGGCTCATTAGGATAATAAAATCCACTTTGAATCCGCGCGCGCGACGCGGACGTGATAAATGAGGCTAACCGTCTCGGACGTCATTCCGTTTAGCGCTGAATTGAACGTAATAACAAATTCCATATACCCGCGGAAGAAAAAAAAACGCAGGTCCAAAATAATATTTCCATTAACAACAGAATTGCCTTTGAATCGCGCGAGCTCCATGCGATGGAGTTTTAATAGTATAATGCTTTATTTGCTACGTGTTTTCCGCGCGGAGAGTCCGCGCATAGAGATCCATTCGAATTTCGCCCGCAACTTTGTTTTTGTTATCGTAGGCTGTGCATGTTATATTCACGGACGACTGAAATGTTATTGACTGCGCGTAACCTGCAGCGGCCTGTTGCAAAACACGTAACAAGCATCGCAGTTGAAATTCACCTGTCAATCTTCTTGGAGAACTCGGTTAGGGAGTCCCATCGGCGAATGATTAAGTAATTTGTTAAATATGTAAAAACGCCATAATGGGGAAATGAAAATTCATCGAGAGCTCCATTGTTTCGGACTTATAATGGAAAGTCCCGGCGAGATCATAAATCATTGCCCTCTGCGCTATTTCAAGAAGGAAGTAATTAAAGTTAAATGATCCCCACTAGCATATCGCAAGCGCGATTATTATAAGAAATTTATAATGGCAAATAGATGCAGGAGGATAAGCTAGCGAGGAGCAGCTGGGAGATTGTCGTCGTCGTCGACGACTCGCGATCGACCCTTCGTGTCGGGATGAAAAAGGGCTAACTGTCACCCGCGCCGTTGGGGGAGTATCGATTTAAATATAAAAACGATGCCGGTGGAAAGATATACGAGAGGCTTACAGTATCTTGACAGTCTTCTTCCTTTTTTCATTTTAAGCTCCCCACGCCGTCGCCGAGAGGCTGGGGTTTGTCCTACGGACGGTGGGGTTTGTCCCCATGAACCTCGAGACTTTCCTTCCTTCCTCCCTCTCTCTCTCTCTCTCTCTCTCTTTCTCTACGTTCTCTTAAGCCGCCCGTATTCTCGCGTCCTCCTTGTTTTGTCCGGCACACAAGAAACGTCCACGAGTCGATTTATTTTCGACGGGCCGTAAGGAGACGTGGGGGACTCTGAGAAAAATAGTATCTACGGAAGTACGAAAACAACGCATTCCAATACAGATACATATGTAGCTAGCTTGCTAAAAAATTTTTACATCATCGAGAACGAGAATTATAGCGTTGTTCAAGTAAATATACCGGTGAATAACCGGTTTACCGATAAACAATCACTTTACACTTCCTCATTTCCCCTGTCATATATATGTATAATACAAATACAACTTTAATTCAAAATCAATAATATAATATTATTATTAATATAATTATTATAACTATGTTATACAGAGCGAGGATTATAAAAACGACACCGTGATAATTGCTTAGCTTTGCTAGCGCTTTAATTATATGTTTCTTTTTTTATCTTTCATAGAGAAGCGAAAAAAAAATTTATTTCCAGGAAAGCTTTAT
The DNA here is from genome assembly GCF_000956235.1 of Wasmannia auropunctata. Classification (NCBI taxonomy): domain Eukaryota; kingdom Metazoa; phylum Arthropoda; class Insecta; order Hymenoptera; family Formicidae; genus Wasmannia; species Wasmannia auropunctata. The sequence goes on along the minus strand of NW_012026821.1, from coordinate 1,582,530 downwards.
GAGAAAGCCAATTATCAATCGCGTTTGCAACTCGAATGCTATTGAAACATCAACGTTTTTCTTTACGGAACATAAACTGCAAGTTGATTAAGGGATTAAGTTAGCTTGGCAGAGGCTCGGGACACCCTGTACATAAAACTACCGATAACGAGTCAATGTGCGTTCGAACGAGGCGCTGAAGAATCGATGAGAGACAAATTCCCGTGTTTTAATTAAATTCCTTTTGTACAGGCGGCAGCAATGTGACAATTTATTTTAAAATCGACACCCGCCGTAACTACCGTGGAAACACGATTTACTTTCTACGTCGTATATGACGTTGCCGCGTGCCGACTATGGCTTTTAATACTGACAGTCACATCTGGTTCTGACGCTATCGGTTACTCGAAAATTTCTGATGGCACTTTTACGTAAAGAAAAATAACATAACAAATGTTTACAATACTTGAAAAATATCGATACTTCTAATTCCTAATATATTTGATGGAAAAGGAGAATATCTGTTATTTTATTGCACACACGGAAAAAACGAATATTTGCTGAATATAAATCTGAAGATAATTTTGTTGGGCTGTCAAAATAATTGTGTTGAAAATTCAAACTGCTTGCTAGAATATCAAAACGTTTTACAGTAATGCTCACATTTTTTTGAGTTTCCAAGAATATTATTCTAAAATACATTTTCAGATCTATATCTAGTATAATTTTTTGTAGCCCTTCCAATAAAATCGTTCTTTTCGTGGACACATATTTTAGCGCGGGTAATCACGTACCGCGACATAATGTCAACCACATTATTGCTGCGAATGTTAAAGAACGTTTTTTATCATCGAACAATCGGGGGAGGGGGGGAAATATGTCACGTCGCCAAAAGTAGAATTTCATATCGGCAAATGTCACGCCGTAAGAATTCAAGCGTCCGGTGTTGCGCGCGGAATTTAATAAAGGCATAAATACAATAACGTACCGCATGTGATGGCTTTCGCGAAGGGGGAGGAGAAGAACCCTTTCGCGTTCCTTTTTTCTTTTCCCTTCCCAATTTGCGATCGCCGTCCCACCTCGGCGACTCAGGCGTGGTTTTTTACCGCTCTCGTCTCTGGTCCCGTCGTCGAGGCGTCGCGACGGGCGAAACGACGACGAGCACCGTCGAAGGTCGTAAAGATGCAAATGCACCGTCTCCGGGAGAGATTGCCGGCTGTCCCGAAACCGCCGGGAAATACCTAGCCGATGAATCCACCAGGCCCTCTCAATGCCGCCCTGAAAGCCATGTCCCGCGGGGACATCGTGAGTCGGGCTCCTCAATTCGCAAATATGTATTACGGGAGGCGAAAGGGCAAGTATTTCCGAGACGGTTTGGAAGAGTATACGGCCGTATATCTCGCTTCGTATATCCTCGGGATATTCCTCGCGTGAACCGCCGTAAGGTACATGCACGCTGCTGCTGCTGCTGCTGCTGCTGCTACGAGAGAGGTAAAGAGAAAGTCTTCGAAGCGTGAGGAAATACACGGGCAGCGAACTGAGTTTGGGCAGTCGAATATACATTTGGATGGCTGCACCCTCTCTTTCTCTCGCCGCGCGTGATCGATGAGGCAGCCGAAACGAGGTGAAACTCGAAAAAAAACACGCGTCACGTCTCGCTTTTCCCAGCTCCCTCTCTTTTTTTCCCACTATTTCAGGAAATTACCCGCTATTAGCGTTACGCGTAACGGTAAATTTATCTTGCTACTAATTACTGCAATATTCCTCCTCCTTTCCCCTCCCCCCTCTGAAAATGCTGACGTTCTCGTTACGATAGCGAATGCATAAGTCACGAAAGGCGCGTCGCCGTGCCTGGTGTCCGGTAGTGTCTAATAAACGAAAATTTATTCCCGCGCGCGACGCGCCGGTTTATTTGCCGGCAATTTTGCCCGAGAGTCGTGCGCGCGGTCGTGTCGCCGCGCCCCAGACAAAACGGGTGTATATTATTCGGCTTGTAATTATAATTCGCGAATTCGCGCAGGGTCAGCTCCGGGTTCATCGGTAATTCCTTGGACAGCAAGAATTATTGTGCACAATGTTCAACGTGCCGCGTATTAATCGTTAATCTTAATTACGGCCACCGAACGAGGAGCAACGAGGTTGCCGCCACCGAATGCAGATGTACCATAAAATGAGTTGGCTCTTAAAATTACGTAAAAGAGAATAATATAAAAAGAAATATATATTGATATAATTGCTATAGCTATAACACGGATTATATATTATTTTTATCGCTGAAAAAAAGAGGAAGGGGAGAGTAAGACCGTTTTTGTGGGTGTGTCTTTAAATGGACTTTTGCGCGCGCAAGTAGCGCGCGGATTTAGTTTGGCAATGCGTCGAGCTTAAAATCGTTGGTTGGCCTGGCGGCGGTTTTTATCCGATTTTATGCGGCGAATCTTCCCACGTGAAAAACTGCTGGTTAAAATAAATGAACGTTAAATCTACTAAAGGGATATAAGATTATTCGGAACACTGGGCTTTTAAAGCCCCCGCGCGTGCGATTGTTATACCATTTCACGTCGGTGATGCTTTCAATTCGCAAAAAAAAAACACGTGTATATACGATCGCACTGTCCGAAATGCCACGGCGAATATATCAGTTCAATTCAACAAATAATACGATTTTTCGTTAGCGGACAGATTGGATTTTATGAGTGTAAAACCGGAAAATTTTTATAGAAATAAAATTGAAATCTGATTGAAGACAAAATTAATATATAACATACATGCAGAAAAGTGTGCCAGGAAAAGCTTAAACGAGTTAAACAAATTGATATAAATTATCCAATTAATTATTGGAAAAGGTGATTAATTTTTTCTTGTACATGTTTTGTCTATCTATTTTGTTTGAATATATTTTTTTAAATATTCTATGCGTTCTTGTTTTAATAACATTTTCAATTAATTTTTTTCACGCACGATTCTCTCACACCTCGTGGCGTATAACTAGTGTGCAAACTGGATCAGTAATTTAGTGGTTAATCGGAAATGTCCAAGCGAACGTGTAACGTAATCGCGTTAGGCATAATAATGATCACGTTGGCTGCCGATTATCAATTAAACTTTTCTAACTACTTTCGCAACTTGAACGAAGGCTTGTGTTTATCCTATCCATTGTCAGCGATATAAATTACAAGGCCAGCCAGCGATGACGATGCGGGCTGCCTGTCGTGAGCCCTCAGTAGTAGTCTCCGTCTTTTTCAAGCTTGATACCGATTAAACTTCCTCTTAATTTCAACATACGGCTATCTCGGCATTGTATACGTCTTATTTATAAGACTGAATAATAAAGCAACTCGGCGAAGTTCATTATCGGGTGCACATCGGGTTCCTTTAAGGCAAGTAAGAAGCGACATAAAGACGAGCGGAGGACAAGCTTATTTATACAAACTTTAACTTTAACAACGTAGTCAGCATTTTTAAGAGCGGAGAAAACTTCGTAAAGATCCTTGTGCAAAATTAAAATTATCTCCATTATCTTTTCTCATTGCTGTTTCTTATATTTAAGTTTTATCATGCTGTGCATACTAAAATTTTAACAGTCCAAGTTATACAACTTGTGACAGTCAGTTATAAAGTTAAATAATTTTGACAGTCAAAGTTACAGAAATTCTGTGCGTGTGTTCTAATTTTTCTCTTATTTCTATATTAATTCTCTAATTTTTCTAATTTAGAAAAAAGGTATAAACTGTTTGTACACATATTTTGTATCACCTTAGCTTAGCGCTCTTTTCGTTTAGTTTCAACATCATTTGCACGCAGTTGCGACATTTGTTTAAAAAAAAAAAAAGAAAAATAGCACAGTTTCAAACGAACGACCGCGATTGTTCGTGCGAGATTTCCACCAAACGACAATTGAAATTTTTTGCGGTCTATCGGACAAAAGCCATATTTATTATCTCGTTAATTTTAATCCCCCGACCACGCTGTGTGACCCAGTATCACGTACACCTCGACGACAATGATTTACGGCGCTTTTCCGGTACAATAAAGCCCGGGATGTGTACGAACGTACACACGTACCTACACACATGCACGCAATATGCGTATACTACTCGGCAAAAACGAAAACCGCACCATCTACTTCTATTTTGCCCATTCCACTTGCACGTACAGAGTGCTCCAAAATTGCCGGATGTCGTTTCCGCCGACGATCTTTCGATCTGCGAAAATGTGGCAGGGAATGTCGAATGTCTGCATTTTTCGAATAATTATCGATTGAACATGAAAAACTCGTCGATAAAATTCTCTTTCTCTCCTATTTTTTTCCCTTTCCTCTAACGGGTTTTAAGAAGGAAAATGACAGAAGACTATTAGACTAATATAAGCACAAGATTAATAAGAATGACATTTCACGCATCGCGCTTCTCTACATGAATATTTTCAAAGCAACAAAGCATACGTTCGTGCGCAATTCACGGAAATCCATTGGTATCGCAAAGGCAAGGCAACTAGAGGAGATCCTTTATGGACCTCGGACCTTCGTCAGGATTATTACAGTCATTGTTCAACGAAACTCCCCTCAGCTGGCTCCCGCGGGCAAAACCGAGTATCGTACCATCTGAGCTCAACAAGTTGATAATCTGCATCACCGCGAGTACCACCAACTTCGGACCTATAAGCGCTTTCAGTTGGTACATTAGCATCGTGTTTAATACACGAGCTAGTTGAATAAACAATTATCTATGTTTGCGCGTAATACGCGATTTTACGCGCGTAATTTAAACCGAAAGCTGAAGCGAGTTTTTCCCTCCCGCCCGACCGACGTAACGCGGGAAGTAAAAGCTACATACTATATACTATCGCATACCAGCGAGAATTGTGGCCTCTGCGCTTCCTCGAGAGATCGAGTTTCTTTGCAAAATCGCTGCGTTATACGTGAGAAGGACCGTCGGGATTAGCTTACACGGGACCGATTTTGTAGATTGCGCGCTATTCGACGCCGAGAGTTGACGCTGCAAGCCGAGAGATCGGCAGGCGTCTCTGATTTTCTCAAACTATTTGTTGAGGCTAATTCCTCTCGTACGCCCGACCTCTAGCCCCTCTATTTCTCTAACGCGCATCAGTCAACGTCACTACGAGTAAGATTGACGAACTCTCCTTATTCCCTCGGCGCGCGATGCTCGCGCAACTGTTATATAATGCTCTATTTAAGATTCCCCGCCGTTGTTTACGCCGTAAGGCGTACCGACGAAGCAAAAAGTCGCGGGATCGATCGACACTCCGGATAATAAAGGATAAGTCTGATCTGATAAATATACGAACTGCCGCTGAACGTAGCTTCACTCCCCGTTGCGCGGCACAATCCGATTATGTAGAGCAAGATTTCGCGGAGGATATAAAATCGAAAACGATCTCGGGGGCTGAAAACAAATAAAAAATAAAAATCCCAGCATTCCCAGCGCGCATTATGCGCGATCCAAGCGGATCTCCGGCCGGTTGTTCGGCCACCGACGATATTTCCGTGGACTTAATCACTAACGGTCGCGCGGACAATAAATCGCCCGTAATTTGCTTTAAGCTCCTCACGGAATTATCTATATCTACTTTCGCCAAAGTTACTGGATTATTCTCCGAGAATCGACTCTCTCTTTCTCTCTCTCTCTAACTCCCCACGCACACTCGGCATCCCCGCGCTTCTTCCGTCAAGCTCTTTAACTGCCTCTAGAACCAATTTTCCCCAGGAGAATTTATCTTTTTTCTCTCTCTCTTCGAGAGTTTTTAATATCTCGAGTATCCTGGAAACTGAGGCTCAAGTGAAACCCATGTTTGCGGAAAGATATCGAACGAGAGAAGTGTCTTTTTATCTACTAAGCGCTTAGCATGCTTCACTCCGATCAGACCGAGTGATCTTTCAGGTCGATTTTACGAAAACATTTCGTTACAGATACTGGGCAAGTGGTACGTCGTGGAAGTGCTGGAACACAGGACGGACCCCGCGAAGGCTGTGCCCCACTCGTACATCGTTGACTCTTGTCCAATCGTGAAATTGAGATCGTCGGATTACGGTTCGTTAAGACTGTTGTGGAGTGAAGAGTCTGGAAACGTGGAATACTCCTTCCGGATACCAAACATCAGCAGCAGAAAGGGCTTTTGGCAAACCATGACCTCGCAGAACGGTAAAACTTTATCTACTTCCGTGCGATCGCCTAAACTACAATTAGTTATTTGCACTGAAATTGCACGTTATTTTGATACTTATTCGCCGCGCCTTATGTTTACTTTTTCGTAAATGGGGTAAATTTTCGTAAATTTCGGTTTGAAATATAAATTTCGATGACAATGAAATTAATTCACTCATTATCGATGACAATGAATGAAATGCGAGAACACTTCTTTTCATATAAAATATATAGTTTCTCGTTACGTTCTAATGACTCTCATTTCAAATAGTTTTCATTATGGTATTAAATAGCATCTAATTTGTTGAATTCAACAATGCAACGTTGCGATTTAATTAACTAAAAAAGTAGACGATGGCTATTCCCGATCGGAATTAATATTGAAACCAGATACATTAATTAGCATCGGTGTGCAAATTAATGCGTTTGTATTGTACATTTGACATCCGCGCAATGAACCGTATAAACTAGAATCTGATGCAAAAACATATTTGCGTAAGGAGCAAATTGCGCGAATTGAGGCTCGTGATTGGTAACATCTGGCGAAATTAGGGTAACAGTGCGGTTTCAGGTTTATAACTTCTTTCCGGACAAATCGATCGAAGTCGAGCGGATGTGTGTGTGCGCGGGATGCGGGCTCTTTACTACTTTATATCTTAATCGAATCTCTCGGCATTCATCGATAAGTTCCAAAGTATTCCGACCGTTCCAATTATGAGAGTTACGGCTCTCATCGCGATTGATTTTCTATGTTATACAGTTAGTCGAATTAAGAAACCTTTCACGTGATAAAACCGGGATTCTTAATTTTTCAATCACTCTTGAGCAGCGTTTTGTCCGATCGATCTTTCTCCCTTCCTCCCCTACTCATCCTCCCTCTCTTGAGTGTCTCTTTAGAAATGAAGAAATGAAACTGCGAAGGACTCTTCAAAAATTACAAAAAAAAATAAAAAGAAAGACGACAAGCAATCTCCGCGAAACGCGTGCAACAATTTTGGGACTTTATTTTATAAATATCTCGAATAGCCTTTCGTGAATGGACGAAATTAAAACTCGGCTTTCGCCGGAATTTTTCAATTTGTCTCAAATTGTGATGAAAACGTATTGCGCTTTTGTTCGCTTCGCATTATTATTCCTATCTCGTTCTTTTCCTCCTCTCTCCCTCTTTCTTGCATCTTCCGGATTTTATCAATTCATTGCGTGTAATAAAATTTCTGAAGAAATATATATATAACTGACTTAAATATCTATTACTTTTTTAAAGAAAATTAAAAAAAACATGATTGGATGATATCGCTTTAAATATAGAGAAAAGAAATCAAAGTAAAAAAATTAAAAGTAATCGGAGTTTTTGATATTTCGTTGATAAGAAAATTGCAAATCGAATTTTCGTGTCGCATGCGAAGAGTTGTTCCCTCTGTTTCGATAACGAGGAGCGACACGAGGGAAACAAATATATCCAGTGCGCGAATTACGGCGCGCGGAGTTCAAAGTTCTTTCGAGGGTGATTATCATAAGCCAGTCCGAATAACCGATCACGCCGCGCCGCGCTTGCCGGGTGGTCGAAAGTTTCGGGGGGAGCAACTTCTCACGGAGGAGTAAATTGGATTAACGATTCCGGGTTGATCGCGCCACGAAAGTTGCATTAGGCATTAGGAACGTGCCATTAGACCGGCGGCTCTTAAGAGAGATATGCGCTTCGAATCGGATCGTCAAACGGCAAGCAAACACCCGCAACGGGCATTTCTCCGTCGGCGGAAGAATCAGTCAGGAATTTATTCCTCGACGAGATTTGCATTGCGAACCTCGAGAGAAGCTGTAAACGCGAGGGAAGCGAAAAAAAGGACTATAAAGTAAATCGAGACAACACGACGTCTAGGTAAAAAAAAATTATAGTATTCTAAATCAAATGAGTTTCTTCTTATATACGGATTTCTTGATCAATTCTAATATTGAAAGCTAAGCGATAATTACTTATAATAATAAAAGAAATTAATTTGAACGGTTATACGAAAATAAATCGGACGAGAGAATCAATTGGATTGGATGATCATGTTTTCAGTGCGTTGAGACAGAGAAAACTGAAGTGAAACTGAAGTAACGACATTATATGATAAAGATATTGGACTAATGGTTGTTACAGCAAAATAGCGGGAATGGAAAAATAGAGAAAGTAAAGCAAAAAAGGAAACGGGTTATTGCACTCGTTCGACATTCGGACTGACTGATGGTAAGGATAAAGATCTCGAAAAGGAAAGATACGAGATTAAATTGGTTCAACAAAACTGTTTGGCTCGCCGGTTACTTTCTTGAACTCCGACCTCCTTACTGCTGTTTGCTTCCATTGGCGGATTAAAAGCTCAGATTAAAAAGTTTGTTAAGTGAAAAGCAAAATGGTAATTTCTAGATTCCAAAAACACAAAGATAACGTTTCTACGATTAGAAACAATCATATTATTAGTGAATTAATTACCATTATTGTATAATTCATGAACGTCTTGAATATCGATTTTCTCTAAACGTATTATATATGTGGGTCTGTATCATTTTTGCCCATATTAAAGTTGATGAATCATTCAATAGTAACAAAAAAAGAACGATAATCCGAATGAGCTAGGGGTATTTGATGTAGTTGTTATCCGCACAAAATGTTCAGATAAGACGGAACGTAAAACGAGATATTAAACGGGATAATATCCCGCAGACGGAATGAACAATCGCGTATCAATGTAATTCGGTAGAACACGATTCGCCACGGCGGCAATTAAAATCCGCGCCAAGACGCGTCGCGGCTAACGATCTTAATGAATTCGTGGAATCGTCCGTGTGATTATCGGTTAACCGTCAGTCGAGCCGGGACGGATAGAAGGATTCAGCCGTCGTAAACCGGCGAAGTCGAGGCATCCAATTACGACTGCCGGCTGTCGGGAGAATGACGCGGTAGGAGAACGCGGGGAATTCGTCGCGAGGCGCTCCCTGCCGTTGGAGAAAGCGCTCGTTGACGCGGAAAATAATTTTTCAAAAGTCGCATCGGCCATCTGCTCTTTCTAATTTCTTTCCGGCCGATTCTGCAAGTTCTTCCCCTCCTTCAGCACCTACCTCCTCCTCCATCTTTTCCTTCCCCCCGGGCTACCCTCCGTCGAGTAGCTTGTCCGACGTTATTCTTCGCTATCGGCCAACAGCAAATACAGCGGATCCCGTATAATGGTGCGCGGAGCAGACGCGGAACGTAATGCGGATTGAGGTCTCTCCGGGATTTCGTTTCAGTCCGCCTGCCCGCCGGAGTATACTAATCCGAAAACGATCTGAACTGCCGAGGATAATATGCCGCGGCATCGTGAAACTGCGCGGGTATATATACCCCGATTGATGCAGGAACGTTGTTTGTGGAGAACTTTGGGAAAACGACAAATACCGAGCCCGCTCTCATAACTAATCCCCCCGCGAATGAATCTTCATTCGGGAAAATGACGTCTCTTTCTAAATTGAGCGACTTTCACGTGTCTCTAAACCAGCCAGATTGTACAAGTTCTCTGCTTTTAAGCTAAAAGTGATAAGTATATTTATAATATAATCGATACTACTGATAAAGGTGCTCTAATAAAATTGGAAAAAAAAAGAATAATTATTAAAATCGACTATTTCTTAATGTCGTTTATTCATCAGTGTGCCAAATTCAATAGGCCTTTTATAATATACTTTTAAATATACGAGAATTTTTAAAGAAATTTCCAAACATATTAAAGATCTTTTCTCTGATCAATCTAGAATCGATTTTTTGTTAGTGAAAATTTAATTAATCGTAAACCTTTGGCGTAAAAGGAAGTATTATAATTACTTCCTGACAAGCAAGAATGTATTAGAGGAATCTATTTAAATTACTGGAGAGCATTTTTTAATTTTGACATTTTGACGTCAGAAAGCTCTCTCGTTAAACCCAATTTTGACACAGTATTTCAATATCGAGGCACCAGAAAAATTCCGGCGTAATAGAATTCCTGGGGAATATCTTTCTATATCAGAGAGAAGAGAGAGGAGAAAGCGAGGGATGATAAAAATGTATCTCAATACATTTTTAGTTGTGTATACAAACGGGAACAATTTATTATTTTCCACGCATAAATATGAAAATAACTAAATGTACATGTAAATATGTGAATAATTAAATTTACCGTGCTGGTTGATTAAATTTGGAGACACAGCGTTCCGGGTGAAAAGCCAAAAAAATAATGAAAAATAAATGTCAAGTATTTCTTCGACAAACAATGGATTTTAAATAATTCAAAAATATGATTTCAGCTCGTGCAAAAGTTTCGAAATTACATATGTCTTGAATATTTTTTCGGCTAAAATTACATTACGGTACCACATACGCGCGCACGTTTGATTACACAAAAGAGGAGAAGCATGCTGCATCCCAGGCCATTTTACTTAACGCAAAAAAGAGAAACTCGCGCGATCAACGGTCACTTTTTTGGTCGGCGCAACATGAGCGACTTTATTACGAAAAGTTAAATCAATTTCGTGCATTAGTCGCTCCTTGAGCCGGAAGCGCTATAGGACTGCGCGAGGATTCGCCCGCGAGAGAATGTTTTTGCCGTTTCATAGACGACGCGGAATGAAAACTTTCCTCTTCCTCTCGCCAAATTTAACTCCCTCTCCCGCCTCCTCTCTCCTCCGATTACAGCCGGGGAATCTCATCAGAGCTGCAGCTGCCGTACTTTAGCCACTAAAAACGAAAGATCTTGGGGAGAGGGGAGGGGAGGGAGGGGAGACAGTTTTTCGCGATGGAATTCATAATTCTCGTGCAACGTACTTCGCGGCTTACTTTGGACGCGACACTTGACGAGACGGCGAAGAGACCCTAGGGGGAAAGACTAATATATGGATGTAAGTGCCGCCTACGCCGAGATCTAAGCGCCGGTCGGAACAACTTTCCCGGAGAAGATAAAGACCTCTTACTGCTTGTACGACCGACCTAGTTTTCAAACTCGCAACCGGGCAGCCCTTTTTCCTTAAAAGTTATACGAGAGACGAGGGGGTGCATACGTAAACGTGCTACATAATCGACGATCGCATATATATATGTATATATAGAATTCAATTCAATTTAAATAGAACAAAATTTGCTAGAAATTTAATAAAAAATCAATTTAAATATATATATATATATATACTGATAGAAATTTAATAGAAATCAATTTAAAAACAAAAAAAGAATTGTTTAAAGCTACACTTTACACTGGAAACCAATTAAGAGCTGCAAACATTTGCATATACGTTATAATACTGCTAATAAGGAGAAGAGGAGGAGGGAAAGAGAGAGGGAGAAATGTAATCATTAGGCTAATCGGTTAATTGGTTTGCTTGTTAACATACGATTGCTTATTTATCGGTAAGGCATACTGTTTAGCTGTTAATTTGTAATTGTTTACATGCGCGTGGAGAGAAGAGTAAATTGCAATCCGTCGCTCAACCGCTCAATTCGGAGTGGCGATATACACGGCGCTAGTTAGCAAAATGCAATGATAGTGACGCGTTATGGGAACGAATTTGAATACTGATCGGGGTTGAATGTATATCGACTGAAGCGATTACGTGGCGTTGACGTTGCCGCCGCGCGTTGTCATTCGCGACGTATGCAATTAGCCATGCGCGTCGCAAAATTACCATGTCGTTTTAATTATAATTCGTGACTTCAATTGGGGGGAAGGACACGCATCGCGAGTAGATAAACATCTAATTGCTATTGCAGATGTAATTACGGGAATCGCGACGCGCGCTTTCGATTTCGATTGCCCGCACGTTTATTCCCGTCGCTTTGCTTAACAGCCGGAACAATCCAGTCATAGTAAATGTCAATCGCAAACGTTTCAGTGAATCGTCATTTCAATGAATTGTCACGGCGATGCTTTGCGGCAATGATCGATATGTCATGTATCTACGTGAAACGTCGTCGTTGTTTTTAACGATTTGGTCAACTTTTTTTGTTTGTGAATTCTCTCGTTATTATTTCTTTTCGCTTCGCTCACTGATAGGCTTATAGTAGCAACAACCTTGCTGGTGCCTTTGCATATTTTTGTATTTAATATTTTCTTTATTTTTCTATTTTTAATAGTACGCAATAAATTAAATTAAATTTCAATTCAATTAAATCACACGCGACGAGTAAAAAAAAATATATATATATTTCATCGAAAAAAAGGTCGAAATAAATCTTTTATTAGAGACAAGACGTCGAAGAAAATCCTGTCGTGTTATACGACTTTCCAAACTTCGACATGTTTTCTCTAATAAAGGATTTATTTCGAAACTATTAAAGATTTATCAAGGTCACGTTAAAGATTAGCGGTCGATCCGGCGCAGAGGTAGATCGGGTCCCTCCTCTCTGTACATAACTTTAGTTGGAAACGGAGCGGATGCTTCTAAATGCCGGGTATTAAAGTGCTATCTCCAGTGAAATATTTCCGACATCGTGCGATGATCCTGCGAAATGTGGAATGCATATGCATCGCTTATGATCGCTGCACATTGCGCATATAGATTGTACACGTGCTTGCCGTCTCGTCTCCGTATATTTCCCTTCATAACGTTAAGTGCGTTCTCAACTATGTAATGAGCCGTAATATTGCGTATTTCCAACGGCGCACCCAACGGCGTATATCTCACATCGCCATACGAATGATCATTGAACACGTCTGACCTATGCCATGCAGCGAGTGGGATGTCGTATAATCAAATCATTGCAATTCCGATTATTCAAATCTTGTATCCGCAAACCCGTGGCTAAACAGTTAAACGTTATACGAAATCCACTGGGACTGCGAGACACGAAGAACAATGCGCAATAAATAGAAACGTGACTCTTGTGAAATTTTTTGTTGCATCCTTATGGGCAAATATTTTAGATGCGAAACGCACCGACCGCGCTTCATCGCGATCAATTCACTTAGATCAAACATTTCTGCAGATTAAAACATTGCACAGGTTGGAGCTTACGTCTCGGGCGCCAGTGAAGTTGGAACTTACATTTGTCAAAGCCCCGACTTAGTCCATTAAACCTGTTCAGATAAAAGTGCCAAGTCCGTGATAAATGACACTAAATACAATGGTATTGCGTACTATTTGTTACTCGCTGTGGAAGTTTTTAAAAGGAAACACCCCATGGTTTCTTTGTAATTTCGTAGTACGCGCATCAGCCTTTTTATAGCCTGCTCGCGATGGTCGTACTCATTACCCGAGCTACGCAATCACTTCCCAAATATTACAAGGAGATTAAATGAATATAAAAGCTCATCGGTATATACATATACCATATCATCAATTTTGCATAACACTATTTTCGTACGAAGCGTGTCGCACGAACACATAATTCTCTTTAAACGATCAAAGCACAAAACTGGGAAAATATAATAAATTTTTAATATCATCGGCATAGTAAAGCGCACGTGTGTACGGTATGTGAACAAATATTTGCGCGTCTTGTTTTGTTTGAAAAAATTTTATGCGAAGCAGCAAGGCAACATCACAATGTGCTTTCATCACATTCTGTTTGCGTTAGACTAGTATACTGAATAAAGTACGTAGAAACACTTTTCCTTTTTACGCAAAATTTTTCCAAAAAAAGAAACGAGATGATCAAATGCTTTTTTCATGTACGGACACATATAGAGACTTGTGTATAATATAAAAAATGACATGTATTATATATAGGACTATATAACATTGAGGTAGGCTATATGTTTTGCTTCTTCGCTCATATCAGTAGAGGCAGGAAATTGGAAAGTCAAGCTTTCGCTGCTTGTTCGATCCTCTTTATTGTCGCGCTATCCTGTCCTGACAATATCTTAGATGTATATTTCGAAAAGCTCTACGAAGAGTCTCATCTATCATCCACATCATTAATATACGTGCGTGTTAAACTTACCGGGTAAATTAAACGAATTTTCGATAACACTAAAAAACACAATAGAGGACAAATAGAAACGGCCAAAATTCGAGCACGAAAAGGATGATATAAAATAATTTATTTATTACAAGAAGTAAGTTTAACGCTACGTTTCGACCTTACTTGAATTTTATCAACCGTATAACTAAAAAAATTAAAAGATAACCCTTAATGTATTGTCATACAAAATTAAATACAAATAAATTAAATAAATATAAAAATTAAATAAAAATCCCATCGTTTGGCAGACGTAAATTCCCGTAAATAAAAGATAAAAAAAAACATTGCAAATATAAGTAAGACAAAGTAGTATTAAGAAATTAAAAGCCACTCGTTCGTCGTTCAAATGCGAGAAGAAATATTGAAAGGAAGTTAGAGTGATAATTCAATAAAAATAATTTATTTAACTTTTCTATTTATTTATTTAATTTATTTGTATTTAATTTTGCATGACAATGCATTAAGGGTTATTTTTTAATTTTTTAGCAGTTATATGATTGAAAAAGACCAAGTAAGATCAAAACATTAATTTTACTTCTACATAAATAAATTATTTGTTATCATTCTTCTTGTGCTAAAATTATTGGCCGTTTCTATTTCCTCTATTGCCGGATAAATTTAGTTACCGGATAAATTTATCGGATATCACACACCTCAAAATTCTCATTTAAAATCGTCGCGTTAAACGGATATTTGCCTTACGTTTAGAATCTCCAAATGGGAGGAGGGGGAGCCTGAATTTCGTCAGTTTTTATCTTTCATATCACGACAAGTTATTTTCACGTGAAATAAAAATCCGTGAGTACAAAGTGTTCCCCTGCTTCTATTCCCCCCCCCCCGTGGCCCTTCTTCCTATTTCACTCAAGAGCATTCCACGCGGAGATAAAACTACTTCGTAAAAATAGACTTGTCGTCGACAGACATTTATTTCTGCAGTCGCGACAGTTCCGTTTGTACAAGAGATTCTACTTCGTGCAGCGGACGGAAGCTTGACGCGAAAAGCCGGGGCAGGAAATTCGATAGGGAGGCCTCTCCTTCTCAGCCTTTCAACCCCATCATCCTTCTCTCTCTCTCCCTCCCTCCTCCCTTCCCTCGCGTGTCTTGCGTATCGCGCACCCCGTGTTGCTTCTTTTAACCCGGTTGCTGATTTAATTTGCAGGTACCTTGGCGGAGAGGTCGAAGTACATGCAGTTCGTCGGCACCGTGCACGTAATGAAGGCCGTCGCCTCGGACATGGTGTTGACTTTCTGCTCCCGGAATCCCAACAATCAGCTTTACTCCCTTCTACTGTCGCGCGAGCACACGCTGCAGCAGAGCGACAAACGGGGCGTTCACAATCTCCTGGCGCGCCGCGGCCTGAAGAACGTCAGCATCCGCGAGACCTGCGTGAACGGCGGCGCCGGATCCAGGCGGGTCGCGCTCGATCTCGTCGCCTGGGCGACCCTCGTCGGCCTGCTATCGTCGAGCCTCCTATTCAGGTCCTGGCAGTAGTGAAATTAGACGGACGGATCGATCGATCTCGAGACGCCCGTCAGATCATCAGATCGCGCCCGACCGTGTCTCGGACTAATTAACGTGATTATGCCAACACTTTGGATGCTGCCGCGCGAATAATCTCAGAACATTACGGCGGATTACGGAAATCCGTCGACTGCGCTCCGGCGTACACGTGTTACATTAGTGTTGCGTGTCTATAAGATGCCCCCGCGAATTGAATAATAATTTTCGCGTCATAGTTTTCCGTGTAATTTAAGTTCTCATGGAAGAATTTTTAATTACCGACCACTCTTTTTTTAATTTAATAAAATTTATATACTTATTATGATTTATCACATTACTGTAAACTGCTTTAAAAAACTATTATACATATATACGGATATTACTAAAAAGAAAAAAGCAAATATTCTTTACATGATTACAAAGTAAATCGTAATTAATATTAATAAAACGCATTCAGGAGTGTGATAATTTTAACTAAAAATTAAATCTCGCGCACTAAGCAATTAATAAGCTCTATTTATTGTATTATTCTTTTTTTATCCGCGTCTAGTACACTTTCAGCGTATGTCAATCGATATACGAACTAACTTTAATTGAAACAAGGGAATTGCATCCAAAGAGTTAAAATTATCACGGCACGGCGACGAGAACGCTCGATCGTTGACATCGAAGACTTTTCAATTCCTTCGCAATTAACTTAACGTCATCGTGGATACTCGGATCGACATCGCGGAAGGCGGAATTGCGAATTTAGATCCGCGGCGTGTGTTCCCGATCTCTCAGGTAATCGCACAGAAAGTACGGATCACGTCAACGGGATTTGTGATGCGGCGGCGGTGGCTCCGACGACGACGACGACTTTTAAGGGGATCGCGCAGCTCGCGAGAGATCGAGCGTAGGAGGGGCATCGATATCATCTGCGATTCCCATGCGGAAGCTCCTTCCGTTTCAATTCCCTTATAGGATTCCCCGGATCGTCGGCCACTCGAATATTTTCCAGCGACGTCCGCCGTCGTTTGTCCCCCCGTCGAGAATGAATTACCCATTAGGCGATTTCTCTTTCTCCCTCCCTCCCCCTTCCTCCCGTGGACCCTCCTCGTGGACATCTCGCTCTTCGTCGCTCCACACGGTTTTTAATCAACGGCCCTTTGTAGCGAGCGCAAAAAGTTTGCGGCGAACAAAGCGCGTGTACCGCGGGATTCATTTTTTTTCTCCCCGCGATGTTTTCTTGAGTTATGCGCCAACGTATCCTCCCTGGCAACAAATTCGCTAAGCGAGATGATTTTGCATCGGTTTCTTATTGAAAAGGTATGTTTCGAAATTTCTACTTAATGCTTCTATTAATGCATTTTTGTGCGTGCTGTATTAGATAAATAATTATATCTACCTTTCGTAATTACCTTTCGTAATATTACTTCTTGCGATCACGGATCTAAGTTTCTACGGATCTAAGTCGGACGGATTCGTGAGGGCAAAGAGTGAAAAAAAAAACAGAGTGCTCCCGAAGTTTCAGCAAAGTTGTTAAGATCACTTCGCGTCCGTTGCGAAAATACGCGGTCCCCCCCTTCTCCGCCATCCCTTTAATGGCGCAAATCCCAACGAAATCCGTAACAGAGGGAGAGTAAGAATGACGGAACATCAGAATCTCTCCCGCGCGAGAACCGCGCCGGGGATTTTCCGCAAATACTTTTCCGATAGCGGAGGGACGCGCGCCCCGTTTGGCGCACCCCTTGGCATCCCTTTGACCACGCTGAGGGATGTTCGAGCGCGGTACTCTAACGCTCCTCTTTCTATCTCTCTGTTCCCTTTCCCCCCTATGTACCTTGTCCGTCAGAAAAGTTCGCCTCGAATTGCCTTATCGCGGGGAGAACATCTCTCGATGCCCCGAGAGTCGCGCCGTCCCGCCGATAAGAGCGCGGATTACGAGGGGAGAGAAATGGGAGTGCGGGAGGGCTAAGAGAAGTGTCTGTATTCTTGTGTCAAATAGACGAAGAAATAGAGAGAAAGAGGGGGAGAAGAAAGGGGGACATATATATATATATATAAGGAAGAATGAGGTATGCCCTCGACGATTTCGAGTTCCACTGATGCAGCAAGCTCATGCAGATTGCAGAACTGTCTGAACGGCGATAATGCTGTTCCGCGGGAAGAAGTTCCCCCCATCAGGGATTCGCTCTCGCCTCTTCCGGGACTTTCCGTATACGGGGTGCTCTCGAGAACGAGGCCGTAATGTTTGACCGTGGCGAGCGTGCACCGCGGTGCATTATGACGACCAATCCCGCTAACGTCTTGAAAAGTAACAATGAGACGCCGCGGCTTACGATAAAAGTTGCCTATGTGCCTATTTAGGTGACAATTGGTCTATCACTGATCCCATTTTAATTTCTCCTTTTATAAGGCATAAATTCTCACTCTCATAAGATTTTTAATCTCCCTTCATCACGTAATACACATAAAAAGTTATACATACGTTTGAAAGAATTATTCGTTTTTCTATTATTGTAATCCCTCAATATGTAATAGATCTCTTCACAGAATTGGGTAAGTACTGTATAAATCTAAGATCTCACGAAGTCTTTTTCAAGACACCCTGTATTATTCAGTTCGGGTCACGTACAAGCTCGCGAGTGTCGCGACATCGTCGTCGCGACGTCGGCGTCGTCCTTGTTTCGCTCCTGCGCCGCGCGTAACGAAATCACCCAAAATCTCCGTACCTCGCGCCTGGAATTTTCAAACGACTACGCAAATAGGTAATCCCGTTTTTCAAGAGACCGAATCGGCAATTATTGATTTATCATATCACTGATTCCCGGCCCCAAAAAAGGGCCGAATCCGCACAAATCGAGTCCTTTGCACGATTGTCGAATTAATACCTCCCGCGTGTTCGGGATAGAGGATAAAAAATTATATGTAAGACCAGCAATAGCTTTGACTGTCGAATTTTTATACATCTTCTCAGTGTTTTTAACGTTTTAAAGTGAAGGAAGAGGTGCACCGCTTCGGAATTTCTACACGCGCGTTATCGAAAAATCGATGTCTATACGGACGTCGCTTGAGACCGGTCCAACGTTGCGCGTATTTACGATAAGTAATTGTAATTTTGGCTAAAGTTCCGAAAAGGCTTTCGCCCCCAACCACTGTCGAATTCGTCGACAATCTCTCTTGGAAAAATAAAAAGCAAAATTTTTAATGCGATTTTTTTGCTCTTCACGAATAAAATTTCAACCACCATAAATGGATAGATGCATATTTTTTATTGTTCGTTACATGCTAGATTTTAAAATAATTCAAGGTAAATACGCTTTTCGGAACTTCGCTCATAATTTTAAGCGAAAAATCTAAGTGTTCAATTTAAATGAAGTCAGTTCGACTGGAAACCGCGTAATATCAATTTTTTTTTAAAGTCTAGTTAGATCAGAATTTTACTCTAAAGTAATGGATGCTGTGTTTGATTAAATCAACGTTCTATCTCCACCCTTCAAACCTTTCAAACGTTTTATAAAATAAAACGCTGCTAACTCCGCCGTTAACTCTCGAGAAAGATCTGATTTATGCGGTTTCCAATCGCATCGATCGCAAATAATCACGTCGTACGTACGTGGATGATTCGTGTCTCTGAAGCGAAAAAAAAGAAGAACGAATCGATCGTCGTTCTTCCATACGAGCTCGGGACACGAGATAGACAGAAAATGCATGTCGTACATGTTTCCGGACGTTATAGCGAATGTAAAATGACAATAGGGTGTCAGCGGTCAAGCTGATTCTGCGCGGATGGATAGGTATAGCGAATTGTCGAATGTTTAAAGTCTAAACTATCGAACCAAGTATCGCGTGAGGGAGAATATCGATATGTGTACCGTGACAATTTCACATTCAATCTGCAATTCTCGAATGTTTTCTCTACAGTCGTCTAGGATTAAGAAACGTCAGTTATCTGATAAGCATACGAACATAACTATAAAAGACGTAAATTCTTAGCCGTTTCCGTTGCGTACGAGACACAAATTTTATTGTTAACGCTTAAGTGTCATTATTTTTACGATTTGTTAAATTGATATAAAATCACAGAATTATATATATGTAGGGAAAATAATAGTTTCATTCAACTGCGAATAATAATTGAAGCAACGTGAGATAATTTGAAATATAAAGTGCTACTCGAAATACAATAATTATATTTATTATTTTGTTAATTGTTTTATATATATTATAACTCTATAAAGCAAATTTATTACTGATTATCGGGATGCCGTTATTACTAGAAAGTCTATTATAAAATAATGTAGTTGTTAAAATAATCATATTTATATATATATATAAAATGCCGTAAAGATACGATATAATAATTATTACCAATCGATTAATATCAAGATGCGAAGTGATTGTGATTAACGACGTAATTAAATTAAACATTATAGCAACGATTACGCATATACATTTCTTAAAAAGCCTTCGTTAAGCCTGATAAATTTGGATATCTGCAATTAGGTCAATGTCAAAAATACATTCGAAAAAGTAATTTAATAAATGACAATTAAGATAAAAAATGTTTTATCATTTTTCTTCATCTAGATTTTAGAACAATGTCGGACAACTAACGCGGGTGCATTAAGAATGTTGTGATGAAAATGAGAATGCAAAATAATCACCTGATAGTCTTGATACCAAAAGATTTAAGAAAAGCTACGGGCGCGTGTGAGAAAAATTATAGCTAATTAAGGTCAACACCGTGCTGATTGCTGTAAAGTAATATCGATTGCGCAATAACGCAGTGTTGTGCTGTAAGGCGGGAGGGAGGAGCGGTCGGAGGGAGGGGAGTAAACAATTAAAGCTCACGATGGGACGCGATTAAGCCCAGTGTGGAGCTCGATAGTTCGGCGAAGGAAGACCGGCTTATCGATCCCTTCCCGTGCTCTCGTGAGCGGCCTCGAGAAAGCTACCCGTTGTTTCCGTTAACGTAACGTCGCTGCCGTTATGCAGAAATTTACGAGGCCGCGGCACTAACCACGCGAGAGCCGTGCCATCAATTTTTATCACACTCACTTCCGAATTAAGCTTAAACACGATATTTCTTTTCGAGCATACGGCGGATTTATCGGACGATTACACGGGAAACCCATAACTCGCGTTACGACCCGGGCCCCCACGTATTTCTCACATCCGCGCGCACAAGGCTGCCGTTATGTTTTTTCTTTTCAATATCTCTCGTCATTTATTGAAGGATTATTACCGCGGCGTCCCCTCAGCTTCCAGATTCGTGGCTCCCCGTGCTTGAGGGATCTCAAATCTCGAGGCGGGACGTGGCGATTCAAACGCATGGAGCTTTCGCCGGATTGTCCGGAATTTATTGCTTAATCACGTTCGCTCGGGTAAAATTGAATTTTAACGTTTCGAAATTCAGTAATGCTTACGAACAAATTTAACCGAGGATTATTAATTTATCTTCCTTCAGTATATTCGATGGGTTAATTTAATTAATGTGTCGCGCTTAACGATGGGCATTCATTTCTTGTTCTTCCAGATATTTTTAAAATTTTCCGATTTTTGATGACATTGAAAGTTATAACTTTTTTTTTTCAAATATACAAATCGATCGAAAGTGCTTGTTAGCTCGTCACTCTACAATTACTAATTAATTGATATATTAATGCGAAAGAGACGTGATGAAATAATAATATATATACGTGACATCTATTGCGAACTGATGTCTGTATATGTATAATCTTGGCTTCGAGTTAAGACAAGAAAATCGTGATACCGATCGTGAAAGAACTGCCCACAATCATCGCTAATTCGCGATAATTTTAAGTGTAATGAGGGATATATTAGAGAGCTCGTTGAATTATTGAATTATTGTATAACTCGATACGCAATGGTCGCGCGGGAATGCGCGATGTTATGTTTAAAATGCTCTAGAGTCTTTATTTATTGTACAAAATGCTGGATATTATAGATATATATAAATATATACATATAAGTATACGTTAAGTTATACATATATGATCTATAGTACCTAATACGATGTAATCGTATGCTTATTATGTGTATAAATATGAAACAATAAAAAAAACCACTTCGACGTTTCACGCATCTCTCCATCCGTTAATATTTCCTATCCCCTTTCTCGCGCTTTTCTTCTCTCCTTGGTAATAACGCAAAATTATGTGTTTACCTTTAATATTAATTTCTTCGTTCCTGCGATGCAGTGCGGTAATTTCACGTACGTCATAAAGCTAAAGAATTCTCGTCGCCGAAATATTTCATATAACGCTTAAAAAATTCTTATTCTCTATTTTCCAAAAATTATATCTTATATAATATATTTTAAATAAAATGTAAAATTATTCCGAAAATTCCCATAAACAAACTTATTATTTTCACGCTCTGTTTTGCAGATGAAGCGAAAAAAAGAATAACAATATCTCCAAGACGATGTCTGACATTTACAATATTTGCGGTCTGGTTACCGTCGATGGTGCAACTTTTGCTTCGCTCTACGGGCTACGTCGATGCAAATATATGAGCGGCTCAGAAAGCTTTTTCGCTCTCCCGACTCGGCACGCTTGTTCGAGACTTCCCATACGAGGAGAGTAAGTTTCCGAAACTTTCCGCTGCATTTTGCAGAAACAGAGTTACGTGACGTAGCGCGTTACGTTATAGAATGCATCATATTGCTGGCTGCGGCATTAAAGTTGCTCTCGTCACACTCGACGTACGCCACCGTCTACGTCGATGCGCATAAGTACTTTCGTAAATTAATACCGTAAGAAGAAAGCGTATTCCCTCCCTTCAGTCTCTTCTCTCCGCTCCGGAGCATCCTAGACACGTACAATTTTCTGTAAGGCTAGTAAAGTAGAAGTTAGGTTAGATTATACAAGATATAATTTTTGGAAAATAAAGAATAAGAATATTTTAAACGTTACGAAATGTTTCGGCGACGAGAATTACTTTAGCTTTGTGACGTACGCAAAATAATCGTACTGCACCGCAGGAACGAAGAAATTAATATTGAAGGTTAATTTTATGTAAACTAAGAGGTTAGGTTAGGAGAAATACGGATGTATACGAATAAATTTGATACAATTATGACGAGTTACGCGAGAAAATGCCTATTCCTTAACGAAAGACGAACCATATATATATTTATCGATGCACGTTTGAGCATGCTCGTATTCTATCTGTCCATACCTTATGCGTATCGAAGCAAGCACATTCGTCTTCGCGTTCTCCTCGCAATCGCGACGAATATGCGGCATGCGCTCTGTTCGCGATCGATCTCTTCAATCAATTAATTGATTATTAATTCCCGCGTTTAACAAAGGATCGAGCTATATATTCATGTCTTTTCGCACAATTTACTCATCGAAAATAGGTAACGCGAATTCTGAATTATCGTGTCACTACGAGATACATGGGACGGCGATAATCCCTCTAACGATGCTGTGATTTGGACATATCTCGCTACAAATTTTTCATTTTTCACAAATAATTCACTCACCGATATTTCGGAGCAACGCTCGACGCGGCAATACCATCCAGGAACACTCCGAAGATGCACAGCACGGCCGACATGTCCATCCAAATATGTCCAATTGTCCAGCGACGCCGGCGACGTTCGGCGACCGGCATCCCGCTCGTTAAAGTCGATCCGAGAAGGAACGGAGTAATCGGCACGCGTTCAGCTCGCGACACCCCGCAATCGGATTTCGTTTCGCTCACAAACAACTAATTACACGACCGGTAATGTCTAGCGCGTCGTAATCGCGTCGCGTACGGCGCGTACCATGTCGCGCCCGCGCCGCGCGCGCCGAGCGTCTCGACGCTTGAGCGCGATTGGCCGCTGAGCGTCAGCCGAGGCGCTCGGCCAATCACGTTCGGCCGCTCTCGGCGGCTCTGCCGCTGGCGTGGAGGCTTCGGCGCGCCAAACGCGCGCGTTGATTCCGTCGTCGACCTTGTGCTTCTTCGACGCACCGAAACACCGCTATTACCTGTGAGATCGGTCGGCGGCCGGCGCTGCTCGATACGTTTGATTTCAACGATAGCGCGGCGTCGCCGAACATTATGAAAATCACTGCTTATTCACACTGCCGAAGAAGCTTGACTTTTTCAAACCGGATAGGCAGTGCTGTGAACGTCGCCTGTCGCGCTGCGCAGTGTGTTCGTTTCTGCGGGTTGGCACTACTGTTTCTTGCTCCGCGGGAATCGCCGCCGCGCCGCGTCGCGCTCGATGAACCGCGAGTGAAATTCACTTTTCCGACTGGCTTTCGATGAAAACTGTGCGTTTATCGGAGCGGATATCTCGCGACTCACTCGTTCGCAAGCAGACGTGTCGAAGCGAAGGTACAGAACTTGCCATTTTGTCGCGATATTCGCGGCGGCCGATGATCGCGTTCCGCTGTGTCGAGAGAGATCCGACGTTGCGTTAACCTCGCGAATGCTTCGCGTCGCGCTTCAAGCTTCGATTCTCTCCCCGAGGAACGAGAGAAAGTCAAGTGGCATCGTCGCGTCGAACTGTTCGAGTAACGGGACACAACGTCGTCGTAATATCGCCTGCGATAATTTAGTTAATAATTTCGCGTCGCGCAAAATAGACGCCGGTAGCGCAAAATATAATTGATGATACCATAAATCACCATAATTAATTTTACATCCGCGAGCTCTGTGAATTCGATCGATATACGTGCTGCGCGTGCGATGCAATGCACAAAACGGAATTTTAGTTGTGCGTTTTTTATTCAACAACTGCGTGCCTCTGTCCAGCCGTACACTTGACTGGCGTAGTACTGTGTAAAGTTGCCGGCGTTTTCGAACGTCGTCGTCGCCGCTCGTCGTCGTCGCCGCGGAAGGGATCAGCAACTGGGATTGGCGTCGAGCTTCTTCCAAATTCACGCGTGAAACGTACAATGCTGAAAAAGAATGCCAAACCTCGATCGCATCGCGTACTTTTGCACGATACATTTGATTTTGATCGATCGTCGATTTAACGATGTGGTTTCGCGAACATTTAACGTCGGGAGTGTCGTATCAAGTGCCGCGCGAATATTAATAACTTTCGTGAGTGAGCGTTGCTGATCGAGTTCGATTCAGAGGGAATACGAGAGGAGGAGGCCTACGAGACATCCAAGCAACGGCGGAATAATCGTGGGGTAAGTATCTCATCATCATTTAATATTCCATGCATCTCAGGAATAAATGTCTAGAATTATTTTATGCGCGCAATAGTTATTTCTTAATATATTAATTAATTCATGTGTAATTTATGTAACCTGGACATGATCGTATGTTGCAGATCGACGTAATTATTCCGCTGCTGCGCATCGGTGTCGGTGAGCGATAACTTATTTCTTATATGATAATCGTTTCTTACGTTCTACAGATAATGGATCTGTGAAAATATATATGTAAATTGCAAGCGTAATTAAGTCTCGTAAATATTTTGGCGAGCATTTGTCATACAACTTGGCAAAAGACAATGAAAAACGCTCGACGAAATGCTCGCGGCTCGAAGTTTGACTCGAGGTTCGGAACAATTAATATTTATCATAATTTTCGGCACTGCTTATAAACATTTTTTTCTTTATGACTGTTCTAACTTAAACTAGCACGGCCATTGTTTTTTTTGCGAATTGGCTGGAACAAAAAAATTGGGACTATGGTAATTAGTTAGCAAATGAATAGCGAGTAATTCTTATATGGATCGCATTCGATTGTACAGCCATATGTTTATGTCCAGTAATGTATATACGTCAGTCTTTGTATTTTTTATAACTGAGCATTATTTAAGTAACTATTTTGCTGCAATTTTTTCTGAGAATGACGCTATTGGTATTCCACCATATACTATATTATAACTAATAAAATAAAAATATAATATACTGTATAATATACTCTCTAAAAGTGAATCAGTGAAATCATCACTAATTATCAGTGTATTTTCCAGTGGCATACTTATAACTGTGATAAATAGTGACTATTTCAATGTCGCTTCAGTGATAATACACTGATTTAAACAGTAAATATTACTGAAAGACAGTGAATTTGACTATTCGATAGTGAAATTCACTGTCTTTCAGTGATATTCACTGTTTAAATCAATGTATTATCATTGAAGCGACATTGAAATAATCACTGTTTATCATAGTTCTAAGTATGTCATCGGAAAAGGATATGACACTGACAATCAGTGATGATTCCACTGATTCACTTTTAGAGAGTATATTATATAATATACTTTTATATATCTAATATAATAATATAATATATTCTGTAATACTATAACGTACTGCAATATATAATATACATATATAATAATAAATAAAATAAAAAAATGTTTAATACTGAAGGAATAGACAAAATTAGTAAAAATACATAAAATAAAACCAAAAAATTAAAATAACAGTTAAAAACCAACAAAAAATAGGGCTAATAATTACAAGTCCGCGTCGGTTCTGAATTAGATAAATAGTAATTATAAAAAATTTTATATTTATTTATTAAAAATAATTGTGGTGTATAAATCAGTATGAAAAATATATAATGCATACATTTTACGTATTTCGTATAATATTTTATCGTCACCAGCAATTTTGTCAGCACTTCTCGGCATTATATATTATTTTTCTCTTTCATATTAACCAAGAAGAGTGTAATTAGCTTTTTAGGTTTTGGCTTGTGCCAAATCTCGGTCATTTTCATACGCCTTTCTTTTTGTATAACGGTGTGAACTTTATATTAACAGACCATACTTCTCGTAATAGAAAAATTTTATTTGATAATTAATCCAATTAATTTCTATGTCGAGCGAAAAAAATTACGTAAGACGAGCATTTAGAGCATAGTACTCTCGTAAGTCGTTTAACGATCGACTTCCCCAAATGACACGTCGATTACCTCATCGAGGAAATTAACATGCCAATTATCATCGTGGGCGCGGCGGCGGTACGCTGTTTTTCGTTGCGGCAGCAGGGGCACGACCTTTCGCTGGTCGGGCAACAAACAAGTCCTTTAATAAATCAGCTAATGGACGCACCGGGCGGAATTGCCGGACTAATTTTGGGTTCAGGAAGTAGGACGAGTGACAGGGCTGGTTATATTACGAGCGAAATTCCCGTGTGTAGGAGTTTACCGGGCGCGCGTCGCGACGCGCGACGAACGGGACGTGCCTGTTCTCGAGTTCACTACGTTTCACGAGGCACATATGCGGGTAATAAGAATTACGTTCAATTAGCCGTACGCGGTCTCTGACGCGCGTAATTTCCGGTTGCGTAAAGTCCACACGTATCGCCGTCTTTCCTCGCTGCCCCTCCCCTCTCCACCCCTTCAATCGTCGAGTTGGAGACCGAAAATTTGTTGACGATCGAAGAGACTTTAAGCCTCCCAAATGATCGCGGAGCGGCCGGACATCCTGATTTACGAAGACCTATCCCCTTTCTTCCGGTATCCTCGATCGATCGGGGATTTTTTTAAACGTGTCCTACTTCCACGTGACGGAAGATTCAGGTGTATTTCACTCTGTCACTGTCCGTTATATCCGAGAGGGTGACATTTTAAAACACGTGATAAGAAAAAAATTCGAGACTTGAATGCGTAAAAAGGTCGTCGAGCGGACACCCGTAGCGTCGACATCCGTGGGTGTAATCCTCCCGTGATTATCTACCTTCTTAGACGCGATCCCAATAAATTGTTCTTTACAGGCGGCGTAAAGTTAATCCCGCGAAAGCAATCTCATCTCAACTTACATCGTACACACCGTATATACATCCCTTCGTGCTGGCTTCGGGAATGTTATCGGGCTTTAAAGGAATCCACCCGCTACGGGCGAAAATACGAAAAGGGGTACGTTAACGGAACTAAATCCCGGAATGATATGATATTTGCTTGAAATAACATAAAATGAGTTTCTTTTTTTTTTTTTACGTACGTTGTTATATAATATCGGCATTTCAGCGTGCTTTTAACATGCACGTTGTTTCGTCCGCGTCCGTCTGAAGCTCTCTGCGGTGTTTCGGTCAAAAGTTTCTTCCCGCGTCAGAGACCGTCATCCTAAACGCACAGCGCGCTAATTAATACGGATCCTCCGCGAAATGTATCATTTATCTCATAATGTATACGCATATTCTAAATCTGCTTTCTCTTTCTCTCTCTCTCTCTCTCTCTCTCTCTCTCTCTTCCCGACGCGCGACGTTGCGTATGATGGTCCAAATTCATACGAGCGCGCCTATATTTTTTCGCGCTCGTCGTAAAACTCCATGAACACTCTGTTCCACTTCGAATTTCATAGCGCCGATCTGCGCGTCTGGCTGTCGCGTCTGGCTGTCGCGTCGGTATATATTTTTTTTTATGTGATATCTGATTTCACGCTACCGCCGCTCTGAATCCTAAAGGATCAGGATAGGACGTATACGCTCCCGGGCTTTAAATGCAGTCACATATATACATTAGAATCCCAGAAGCATTTATTAATGTCGATTCTATTAATTTTATACTCGGTTTTATGCAATTTAACGTGCAGCAACGATGATCATTTCGTTGGAGCTTCTAACCAAATCTAAAATCGATTTTCCAATATTAAATTTCTAATTCTCAGTTATAAGACTCTCCCGATAAGATCCACTTGAAACTTAAGGGGGGATCGTGCGTTCGAAAATGACCAAATGATAAATTTTGTTGAAGAATGTAAACTTGCATCCTGCACATTTTGCATTATACAAAATCATTTTTATGTTTAAATATCACCCTCCAAAAAGGGGGTTGAATATATTCGTAATTGAATTAATGATTAGATGTGGACGATTAAGAAATAATCAACCAAATTTGTTCTCTTTTAAATCTTTATTTGATTTGTCACCTAAATTACATTTATTGTTAGTAGCATCCTTTACTAAATGTTCGAGAACATTATTGCGAACGAGAGGATGCTGAACGCATGAAGGAGAGAGAGAGAGAGAGAGAGAGAGCTTCTCCCTAGAATTATATAAACCCGTAGACGCGTTCGCGTTTCACGCGGCGTTATCCACGTGGGACAAGATTTCAATAGTTTCGGGTATTATGGTTGAGCTCTGTTGAAATGTGTTACCCGGGGTTAACAGGGGTTGAAGAGCCGGGCGAGGAGACACGTTATATATTTACATTGGTGCACGTAGTTAATACCGCGTACAGGGCGGACCGGAACGGTTGTGTGCATTGGATCTGCTTTCCACAGGATCGCCTCACATCTAGCGCTTAACATCCAGCAAATACACGAGTGCGAGTTTATTTATTTGTCTTTGCGTGCGTCTGATCCGTGAGTGCCGACTTGTAGAATTAATTTCGACGAGATACTTCCTTCGCGCGGATTCGACCGTTCGCGACTCGTTGTGTGTTCGTAAAACATATATATAATTACTTATCGTAAAATTCGCTTCAGAATTCAATCTATAATTCGTATCAAGAATATGTCTATTTAAAATTTGATGTATCGTATAATAAAAAAAAACAATTAAATAATCATACACACATACTGAAATACTTATGAAAATTACAAATAAAAATGCGTCAGATTTTTATATTCTGACATCTGAGATCTAAAGTAAACTTTAGAATATGAAGATAGTATCCTATTGTCTCTTTTAATATCCATTTTAGTATTCGCTTTAAAATCCTCTAACGCATAAAACAAGGTTCATCGTGACTCGCTTTAAAAATAATATTGTTGAATATCTACTAATTGTAAGTTTTATACATATTTTAATACAGTCGGAAAATTCCAAACGTATAGAGTTGAAGCTTTTCTGTGGTCAAAGCCTGTCCAGTTTTCCGCAAGGCACTCCGAGATCACGTTCTTTATCACTCATGATAGCGTCCGCGAAGAAAAGACTAGACAGTTTAATTCTTTTTTATCTTTTGCCTTATTCTGTAGCACTTTCCCGTGGCACACGTTTCTCCCGCTCGTCATCTTCTTCCCCGCTTTCTTCTCGCGCTCTCTCTTGGCGATTTCTTTCTCTCTCTCGGGCTGCTTCTAAACTTAACACGTGTAATTCTTTAGAGTGGACAATACATCTAATGTTTTTCGCGGTCGGGTAAAAACCATCCGCGACTGCGGTCGACATAAACTTCCCCGGGAGTTTCGAGGCAGTTTCGAATTTAGTATTACGGGCGTATATAGCGTGCGCGACATCGGCTTCGTACAACAGGTGATATTTGTTGATATTAAAATATCAAATGACATTGCCAGTTCAGCGTACAGCGCGCGAAATCTGATATATTCTCGGCTATTGAGTTTCGGTAAAATATACGTATAAATTATTATAACGGTAATATTCATTATATGTACATTGACGGATATAATATTAGTACAAAGTGCGATATAATGTTGATGTACTTAGATGAAACGCGATATTATTTATCTTCGCAGTATCTGAGAACTTCTCTCGTCGCTGCAGCGACGACACAGAGAGAATAGATGCGGCTGCTGCAGAGACGCCTTACGCCAATCGATAAGTGAAAGACCTGTCTGTTATACGCGAGTGTTTCTTTTAGACAGTATAGGGCTCGTAACCAGCGATGTGAGCTTCTCCAAACTTTCCCTTACGCGTTTTCACGAGCAATATATGTAGCGTGTGTGTATGTGTGTATCACGATTGTTCCACACAGATGGTGAATGCGACAATGCCGCGTACGCTGATGTCACATCCGTCACGGGTAATGGACACACATCTCGATAACGTTCAAGCTCGACAACGCGTTCATTGTCGCCCTCATCGCCGCAGAAACGGTCGACGCGTCACGTTTACATATTCGCTAGGATAGTATCGATCAGAGAGAGGAGAGAAAGAGAGAGAAGGAAGAGAGGTGAACGGTTCTCTAAACTCGCCGTTCCAATCGATCGAGGGGGGAGAGACCGTTCGCCAATAAATCGTAATGGCTAATAAGTTATTAATATTATCTCGATAATATTCATTTGCGGCTGGACCTCATGGTCGCCGGACGATTAAATTGCTGCGAAAGTCGGGCGGCGCTTATATCAAACGCGTAATGAAAATTAAATCCCGGAGCGCGGCGGTCCATCCGGACCGGATCGGCGGTTGGGAAATCCTGTTGCACAACCACCGCACTCTCCACACTCCGCGCGAGAAAACGCCTCGCTGCTCCCACAGGCGATCGTGAGAGAGCACGCGCGCGTGTGTGTGTTTGTGCGGTGTGTTTCCGTCCGTGTGCCTGTGCCTGCGGCATTATCCGGCGGTTCGTGCAAAATTCGCGGAGGCGTGATCGTGAGCAATTCCCTCATGCGCCGATGAAGCGATCCTTTCAACGTGGGATCTCGTCGATAGCAGGTGAATAAACAGGCACGTGTATACCAGGGACCGAAGGGTTGGAGCCTGCCACTTCGCGGCTGGCTTCTGTTCTGCTAATGACGCGACTGTAGAATGACGGCGCCAGTGAACGACCGGTTAAGAAATATTCTCCCTCGCTTTTCTCTGTAGGCTATCGTGTTTAAGACTGTACGATCTTTACCCGCGTGTCCTGCTGCACCATGGGGATCGCCCTCGAGCCCTTCTTCCGTACGTTTCCAAACAATTTAATCGTATAAAGTTTCAAACTTATTCGGACATCGAAATCGAAAATTCCTCGAGGGTCTTGAAAAATCTTTGGAATGTTCCGAATGACTTCTTGAAAGAATTCTAAATGTCTGGAAAATTGTTTTTTTTTTCTTTCTTTCAAGCATTTGAATAATTTATAAATTGAATATTAATATAAATAAACGATTAAGGATTCTTCAAATAAGATTGTTGCTTGTGAATGAAATAAAAATTATAGAGGATTATGAAGTAATAACGTAAAGTGTTATATAAAAGAATTATATATATGTTTTCGATACACGCACAATTAAGACTTTCAAGACTTTCCAAAATCTTTTGATTTTGGATAATATTTGATTAATATTTTAATTAGATTGAAGTGATTCGGTATATCTTTAGTTTATCTGCAGGCGTGCTATTTAAAATTAATTTTCAGTAAGCGTACGTTATAATTTTTTTTAAATTTTCATATAGATATATAAAACGTTGCTGAAAAAATTATAGAACTTAGAGGATAAAGTATAAAATGTATTTTTTATTTTGTATACAGTATTTTGTTAATTATAGAACAATTACAATATACATCTTGTTGTTCAGCACATCGTGTATCATAGGGAAGCGTTGAAGCCGTTTTGATGTGTGAATGACCCCGGGGTACAAAGTGTATGAGCTTCCGTGTGCTCTCACCATTTTAATCTGCTCCGCTCGATTTGACTCTCGAATAAACGAAGGCTGTAAGAGAAAAAGCCGCTGCAGGAAACCGTCTATTATAAAAGGGCCGCCTGAAGTGAACTCGGTCTCTCTTTCTCTCTCTCTCTCTTTCTCTCTAGACTCGACTCCAGAGTCTTGTTACGTACTTCCTAATGCAATTAATAAAACAGAACACTAAATTATGCAATTAGAAAATTCCTAAACGCAACGCAGCCGCCACAAGGGGTTCTCGAAATCATTTTCTCGAACAGTTCATTTTTATAATTACATTTCACCGAGAAAATTGTTATCAAAATTTAATAAGATATTTGAGATGTTTGTTTCATTTTGATTTCTTGATCGTATATTAATCAATTCATCAAGATTGATGAAAATAATTAGTGTACCTAATGAATATAAAAAAAGTGTAATTGAGCTACAAATTATATTCAAAATTTTTACATTAAAAAAACATTCATTTATATATTCAATCAAAACTTTGAGTTTTCACAAATATTTATTCATGAGTATTGTACGAATATTTATATTCAAACAAAATTTATAAAAATTGAAAGCAATCATTTATCCCTTAACGTGCGTAATCACAGCAAGCACTTTAATGATTCTAAGTCATTAGATAATATGTTATTAAGTCTTGTCTTTAAAACTTGTAATCTTTAATTGGAAAGAAAAACACAATTATGATAATGATTCTGCCTCGCATATATTATTTTTCTTATTCCTTTTTGAATGTGATTTTCTCGGACATAATGTTAACTGAAGAATAGAATATTACATGATTCTCTGACGGTTTTATTGTTTTTATAGATTTCTGTAAAATTCTGTTTATTCTATGCTTGCAAGTTGTGTGCAGATAGTACAGAGCAGAAATGAATACGAAATCGAAAATATTCATAAGCACATTCATAAATACATTCATTTAAATTAAATAAAAAGTATTTATTCGTCTTCCCGCGAATAAAGAAATTGTATTCATATTCATTATTCATTTATTCTAATATTGGTTATATTTATCAGACACACTAGAAATAATTTCATTAAATTAAGTAAATGAGCGAGAGAATGTGTTCTTCTCTGGGCCAGCTTCTCTACGCATGCCAAACAGAATATTATTGTTGATTCCAATTTGTAACTCGAATGCAATCCTATTAACAGTGCTATGACAACGAGCTCGGTCTGAAATTGCGGTCATACTAATGAGGGAGGCTTTCTTGCGAGTATACCTCGAATACGTTTGGTCGCGCGCAAGAATATAGAAGCGTGAGAGACAACAAGGTTCCTAAGAAAGTGGACCTTATAGTATCCAAGAGGACGCTTTCGTACATCCCGGCGCTTTATACGAAAACAAAGTTCCCCCGTGTGTCTTAGAGATCTTTTTGTGGCCGTCCGTTTTCTCTCCGTTGCCCTTGTGAATACGAAATTCCGGAAACGGCTGTGGAAATAAAAACCGCTGACGTTAACGATTAACGAGGACGTAAGTCGCGTTGATTCAAAGAGAGCGCCGGGGTCGCCGACGATTACGACGGCCAATTGCGCGTGTACGATAATTCGCTCGAATCGAAGGAGAGCCTTGCTCGTAACGAGCTTTAATCCTGCAGGTCGTACTAGTTAGCCGCTTGTTAAATCTCACTCAAAAATGTAGTTGGTAAATGCAAGTTCCGGCTGTTACCTATTGCTTTCACCAGTCATGTTAATTGCGTGGAAATAAACGTAGAGGTATTCGTAAAAGCATAGATTTGTAGTTGATCGTTTAATTTATCGCAAATTATGTTTTTCGATCATTTTT
Organism: Wasmannia auropunctata; assembly: GCF_000956235.1. NCBI lineage: Eukaryota > Metazoa > Arthropoda > Insecta > Hymenoptera > Formicidae > Wasmannia > Wasmannia auropunctata. The sequence continues at coordinate 1,548,888 of NW_012026821.1, read as the reverse complement.
TTCTTTTGAGTATGTCTCGCTACTAATTGATTTTATATGAGCTAAGAGTTAAGACTTTATACGCAGACTTTTAATCAAAGATGCACTTTTAAAAACATGCCATCCAAGATTTGTTAAAAATAACAAAAGTACAACTTTTGTCTGAAATATTTTTATCTACCGATTTTCGTTTCGACATATTCCATTTTACTTTAGATGTCCCACCCAATGTTTAATTATTCCAGTGTTTAAGAATAAAATATTAGCATAATTGATATAATCGAAAAATTCGTAACGCACACGATAAGACATTCTAGAAGTTTTCTTACATAATTGTTTTATCAAATAATATTATTAAAATTTATGAATATCCACACTGCGAAATTATCCATTTTATCACAGTCTAGATTCGATGGAGCTTTTTAGTTGTACAAACACGCGTATAACGTAATCATAAGATGTAACTGCCGCTTTTTATTATTCATATCTCTCCGCGGTATTTTTCGTGCAGAAGTTTTAATTTGAAACACAAACAAACGCTCTAAGATCCCCCGTATTTTTCGCCTCTATTTATTAAAGCGGGGAGTGGAGAAGAAGCTCGTTGCTCCACTTTATTCATAAGACTCGTTATTATCTGACAGCTTGTTATGACGTTAATGCATGGGTTTAGTGTTTCCTCAAGAATTTATAGCGACCTTGGCGCAAAGAGGAGAACCTGGATCGTCATAAACGACATGAGAGGGGTTCAGCATAATGGCTTGACTCATCAATTGAGATCAATTATGGTCCTTGACCTGTAGAGCTTTATAACGTTTCATGACGTTTTTCTGTGAAATCTTGACGGACATCTCTCTGGAAATCAAAATAAACTTGTTTGTCTGAGACAATATAAGAAGCATTGTATTTCTAAAGAAGTATTTTTATCCAGAAATTAATTAAATATACAAATTCTTTGAACATATTATTGACGAAACGCATTTTTTATGGATGTTTGTATTAAAATGGATTTTGAAATTAATACTTTGCAGGGATTGGAAATAATTTATAACTTGTAATACCGTTACCGTTACAATTTTTTTTTATAACGGCGTTATTTTTTTGGCACTGTAACGTAGTTATATTTTTTCAGTAATAAATTATACAGTTACTTTTATCGTTATTTTTTTGCATTTTAAACCTACTTATGACAAAATTTTCGTATATTCAATCTTCAGCCTTTAATTAGTATTCATAATTTATTTTTGATTTTAAGACTGTTTTATATATAATGTCTTAAGATATTAATACGGCTCTGTGATATTGATTTATGACGTATTTTAAGAATACCATGAATTAATCAATATCATAAGTTAAATTGACAAGTAATTTAATAAAATATTTACGTTAATAAGCATCTTAAAATACTGTGAAAGATTTATTGTGAAAAATATCAGCCGGATTGCATTTCAAGATCGAAAATTTAATTGGCACGTGATTTGTAGAATTGAATACGTATACAAATTTACTTTAAAATATTAAGCACGAAGCTAGAAGCTCTAGCTCGTATCAAAAAGGCATTTCTTTTTCTAATTGTGTCATTGTTTACATGTCGGTTTATTGTTGTATTACTCTTATTAAGATTTAAACAAAAAATTGCAAGAGTAAATAATTATACCGATCTTGTTTCAGCATTAAAAAAATAACAGAAACAAATCGTTATTTTTTTAAGTAACAGTAACGGTAACGAGTTTTACTTTTAAAAAACAGTAACTAGTAACAGTAACTATGTTAGTATTTTTATTCGATAACGAGTAACACGATAACTAGTTACTTTTGAAAAATTTCCATTCCCTGATATTTTGTTAAGAGACATATCAGTACGTTATTTTTAAGTATCTTTTTAAGAAGTTTCTATAAATATATAATATGCACTTATATATTTATATTAATGATTTTAAATATCGCGATCCGCTTTATATACTTATTAATGATTTTAAATATATCGATCCGCTTTGCTGGAATTATCATTTCAAAATCGCTTCTTTCATAGGTTTATCGTTTAAAAAAAAACTATTTGATGGTGAAAAGTGGATCTTATCCTTTAAAAAGAAAAACATCAAATAATCGCAGGGGAAAAAAATGATCTAAACGCCCAAAGAGCAAACTTCGATAAGGTAAAACCTTCGCTCGTCACGAAAGAGAGAGCTTTCAGACTGGATGGAAGTGCGGTAGGTGTAAAAAAAGGTCGTTTCGCAAAGATCCTGGGGAAGAGATATCCATTACGACGCGTGATTTTCAACAACAGACAACGCCCGTGCTCTCAACACGGCGTTGCGGTCCCGCGTCCCGGAAATGTGTTCATTAGCATACTTCGATTAAACAATGTCCTTAGCAAGCGCGCTTTTCTCCCTCCTCCTCCTCCCGCTGCTCTCCCTCAGCACGGATGGGAAATAAGTGCAGAGGGAAAGCTGCGGAAATGGTCCGCGGCGATACCAACGGGCGTAGCGGAATTATTTATCTCGCGCTGGCCGCGCGCGGGCCCGTCCGGGACCTTGATAAATAGATCCTCGCGCGAACGTTGCAGCAGGTTCCCGCCAGTCCGGGACTCGAGAAAGGACCATTAGGTAGGGGATCCACCGTGGCGGCGGTGGCGGAAAAACGAGAACGAGAAAAAAAGAAGAGAAGACGAAGAAGAGGAAAAAAAATGAAAAGCAGATCGGTCGCGGCGTGCTGCGGGGGTAGTCGGCGGAATAAAACGGCGGCGGCCGTTTTATAGTCGCCGCTGGATACGCTTCCCCCGTACTTTTTCAACGGGAGCGCATCGCTATGGAAAATTGAAATAATTAATCGGGTCCCCGGCGCTTCTTTTTTTCTTTTCCTCTCTCTTTCTTTCTCGTCTTCTTCCTCTTTCTCTTCCGCTTCGCTTCGAGGATACGCGTCCTGCCGTTATCATCGCGAGCGCGGCCGCGGCTACGAAACGCATTAATCAACCCCGACCGAATATCCCTTCGGGGTTTTCTTCCGTTTCTTCTTTAAACATGCATAAAATACACGTGCACAACTTCTCCGCATTTTTAACCTGTTCACCGTGGAATCGAATGTCCCGCAGTCGACGCTTTAATAATTTGCCTCCTCTCCGCGAAGGGGAGATGCAAACGCAAAACGCAACAATACCCGATAATATCATATCAGATAATAACACTCCGATTGCCATTTCTCGTACGATAACACGGCGACAAGTTAATAATATCGTGTAACGTTACAACAATATTATATAACGATTAAATGTTCACGGCGGGCGCGGCGTTTTGCGCTTCGCATTTTCGAGGGAGCATCGCGAATTTGCGAAACGCGCGCGATCGAGTGTGGACGCGATAAAACGTTAACGACGAAACGTTTTGATATTAAGTATTAAAACGATTGGTGTGTGCAACAGTAAGGAGGCGTTATCGCGATTAATGAATCATTTCACTTTATGCGATCATTAAAATATTTCGCTTTATCGCGCGGCCGTTAAACGCATTTTGTATTATCGCGTACTATTCAAACGTTTTAATGGGCCGCGATACATGACGGTGGCCGATATACTTTCGCCGATATACGCGTTCGACGTATGCGCGATGACGTTACATAGAATTTTGTTAATTAAAACATGTTGATCCGACACTTTGAATGACGCGCGAAATGCATATTTTAATTATTTACGTTCCGGGATTTGTCCACCGGGATTTATTTACGGAATCTCGTAAAAGCCCGCACACTCGTAAGATGATCTACAATTCGTATCGGCAATCAGCTAGGATTCCGCGTTTAAAATTTTACAGCGCTTGCGCCGCCATTATACGGAAAAAAATATCTGAAGAAACAAAAATGTATATACGCGAATATGTATAGGCGCGTTTATATAAAATATGAAATGCGCACACGTAAAAGAATACACCGTGTATAAAAAGCGTCTGTGGACCGCGAAATCTGACGCGAGGCGAGGCTGTAGAGCGCCGAAGTAGCGAGCAATTATTTTACTTCCCGTGGCACAACAGCTATACTTCCCCGCGTATATGAAGCCCGTGTTCACCGCATTGCTCAGGTAATACATATGCGGTCGGACAATTGGTGTCTGCGATTAGAGTTCCGCCCTGCAATCTCGATCGCGCGGACGGAAGCCGAAATGAAAACGAAATGGCGAAGTAGTGCGCTTTAATTTTTTTAAATATAAAATACACTTTGACGGATAATGAAATACGCGCGCGTGCACGACTCGGCTCTCGTTGCCGCGAGTAATATAAATAAATGAATAAAATCCTCGCGTATAATCCGTATCAGATTGTATCGTAACAGGAGAGCGCATCCCGGCTTGAAATATTGATCTGGCCGAATTGCGGTGTTCTATCAAAATACATTAAAAGGACACAGCCGATTCCTCCCTCCCACCCTTTCTCTGTCGAGAGAGATATATTGGAAGTAATGTCACTGCGGCACACTTCCGGCCCGCCTCTCGCGCAGATTTCGAAATATCCAGTGACAAAAGTAAAATGATCCCATCCGAAAGAAGGACGGTGCGTTGCGTCAGCGTCAGGAAACTTTTCCGTGTGCACGCGGATACATATGTATGTATATGCCTCTCGTTAAAGCTGTAATGTCCCGCGGAAATGAAAAGCGTTGTTTTCAATACAAATTCAATTTTTATCCCCGGCCCTCCCTCACCCCTTCGCGGCGCCGCCGCGACACGTTTACGTTACGTTAAAAATGTACCGGCAAAAGAATTGCTTTATTGCGCGCAGCGTTTTAATTGCGCGCTGTTTCGTAGAACTTTCGTGTAAATTACGTGAATTCTTTTTTTTTTAACGTGCACACGATGATTAAACAAGTCCGAAATAATGCGGGGAACCGCTGATCGAATCGTGCATTATCGGCAGGAAAATTTCTCTCTCTCTCTCTTTCTACATACATTACAAATTAATTGAAATTTTCGTATATACCGTGATTTCCGTGGGATTGCCGATTTATGCGCGCTAATATATATGAATAATAATGCGACGTATTGTTTATCACACTCGATTATTTATTATATTTTAGCAATTTATTATTTTGTTATAATCCGATTATTTGTGCGAGATCCAACATTTATTAGAAGCGAAAAAATTTTTCTCTCTCTGGGATTAATTAATTTATTCGTGTTTGAGCGCGCGATATTTGATTTAAATTATTGAATGGCCGCAAATGGCGACAACAAAATTGAATACTATGAAATTCAATCCTATATGAAAATCGGAATCATTTGGCAATTCTGCGTTCGACATTAAACATAACAATTTATATCACGTCGCTGACGTGGCGCCGTTCCGACACTTTAATTAAAACAAACGCTTTGTAATTCTTTGAAGAATACGCATTTACACGCGTTCAAAAGATTCGAAGCATCCCTGTTAGAAAAAATGAAAAATTTTATTCTAACCAATCGCGCGTGCAATCCGCTAGCGGAGCCATTCCTTTGCACAAAAATGTTATTGGAAAGCTTTGCTCTCAGTGAAAGCTGCCAGCTTTGCAGTTGCATCTGGTTGAAATTGGTAGTCCTTTTTTTTTCGATTTTTGCGGAATTGTTTCAATTTTGTAAAAATCCTTTCCGCCCTTATATATAATCAAATCGAGCGGCGCGCTTCAAATCATGCGAATCTAATTTATCTTTTATAAGCATCGCCACCAGTCGATACTACTTTAATTTACCTTGTCACATACAGAACGCGGAGGTTACACGAAAGTTTAATCACTTCGTATAAATCGATAAGCGCCACAACAGATATAATTTCCCTCAAGCGCGTCCGTTGTGTCAAAGCTCTACCCCGGCGTCGTCTAATATAACATGGAAGACGTTCGGCGAAGCTTGTACGAGGAGAGATAGAACACGTTGGCCGTCTCGTGCGAGTGGCCTTGTATATTGGAGATGAAAAATTCATGGGGGGGCTCGATGCAACGTCCAATCTTAGGTATTTATTTCATGTAAGATACACGAGCCCCCGTATTTTCCTCTCCCGCGGAACACGATGTCGCATAATAACGGCGCTTAATTTTTCAGCATTTCTGGCGCAAGTAAGCGCGTGTAAGACAAATAAATTTCTCACGTACACAATTATTTTACATGTACGAGCTCTTTTAAATAGAGAAGCTTTTTTTATAAAAAATATTGTAATACAATTAGTTTACACTCAAGTTTACATCTGTTTGAAATTTATGAGACAAATAAATTTTTTTATAATTATTTTACATAATCCACTTTTTTAAATCTAATTTTTATTTAATCTACACGCAAGTTTATATTTGTTTGATTATTAATTAATTCAAACGTTTGTTTAATTTGCTTCTTACCCTCGGTATCAAACTTTCTCAAAGTTTAATATCGAGAATACGGTGCTGAATTTTCCTGAAGGTATATAAATTTTTTTGCACATTTTTCTACTTCTACGATATAAAATCAAAGTTCACAGAAGTTAAAGGCAGTAAAAGATTTAATATACAACCAGCTATTAATTAAAAAAAAAAAGAATTTGGTAAATAAGGCCATTAGTATTATGAGATCCCATTTTTAGCTAGCTGTGCCGCAGTAACTCGATGAGGTGTCTGTGTAAAATTAATGGCATACGGTACATACAGATTGGAGGCGATATCTGGAGGAGTATCGATTATCACAACGGCACAAATTGGGAGATAATTGGCTGTGTCAGCTTGCGCGCACCGGTCTGGTTTCCCGACTGGACAATATCGCGGCAACGGGAATTTAATAAAGCTCCGACTTGGACACTGCGTAGGACGTGGCTGAAAGAAATGGACGTGGAGCGTGTCTAGCATGCACAGGACCCTCTTTCCTTCGTTTTCGTCGTATCACCCAGCCCGCATTTCCCAGCTCTTCTTTCTACCGCGACTCTCTTTCTCGCTCCTTCGGTTCTCTTTATATTTTTCCGTGAATGAAGTCTATTTTCAAATTTTATTTTCGAACCATGAAAGCCATCGAACGGCACTCTATGATGGGTCCTTTTCTTATTTTATTTGTAAATTATATTTAAGAGGGAGGCAGAGAACGTTTTTTCTTCTATTTTTTTCGTTATATTCGATAGGAAATAAAATCATATAGAATCTTCTCGTAAATGTTATAACTAATCTCGGATAAAAAGACTCCTAAAATTTATGTAAAATTTTGTTTATCTAATTTATATTCTTATTTATATATGTTATTAAGTTTTGCATTTAATTTTATTTGATTTTCTTAACTATATTTTCTTGAAAAATATTTCGAATATATAGAAAAAAATCAAGTAGATTTTGCATAGCAAATTATCTCTTCATTTGTGCCAGTATAATAATATCGATACTTCTGCATGTTTTTATGGTAAAAATGACATTGTTATTTATTTTGAAAAAATATATGAAAATATATTGTAAAACACCAGGAGACACCACAACGATGAAAAAAAATCACACAATTATTTTAATGTATGAATAATTATTATTTCATGAATATTAAAAATTTCTTTTAATAGTCTCATCTGTTAAATTTGTGGTCAATTGATTAATTGGAAAAAATCGTATCTTTACAGGAAATTAAGGAAAAAATTATGATGGTAAAGAGAAGCGAAATAAAAATCTTATCGCATTTTTATTTATTTTTTATCGTAACAAGACGAGACTAGAATATCTTGAAATTTGCATGTAAAATTATTCACGAAAATATTAGATGCAACGCGAAATTTCGCAGGCATGAATCTTCTTACAGCGTCAAATATGTTAAAAGAAAGAATATATTTCATGTAATAATGGATACTCATTATATAACGTCATACAGATTTTGAATTTTACTCGAGTTACAAAGCACACAAAAAGAAATCAGATGTCGCACTGTGTGTACATCATATATCTACACTGCGTATTACAATCTTTACTGTTTTAATATATACATTTTATTACATATGTACATAGAGAGATGATTAGAATTATGTTTGTCGCATTAAAATATTGCTTTTACGGGATACCGTTTCAGGATAGGTTTCAGCTTATTGAACTCACTTTACGCCATCCATCTCTCTTAATCATTTTAGTATTGATCCCAATTTGACAAATCAATATTGGAATTAACAAATTAATTCAGATTTAATTTCAAATTTCAAATATTAATCTGATTAAATTTGATTAAAAATATTTCCCACAAATGTTTATACATTTTTTATTTTAGTTTTTCCATTTTTTATTTTATTATATTCCTGTATTTAGCTAAATATGTAATCATAAAACAATACTTTCATTTTTAAGTTCTCTATGAAAACAAATTTAGAAGGCAAATTTTTGTATTATCAAATGGATAATTAAATATTAAATATATTAAAATATTTGATAAATATATAATAATCAAATATATTAAAATATATGGGATTATTATAATTATAGCATTAGAAAAAAGTCTTGTAGTTTGTTACGTGCCATAATATTATATTTCCTTTGGATATCATAATATCACAGAAAATGTACTATGCAGTATTTTAATATATGTATACTGCATAGATTTCTCCAAAAATAAACGTAATTTTTCTAATGATTATGATAACTGCAAATTATACATAAAAACGGTTTTATTGTCTTTAACCAATTATTTGAATATAACGATTTTAATCATTTACATAAAGGTCAAACATGCATGTTTATATACATTGATAGTCCTAGCATTTCTGTAAAAAAATGAATAACTAATTTTTTAATGTTAACTGTAACTATGTGGACAAGATTGATAAAGCGTATTGCGGTTAATTATTAATTCATAAGTGAGACAAATTGTTAAAATATCTTGTCAAATCTTATTTACCCGATACAAATAAAACGTTTCGCGAATTACGTTTCACGAATATTTTTTTTCTTTTCGAGATGTTTTACTTAACATGCAGATATCTTAACGGTAAAAGGAAGTTGTTTTTGATCATAGTTATAGAATAAGAGTTATGAAATTTCATTTGGATCTTGCGCAGCTTAGACTATAAAAATATTTTAGAGATTAAGAAATCTAGAATTTGGAAGGCAGACGATAAAGCTAACACTAATTACTTGAGAACGATGTGTGAGAAGACCAACAGTATACTAGTAATACAATAAATTAAAACTAAGGCAAACATATTATATAATAATCGTTACGATAAAAAAAAATGAAGAAGATAAATTTTATTGATAGATTACTAATAAAATAATTTTATTGATTATCAATAAAATTATTTCAATAATCTCTTGTATCACGATTATCTGACAAATCACATGATATTTCATCTGTATGTTTGTTTCCTAACATCAGTGCAGACTCGATCACATTTCTAGAATTTAAGCGTATTTGCGCGTAGCTCTGTCTTTTTAAGTTTTTCTCTTTTTCGGAAGGCAATGTGTTGTAATATTTAATTATTGGTAATTATCTAGAGTCTGGATATAATCGTTATATTGCTTCTTTTTTTACACCGGTACTTTACTTGTACTTCTATCGCTAGAATTGTCGCACTTGCAAAGTTCCGTTGCCTTTCCTGTACATTTCGACGGGCAACACTCTTTTATCGCCTCCGATTTTATCTCGACATCGTAAATGTTGGTCTTCGGCGGCGGTTACTCGTATTTGCATATCACAGCATACATATCGCCGCCTAAACGAAGCGCCAGCCATCGATTCTTCACGACCGCCAATTTCAGACACTCGCACTTCATTTTAGCATGGAAATTCGTGTGTAAAGTTCTACCCATTCCCTCGATGACTATAAGGTCTACGTTGTGCTCGACCATTGCGAGACATAGATCCAAATTCAGACGACTGTGAAATAATGAAATAATATTGGTTAATTAACATTAATGGATATATATTAAATTAATGAAACTTGAAATAAAATAATAGCACTATGAAATATTCTATACATGAAAACGAATTACCTGAGATCCAGACAAGGACCTGCTTGCGCGGTTTCCATAGCAATAAGAGTATTGTCTTCTAGCGCTTGTTTGAGAACATTACAAATTTTGGCAGCGTCTCGTAACATGACGACCAATTCAGGATACGTTACATCATTCAAGGCTGGCATAGAATTAGCGCACAATATTACCTGAACGCATAAAAGACAATTTTAATGCGATCAAATAAATTTGATCAATTATTTAATATACTCGTTTTTTTTTAACCAATTTAAAAAGCTCGATTCAAGTATGCATAACAGTGAAACTAACTTTAGTTCCCCGTTGCAACAAATCTCGTGCAAATGGCAGGATTCCAAGAACTATGTCTACGCCGCTATTATCGACAAAGATGGCTGCACATTTGTGAGATGGTCCATTCTGTAATCTGTGTATCCAATCATCTAAATTATCCTGTAGCCATGGTCTACCTATGTTTTCGTGATAGAATATTATTTTAAGAAATTCTTTCAAAATGTATCAAGAGAATAGAAAAGAATTTATTGAAAGATAAATCTCGCAATATTAATTTCTTTATTTAATGACATTGATTTACCTGGAATTTTCGCTTGAGCTTCTTCAAAGCCAAAATCATCGGTTTCCAATAACTTTGCAACATCTTTTGCACCCCAATCGAATATATTACCACTGAGAACGCCGAGAATCAAAGCTTTTATCTTTTCCGCACCTTCTAATTTGTCAAGAGTAGTTACGCGATCGTGTAGATGCCCCAATGCTTCTTCGTTCTCCTTTCTTTTTTGCTGCAAACGAAGCATTACGATGTGACACATAAATTTTGTTTCGATGCGTTCATTTTAAAAACAGACTAGAAATACCTACATGTAAATACGGATCTGGAAAATCAAATTCTTTCATGCAATGCTCGATGGTATCCAATAATATTCTGACCGTAAGTGCTCCATAAGCACTGCAAGTTTGCATTACATAAATTAATAATTTGATAAATAAATAAATTAGCTTTTTTTTTACCGCATGCGGTTAATTTTAGTATTTCAGGGGCGACGAAAAACTTACAACGGTTGCGCGTGAAGGTAGTGTAGTCTGTTTATGTATTTCTCCTTTAATTTCAACCCTCTGTCCTCTGCTGTCGGACTGTGCGGCTGACTGCGAATAGCTCTCGATACAAATTTATCCACAGATTCTTCAAAACATTGCAGCCAATAATCTCTATAAACATTTTAATTCTCTATGTTTACATAATCACTGTCTTTGAAATTAAAAGAAAAAAAAAGGTCTCACCTTGCTTCCTTGTCCTGAGCGAGATCTGTAGTGTCCGGATTGTAAGATGCGGGGTCTTTTAGTAGGGGGCAGAACGTAACTGCATATTCCGCCTGATCGATTTCCAATTGATCGATCTTAATTCCGAGATCGGTTGACACGGAATCTTTAAAACTCGATGACCCGGCATAATTTTCCAACCAGCTGTATTTGTCTGTCTGTTCGGTGCCGTACAAATATGCCCCAATTGCGCCAAGGTAACCTTCATGGCGAAGAAAGAGAGGCGTTACCTTATCCTAGATAATGGATATATGTGACAATAAATGTAAATTTTTATACCTAGAAATGCACAAATTACGCAAAGACTTGCACTTTTAACGCTTAGCCAATTATACGAAATTATTTGATTGAAGAATATTGTTGGATTTGTAAGAAAAAAAAATTGTAAGAGTAAATTGAAAGTAAATGTAAATGACTATCATATAAAATGACTAACATGAGACCAATAATTGATAGAGTATGAGATGGTGTGCATTGATAGTGGATGGTTACGAAGGAAATAACCACCAAAGTAAACCTTGTCCATGTTGTAAACGGTTGCATACAAACTAGCTATGTGTCCAATATCATTGCTGATGGTGAACAGTAAACTCCTTGCGAGGTCGGCTTCAGAAAATGTTGGCTGTCCTAAAACGTTATTAATATAATTAATACCTAAAATCGCTACTGTGCCGATTTCATAGACGCATGAATTGGATCGATTGGTAAAATCATAATAATTTCTATTAAAACTTCAATGATTTTATAAAATAATTAAAAAATTATGAATAATTGAATGTTTTTAATTTGGCCCAAAAATTTTGATCTCAAAAAGAATGCACCAGAAATGTGTGAGTAATTTTTTAAAAATTATTTTAATCGGACTCTTGTAAGTTTTGATGTGAACTTTTTATGGTTTATACGTAGCCGTGCTTACCGCAAGCTACCGCCTTGCCAAAAGATGATGCAATAAGCTCTCCAGATAAACCTTGGGAGGAATAATCGCCCCCATAAATATCTTTCACTAACATATCTACATTACGGTGATCTCCTTGTTCTGCAAGTTGCAGCAATTCATCAAAGTCCTAGTAGGGTGTTTTTAAAGTCATTGTTTTAATACATATCTATATATACAATTCACATGACTCAATGGTACTATGATGGAGCAGAATCTTCTCATATAATAAATTATTTCATTATTTCATTTCTAGATATTTGTAAAGATTACATAACAATCCATCCAAATAAAGTTTCAATTAACGTGCAACGTCATGTTGTTGTAACAGTAATCAAAAGAAATTATGGTGTCAGAAAATTATGCATAAATTCCATACCTTTCTTTTCGTAAGTAACGATCCCAATCCCCAAAATGTTCCTCCCCCTGTGGCTGTACCTCCGACTCTTTCAAATACTTCATCTGATTCCACCTATAAAAATAAAAAAAATTTTAAATAAGTAAATTTGAAATAAATTTACTTATTGAAATTTATTGCTAAGTACTAATTTTACTAAATATGTACTACTTACTTTAAGAATACTGACGCCACTGCCGACATTAACTAGCAAATATGGAAATATGTTGGGTCCAGCTTTTTGAAACTTATACTCTGGATTCGCATGGCGGTGATACTCAAACGCCTCACATGGTATATTTTTAAGCAAGAAATTACAACCCTTTATCAGACAGTATATCTCGTCTTCCTTGTCAACTCTGCAATTTTATCTTATCAATAAGTAAACACAATCTCTCAAGAGTTACGTGTATCGAAAATTAAACAAAAAAGTTGAATATTTCATGTTATAATATATATTTGACAATGAAATTTCAATTGGATCGCAAACAGAGTCTGAAGTACAAAGGTATACTTACAATAATCCTAATTTTTCTTGTAGCAATGGGGTATATTTGAATGCTCCGCCTCCAGTAACTTTAATACTTTTCCCGTGAAATCGTTTAACATCCACTAAATTCTCTTTAACAAAGTCTAAGCAATTCTCGATATATCTTGTCTCAAACTTAACAAAATGCAGTCTATTACCCTCGAATACTTTATATGCTCGTTCGCCACTGTTCCCTAAACCCTCCGCATCCTCGTAAAGAGCTTTGCGGTAATTTACGGTTGAGTAATAGGCGATTTTGGTTAATGACAATCCTGAAATAATACACAATATAAATTATATAGCACGCAAAACATAAGAACATGAAAATGATGATTATAACTTTAGAATATATTTAATAATAAAATTTATTACGCAATATTATGTAATTAAGAAACACTATTCTAAATGCATTTTTCATAAATTTATTACATCTTTTATAACTGTAGGCTGTATCCTGTTACAAATCCTGTACAAATATTTTTCTCCAATTCAATTCTAGCTAATCATGACAATCAAATTGAGATTAAAACTATTTCAACAGAATAGAATCAAGATAGTGTAAACTATATGCAAAATAATTTTTTTATAGGCACAAGATGTAAAATATAAGTTGGGAGATGTGATATAAAATCTAATGCAAATTCTATTCCATTACTTCTTCCAGTGTTAACATTCTGATAAAAAAAAAAATAAAAATAAAACTTGACAGAATAATTAAACAAAATTCTCGTTAAAAGGACAGTTCTATGAGACATTTATTAACTCGTGCTTTCTTTTCTCTCGGGCAGTCAAGTGACAGTTAATTGTTATGTACATACAAGTTGGAGCACAGATACATAATTTAGCACGCAATAACGTGCCACTTCACGTGAACAGGTATCACGTTACACCGTGTTGTGATCACGCTCGACCCGATAGTCAACTCAATGTAGACGTTAGATTTACTACACTGCAGAATATCCTATACATCTCCCATAACGGTCGGAGCGGTTAACCTCTCAGGGCGGGATCAGGGAACCGCGAAGGGACCGGCCCCGACGACGACGTACCGATGTCTATGGCGAAGGTCTGCGCGTTTTTCAAATTGGCGAACACCTCGACGGCGGGTGGCAATTTGATGCAACGTGGATGCGACCGTTCGTCGCCGTCGACCTCCGCTGCCATCCCCACGTCCATGATACGACGATCCGCGCTCCTCGGTTTCTCCCGCGACTGTGTGTATGACTGACCGCGACACCGCGTGCACCTCTACGGGCATTTAAAACGCGACTGGCAGGTGGCGAATGCGACTACATTACGGGCGATCCCGGGGATGCGAGATAAGTCGTCTCCGATCCCATCGCCAATCGAAACGAATCGCGAGCGGGAAGGATCCTCGTGAACTGTCCCGAAGGAACCTTCCTTGTTTTCCCTCCCTTTTTCCTCTCTCTTTCACAGCTGTGGCGCAACGAGATCCTATTTATTCGCGTTTACTCCGGTTTACTCGGACGGCACGGGATGCCGATTTAAAAATCGGGTATCGCGACGAACATTTGTGTATACAATATACATACAGATGTATGTACGTGTGCACTTGGTACACCAGGCAAAACGGAGGGATAGACAGGGACTGGAAGACAGAGAAACAGCCGAGAATTTCTGATCTTTATTGCACGCATTCGCGACATTATTGTTACAGACGTACACATGTGTTTGTCACAGAGATGCTATATTAACAGGTCTGCTGTAGTTTTTGTATTTCTCATATATTCCCTTTCTCTCTCCAATAACGCACGCATTTCATTTAAAGTGCAGTGCAGAAGGTGTAAAATCGCGGACATTACCGACATAAATCGTGGACATTTGCTACGTAGTTCAATGTCCACGTTTTATGTACATAGAGGCGCTCCGCTCTCAGGCGCTTCTCTCTGCTACAAGTTTCAGTGATATTAACCTCTTATGTTGTCTCGTATTGTTTTGTAATAAGAAAACACGAAATATATGCTCTTGCATCAGAGCTTGAAGTAAATAAATAAGGTTAAATATTTACCATTTCAAATATTTCCTTCTTGTAATAATTTTGTAGAATGTAGCAGTGTGCTATATTACTTCTGGCAATTAAATTAATAATAAAGGAGTGTAAAATGCATAGTGAAAGTGAAGAAGGAGAAATTGTATTCGATTTTGAAGATTTTACAGAAGAATTACATAGTTTTCCGCATATTATAAAATTCATACGTAAACTGCACGACCATATTAAAAAACAACAGAAGAAAATTGATAAACTACGAAGGAAACTTAATGAGCAGGTATATATTTTTGATAAAATCAATGTTTTTATTATCTTTAATTAATTCTAATTTAATTATGCACATATATTTCTCTCTTGTCACTTTCAATTCCATTTTTTAATCTCATTAATGAATCTCATGATTCATCTTTTATAGAAACAGCAAGACTTGCTCTGTACAAAAACATATGTACACTGTGGGACTCAGACAAATCCTTTAGATTTCAATAAATTATCATTATCACAGAATTGGGATGTTAGTGATAGCGTAAAATCACCTAGTATAGTAGATCAAGTGACGCAAGTAGCAGAATCAGCTTTATTACAGACTGGTTTTGTTTATGAGCAAACATCAGGAATGTATTATGATTATAATACTGGATATTATTATGATACAGTATGTATATATACGTGTACATATTGCTTGATAAATATTACAACTTTATGGAGCAGATACAAATATAAGTTTCTTTATGATGTCTGTGTTTGTGTGTGTATGATACACAGCATCAAGGAAACTTATATATGTATCTGCTCTATAAAGTTCTAATATATATATATATATATATATATATATATATATATATATATGTATGTGTGTGTATGTATGTAATATGTATAAATGATAAGTATATGAGCTCTATTATTATTTTAGAAGCAAGGTTTATATTACGATGGAAATACGGGAACATATTACTACTATGATGAGGCTAGTAAGACGTACCAATTTCACAGTCAAATTTGTACAAACAAGACTACTCCAACACATCTTGCAACTTCTCAAATGAAGGAGGAACAAGGAATTGGAAAATCATACAAGGTTTCAATTATAACTTTTAAAATAATTTTATATATTTAGATATTAATTTTTGTGAAAAAATATGTAAAATTTTGTTTTGAATTACAGGTTTTGAATGAAATAGATAAATTAATAGAGGATATTTCAGATATAACAATTGAAAGATACAGGCAACAAGCTTTAGGTAATTATCCTATGTTTTTAATATGCATATGTATCTCTCTTGTAGGATGACGTTAAAAAACGAAAACTTATAAGTGAAGAAAATTCGGAAGATAAAGTACCTGAAGAGGGCGAATGTTCAGAGAGTGAGAATGACGGCGTTTTTGACGAAATTATGCCTGACGTATATACGAGTAGCGAAAATGACGATGAAGAACAAGGTTTATTTTTTATATTATTTGTTTCCTTTAATTTTTTTTTATATAATACTGTGGATACCTTATATATGGTACTGTGCTATTATATTATGTATGTATTTTATCATTTTGCTGTTATTCATAAAGCAGATTTAAAAAAAATTAATATGAACTAATTTTGATGTAATATTTTTTCATTATATTTTAAAATACAATTTTTCATAATAATAATTTCAAAATAATTATAATTTTTTATAATATATGAATCTGACAGGTAATAACTAGTATAAATAACTAGTTAATTAGTTAAAAATTAAATAAGAAAGTTAAATTAATAACTTTTAACTGATCTTAGTTTATTTTAAATGAGTTATTTTTTAATTTCAATTAATTTTTGTTAGCACAAACTAACTTATTAATATTTTTTAATTTTTCTAACGCTAATGTTTTTTTTATAATATTTTGAACATTAAAAAATTAGTTAAAGTTTAACGATCGTAATGGGCACGACGCTTGCAGTGTTCAAAGGTGAACAAAAATTGTAGGGTACACATCCGTTTCACGTATAATGTGCATAATGTATTAATATCTTTGTTTATTCGGTGAATAACAAAAATAAATGAATCATCATGCACATCATGCATCAAACGGAATACATCCTTTAGATTCTGCAAAATATAAAATAGAAAAAATCCAAATTTATTACAAAATTTTCGTATTATGGAACATCTGTACATCTTAAATATGTATAGTATTATTAAATAATTTTTTTTCAATGGATTTCAATTCATCTTGTTAAAATTTTATTTGAGACTTAATTATAACAAGAAAGCTGATACATATAATTCTCACTATGATGAAATTGATATTAAATATTTTAATGTAAAAAAAACTTTACAAATACATATTCATTTACAACTCAATTGTTATTTCTGCTTTCTATGATGTGTATAAATTTAAAAATCTGGAAATTATTTTGATTTCAGATTTAGCAAAAAATTATCCACCATGTATGAGAATTATTGTCAAGGAAACAGATTTAACGAAATTAAAATTAGGCTCCCTTTTTCTCGTGACATGTACAGGAGGTTCATTAGGTCGAGAGGGAGACCATTCGGTGTTGATACCGGACATAAATATTAGTAAGGTACGTCAATGAGATAAGTTCAAAATTTCATCTTTTACCACAATATTTGTGTCATAATTGTATATACCTACTTACAGTATCATGCACGTTTTATATATGACGAAGCCAAGAAACAGTATCAAGTAATAGATTCTGGTTCAAGAAATGGTACTTTTATAAATGGCAAAAGACTGTCAGTAGCTAAGCAAGAATCTGAGCCTCATGAAATAACGCATGGGTCAGTTATAAAAATTGGCGGAACGAAATTATTATGCCATATTCATAATGGAAATGAAACGTGTGGCCATTGCGAACCGGGTCTTGTTCAACAAAACATCAATCTCAATGAAAATAAGGCTTTGAAGACAAAGCTTCATAAGGAAGAGTTGCGACGTCTGAAACATAAATTTGGAATTGAAAATGATAATGTTATATCTAGTAGTCAATTAGCTTCGGGTTATCAAGACAGAGCGCAAGCTAGGCGGCAGCATGTAGGTTCCTCGGATCCTCACGCTAAAACGCAACAAAGTTCTATTTACACGTAAGTATATATTGAAACTTTCAAATATAAAAGAGAACTCGCATGCATCTATTTTGTATAAATAAATTTATACAAAATATTTATACAAAATAAATAAATTTCTAATAAGGATATTTATAAAAATATTTATAGATCCATAACAAAGGATAATAAAGGATTCAAGTTGCTTTCAAAAATGGGTTGGTCTGAAGGTCGCTCCTTGGGCAAAGATGGAGATGGAAGGACAGAACCTGTAAGTTTTTTTCTTTTTTTAGGCTAAACTTCTGAAAACGTCACATCTACAATTGCCATGAATTGTGCGCGCGCGCGTGTGTGTACATGACATAGATTAAATATTTTCAATTAAGTAATGAAGATAACAGTACGATCTTTATAGATTTGAAACTATAAATTCACAGCACGCCTGTGTGTTTACAAGAAAATTAAAGATAAAGAAAAAGGAAACGAATGCACGTTCGAGTCATTAGTCGAGTAATTGTAGAAAATCCATAATTTCCTCTTCCCTATCTTTAGTCGCACCGTCGCCGCGTACCGATTTAGTCCTGGTTGCTTGTCTTGTCGCATTTCAACGGCGATAAAACGAGCACCGTCGGTACGAGTAGAACATTCGTATGATAACGAGAGTAACTATGCGAAATGGCGAAAGAAGAAACCGCTCGGATTGCAGACCGTGAACAACAGAGTAGTAGCCGGGGATAATAAATGCAAATGTATTAAAATCCAAATCATTATTTTGTCTAGACGCATCATATGCCTCATTGCATATACTAGGATACACAGTCGGCGGTGACGTCTGTACGCATAAAAGGATTGAAGGGTGGGATAAAGACACATATATACACACACGCATGCATGCGCGCGCGCACAAGCTCTCTCTCTCTCTCTCTCTCTCTCTCTCTTCCTCCCTCCCTCTTCCTCTTCCTCTCCCTCCCTCCTCCCTGTTATTTCTCTCGTCTGTACTGGTGTTCATTGTGCCTAACTATCCATTTGTTTGTCCTGTTGTCCTAGTAGTCTCCTCCCTATCCACCTTTTTTGTCAAATTCGTATTTTGCTCTAACAGTTATTTCCATTAAAGCCGCTTTTATTTTTTGCTCGTAAAACATCACATTGCTTTAGAACTAGAATTTGAAGTTACGTTTTTTGTCATATATGATTTTCTTTTAAATAAATATTATAAATAACAGTATATGAAGATACCAAATTGTGTGTGTGTTATTTAACTTTTCACACTATTCAAGAATTTTAACAATCCACCTCATTTTCTAATGTTTAATATTTCATTTTGCGTTTTATTATTTTATATGCTTTACAATTTTATTTTCCGTTTCCACGAAATTTTTTTTATGATTCTTTACATTTTCCTTCTTTTTATATAAGTTTCTTTACTTTATGTTTATGTTTATCAAATATAATATAATATAATAAACTGCCATTATATTTTTCTTGATCGTAATCACAGAATATTGCCACTTGAAACGGTGGAACACAGAATATTTTGCATAATTAATTGTGTGTGACTATCTTTTTCTTTTCAATGTATAATTTGATTAATTGGAATAGAAGCACATATTAAATATATAAAAAAAGAATATATATTAAACATATATAAAATAAAAGGTTCGATTATATCAATTTTGAAATAAATCCAAACGCATCTTGTGTCGCTAAAGACGCTAAATGCGTATTCGAAAACTGGAAATATCGAATAGTTGCAAAATTTTTTTGCACATTACAAAAGCTGGTTCGTCAAGATAAGTTTTAAGATCATTTCTCATTCGCCGATTTTACTCATTCCACTGTATTGTTATCGTAGATAGTTATTTCGCTTTTACATTGAATTCGTTTTTTTTTCTTTTTTATGTTTCTTTCTCACCCTTTCTCTTAACGTACACCACTGACGCAGTTGCAGAAGCGCCGTAATATCTGCACCGTCTTTAAATGCGTTTCACAATGGTATGACCTATATCGTAAACGATAGAGAGACAGAGAGGTGGTACGAGCACAAAATACGGAAGGAAAACACTCGTTGGGACGATACGCCTCGTTGAAAGCTCGTAAACTAGACATTGTAAAGTCCGCGAATGTCGATTGCTAGTAAACCGCGAGATGTAAAACCGTTGTAGAAATGGGCTGTGTAGTCTATATACGTACGCAAAGCCGTAGTATACTTTAACGACTAAAATCTCGACGAATTCATTTATCTAAGTGCTTTACCGAGCTCTAGTCTACCCGACACGGATCACCGCAGTTCGAGTTACAATTCCTCACCATCTCGCGCGAACGAAATGTAAAAATATTTATGGATTTAAAATTGCTTAATGATGTGATCACAATTTGATCGTGTTGGAATTAATAATAAAAATCCATCAAATATGTTGGTTAAGAAAGAAGACAAGAAGAAAAACGGTTGATAATTAAAAAATATTAAACAAAGTGTTTCGCAAAATATTTCTTATTTTATGAAGTAATAATTGTAGTTACGATTTTTGAAAAAAAGATTTCAGAATACAGAAACATCTCTGTACAAGCTTCTTTTTTGCAAACGCACGGATCACAAAGTGTATTTCGCAGACTGTATTTAGATACTGCAACGATTTCGTTTTATAGACTTTCCTAAACATCGACTGCCGTAAGCTATTTTACGGATAGAGTACGAGCGTACATCTCCAGTGATTCCTTTTACAATTTACATCCATTTCAATATTACAACTGTTTACGATTTCAATTTCTCAGAAGAAAAAGTCGTTCGATAAATGACGCGAATAATTTCAAATTGCTGATTAAGATAATAAGACTCTTCGTGAATATATCCGTAAAGTATATTCGTGAAAGAGATATTGCCTTTGATTCTTTTTCCGCGAAACACAAATGTCTCAATGCAAATAACAGTATGTAACATATTTGTAATGAGCTGAGATAATGCGAGAGCAAAAATTATCTGTTAAGGGATTTAACAGAAACGATTCAGTTGATGTTAAGTCCGCATTAAAGAAAATAGAATCAGTTAATTGACTTAACACATTCAATTTGAATTATCATTTATTTAAAATGCACTCGCTCGTACAACCGCGTAACATACCTACTTTATTGCCGTAGTGTCTGACGTTAATCGGAATAAAGAAAGATGTTTTGACACCGCATCTGCGCTCGCGCAAAACAACATATTTGCTCACACAAATAATTCGCCTCGACTATCGTTTGGCACAGATTTATTTGCGAAAACTTGTTGCCATTTTCTTATTATTTTGTTTATTTTCTTATTACAATAACCTCTTTTTATTAACCGTATCTTTCCTTTTCGACAAAAACAAGTAGTAGTATACAAGAAAAGAAGAAGAAAGAAGGGTTATTTCTTCTTTTGCATAGCAGAATCTGACTTATATGCGAATATACGTACGCGTATCTCTACCACGGGCGTTACATTTAGCGTTTACATTTAGGGAAGTACGCTACCAGCGTTATCTTGTATCACGTTTTATCTTTATTGTTCATTAAATGTAAAATGATGTAATAGCGCTAGTAGTGCGCTCCTCTAACATAGCTCTTGACTCAGCAAAGTCGTTTCGAAATTGTGAAAACGCAATGCAACAGACTTATGTACAATGCAATGATATACTGTGCAAAAATATAGTAATGTCTTCTTTCGATTAAACATCGAATTCGGCATTGTCTCTAAAATTTAGAAATTAAATATGATTTATTTAATGAATAACTGATGAAAGAAAACAAATTTAATCGTAAAAAATCAGGTTTTTTTCATTGTTACTTAGTGATTATACGTCACAAATTTCGTTCATACTTGCGTGGGACATTACATATGTTATATTACATATGTACTATAAAAAGTTAATCACCATTTTTTTTAAATTAATTTTTTACCTGCCTTTAGCATAATATAACGATATTTACATTTATATTTATTGCAATTGATATAAAATTCATTACAATCCCGATGGAAGTTTACAATCCTCATAGAATGTTTTGAATGCTACTCGTGAATGAATGTTACTCGTAAAAACAGGGTTAGGCACATATACATAAAAACAGAATCGCAGATGTTGACTTCAATCCTTCTTCCACACTTACTTTACACGATGACTTGTTGTTGCCATCCATCTTTTGTTCTTCTTGTCTTTTTCTCGCTTTCGTTCCCTATATTCCTTTATTTAGACACAAAAACAGTACTAACAAAAAGAAAAAGTTAAAATCGCGTGCCTGCATGCCTCTTACAATGCATACGAATCGGTTCGTAAACGACAAAAGACAAACAAGTTGATTTTCTACATTCTAATGCAACTTTTGACTATTCGTTAAATTGGTTAAGTGAGAATATAGGCAGACGTCTATTATTATGAAAATTGATATGTTTACAGATCAAACATTTTATAATATAATTTTATAATATATTTGATTTTACAAGTTGTTTATTCATCTGCCAACACTTCCCAATACCTTTCCATATCATCTGGCACGATAATTCAAAAATAAAAATCAACCGAGTGAGTGATATATATATATATATATATATATGTATATATATATATGTTATATATAACAAGCAAAGAATTTATGATACGTTAAGAATATAGAAAAATCAGAAAGAAAGATTAAAGAATCAGAAGAAAGATTAAAAAGTTAGATAAAGGAGAGAAACAAGAGTTGCAAGAATACAAACGAAAGCGGAAAAAAGAAAAAAGACAAAACTTTGTAGCAATTCTACAAAGAAAAGGAAGTAGGAGGCAACAGGTGGAAACTTACAGTCACAAATAAATCCGACACAACATCACTGTTCAAACACATCTGTTCGTTAACTAACTACATACAATAAATAGATTAACACGATTTTTCTTTCATTCTCTTTATCTCCAGTATTCGTGTTATTTTAGACATTTTTAATTACTTGCTTTATGTTTATATGTATGCGTTCGTATGCGTGCGCGCGCGTGCATGCACACATGTTTGTGAATTTTCCAAGGTTCGCGATAAATTAAAAAAGGCAAAGATTCTTGTAAGATAACTTTTAACTTAGTAATACCCAAAAAATGTTATAAATTTTAAGTATGTATAAAGATTCTCTCCTAAGATTGAAGATGTAAAGGGTTAAGATCATTTTCTATGCGCAATGCAAAATTGGTACGATTCCCCGAACAAAGAGATATACAGAGACGAAACGAAATTAACCAGAATTCAGCCAGGAGGAAGCGCGCGCGCGGACATGAGTGCATAATTCTGTGCACATACGAGTATGAGATCCGTACTCGCAGCACACGCGCGCAGGTACGTGTCAGCTTACAGTCGGCATTGCCACGCACACACATACACACACACGTATACATTTGTTTGTATGTCGGTAGTCCGCGCGCGTAACGTTAGTTAGCTAGGAATATACAATTCAGTCAGAAGCGGTCGATTGGTCCAGACGAGATATGTGTATATGCTGATCCAACACAAACGTTAGTCGAATAATCGTCCAGTATCGACATACAAATATGTACAATGAGAGATTTATTAATTACAACGCACCGGCAATGCATACGTCTCGGTCAACATAAACTGTATACAATTGAATGTTATCGAATCAGACGCGACGCGACGTGACGTGATGTAATGGAGAGAATGTACGGTTCAATTGACGTACATGCATTTTTTATATATTCATTTTTTACAAGGTATGTTCTTTTTCAACCCTCGGAAGACTAATGCAGAGTCATTTTGACCATAATAGAATTTCTATTGCAAACTAGTTTCGAAGGAATTATATTTAAAAACACATTTTAAGAACAATATATACTTTATTTCTTTTTAATTTTCTGTACACGTGATACACGAAATAAGTGTATTTTTTTGTATAATTCCTACAAATAAATTTATTACAATTTTGACATCTTGTACTATATATATTTTGTATCATTAGCGACGCTAAATATAACATCATCGTCCTTCGTCATTAATCGCTACTGCATCCCTCGAGGTGTCTTATCGCTCACGGGTCAAAGTGACTTTGCATTCGTCGTTACGAGGGTTAAATGCATTATTCTTTTTTCTCGATTAAATCTATAATGCATTTTGCATGATATTTTTCATGCTATTCTGAACACAAAAGTATAACGTATATAAATTAATTGCACTATATCGATAAAATGAACTTTTATCACCGAGTAATGATTCGTTAATTTTTATAATCTAATATTATTAATTGCTGTTTTATATGCACGCATTCTTCAATAATTGACTCGAACTGCACGTATCATATTAGAAACATCAGTTGCTCTATCACCGCCACATAGCTTTCGTCTGGATAAATATACCGATATACATCGAACAGTTTGGTAGGGTCGGCAAAGCTTACTGACCACCTAGAGACATCCATCATAGGATTGTCGCAAGAGATTCGCTCGCGCGCGGTTAAAACCATGACTACATACACACATTACACATGCACGCGCGCGCGCTCGATATGCACAAGTTCTTTGCACCTCGTTTCCGTTTATTTATGTGCGAAACATATCTTTGCTTATGTAAATATTTTTTCTTTTAATTATTTCCAGAACCATTGTGAAACTATATCCATTATTTGAAAAACGGTAGATACATTATAAAAGATTAATTTATCGTCCATACTTGATATACCTACATCCATTCGCATATTTTGACCGAACATGATTGAAATTTTAATTGCTTCAAAATCATTGCGTCTAAAATTTAAAGATATTTTCTTCCAATGATTAAAAATAAAATCTTCTCGATAGAACTATATCCTACATATATATACCTAGACTTATATTTACACATGGGCATATGTCTTGCATAATAAAACCACCTCGAATGTAATAAATAAATATATTGTGAGAAAGAAAGGAAAACGTAAAAGGAAAGAATGTAGGAAGAGAGAGAAAGAAGCTGAAAGTCACGATAATGCAATGTGATGGTGACATTGGCAGAAAGACAGAAAAGAGAGAGAGAGAGAGAGAGAGAGAGAGAGAGAAGGAAAAAGAAGAGGAAGAAGGGAGAGAAGGAGAATGTGATAGCAGTGATAGTGGCGATAGTGGTAGCGACGACGGATCGTTGATCGGTGATCGGCGATCGACAGTTAACGGTCGACAGTAGCAGACATACAGCGTTGTAAACGAGCAAAGTTTCGAATCCAATATGCACTATACATATAGTACGGAATGCTTGAAACCCATATTCAAGCTGTCAAGGTGCAGCGCACGTGCGTCTACGTCGCTTCCCGGTATGCCAGACGGGTAAACCGGGACAAACTTTCGAACTGGCACAGACCGTCTGGCACCCTACCACCCATGTCTCAGATAACCCGCGAATTCCTAATATGTTATTGTACGTCTCGGTACTGTTTTGTTCGCACTATTCGACCATAGCGATGTCTGGGTCTCTGTTCTCGATCCACAGGAGTTTCTTTCCTCTCTATATTAAACGTATCAAAAGTCTCTCCACTGAACGCCAACTAATTCAAATTAGTTCGTATATAGTTGCATATTTTTTTCTTTAAACATAAAATTCTTCTTCAAATACCGAAAGCCTCTAACAAATGTTCACGACGTTTTTTTTTTGCATTCGCACTATCGTTTACAATATTTTATGTACATTTATTTCTTGAAATCTGTTCATCAAATTTTTCAGTTAACTTATGTAACATTCAATAAATCCGAAAGCAAAGTAAAATATTCTTTAATAATCTACTACTCTAATAGTAGATACACTTTAATAATCTTATTTTTCATCTCGATTTTGTTATTGTAAATGGAGTACTGGATCTGAATTTGCGACGTATCACTCGCTTTATTGCTAAACTATTTTAACTTCCATCTTCTAATAAATTTGCAAAATCTGGGTCGTAGTGCTATGATTGGACAAAATAATTTAGCAATCCGACGGTAATATCCGACGAGACGCTGTTTAATGATTATTTTATACTGTTCGCTTCTCTTCGACATAGTTCATTATAACCTCCCTTCATCTCTCCCTTCCTTTCCTTCCCCCCTCTCTCTCTCTCATCCCAGATATCGATCAATATACGTTAATTGTACGATTAATAATAATTATCCCATTTAATAATTTCGAAATAGCTTTAATTTAGATGCGATAAGTATTTGAAAAATATAAGGAAATATCTAGACGAAAATTAATCGCGAAAATAAGATGACTAATTATAACTAAACTTTATATCTCGCGATAAGCTGTTGACAGTTAATTAGGTTTTAGAGAATTTAATTACAAAAATGAAAAAAATATTGATATAGATAATAATTTATAATATTTATATAGATAATTTGCTAATCGACAATTCCTCAGCGAAAATAATTAAGACGAAAAGAAAACGATGTTAATAAAACTAATAAACACAAGTTTAAATTATATTCTTTCATCTGGGACGAGGTAAAAAACTCAAGTGGATTTTAACGCACACGCGTATGCGTGCGTGCGCGCGCGAGTGTGTGTGTGTGTGTGTGTGTGTGTGTGTGTGTGTATATGTGTGTGTCATGTGTATAATTTAAACAAATCAATAGATATCATTGAGTACACATACGCATTGATGATGCTATCATTATGAGAAAACCAGAATTGAGCTTTCTTAGACAATTCGTAAAATGAATCGAGTAATCAATCGAATATCGTCTTACGTGCTCTACTACCATCATATTATTGTTAGAAATATTGATCCAAATACAGACAAAGAATTATATACAATGTAATTTCAGAATAGATTTTCCATAAAACTGTGATTTTCTTATATTGGTAATTACGTCTTTCGAGAATACGCAAGAACATGCAGAAGAAAATTTAAGTTAACTTTCAAATAATATTTTAACATCTAGAAAGTCACAAATATTATTTTGTAATAAAAAATTGCTATTTATATTATAGTTACCTATCGCCTGCAATCACAACAAAGTTGGTCTTGGATCGAAGAAAGCGGACGTTTCTAACATCGAGTTAGATTCCAGCATGGAGAAGAAGCAGGCAGTTTGGCGGAAAACACAAAAACGTTATAAAGAAATAGTAGATTAACTTCTTTACAAGTGTATTAACTTATGATATAATTTAATAAAGCCGCTTATATAGTCGCATATTATGAAAGATCAAATTAATTTTTTAAATTAAAAATTGAAATTTTATTGTTTTATATATTGTCTATATTTCGAGTGATAAATATCGAAAACTTTTCGCGATATTAGTCTTCTGGAATTTAGAAAAATGACTTTGTAAATGCAAAATCGCAGTATATTAATCATGGACGCAATTTGTACATACGTATATAGAATATTGACAAATATTATTGATAATTAACTGATAATTTATTTGAAATTTTCATCACAACAAATATTTATTATTAGAATTTATACTTATATATTTAACATATTCATAATGTATCTATTGTTTTGTTGATTTTTATATGAATAAAAACAGTTGTAATTCCTTTTGCCCGAACGATGATTTGACAACCTTCTCCCAATTTATCAGTCAATAATCATATATTTATTGAAAAAGTGTTTTCTTTTTAACATTCGATCCACTACGTTTACATGTTAGTAATAAACGATAGAATGATAATTTGGTATAAGTCATTCGGCGAAAAGAAATCAAATATTATGTTACGCTGTGAAGAATCTTCAAAATCATCATTGGTTCAAATCCAGGTTCAAATCAATACGTTCCGTTTTATGCATGATACTCATGATGTATTGTTTTATCCCTGTTATTCACTGAATGTTAAACAAGGATA
The DNA here is from genome assembly GCF_000956235.1 of Wasmannia auropunctata. Lineage (NCBI taxonomy): Eukaryota > Metazoa > Arthropoda > Insecta > Hymenoptera > Formicidae > Wasmannia > Wasmannia auropunctata. Next base: position 1,520,975 of record NW_012026821.1, on the reverse strand, counting down.
AAATGATATACACGCATCATGCACGATACGGAACGCACCTCCAGTCGCTTTACTCGTCTCCCGCGACAAAATGTCAGTTTTATATACCATTGATATATAAATCTACAAATTTTAGATAAGAATGAAAACGTATAAATCGACTATTTTGTATGTTTTTTTATATCGATAATTTTTATTCCAGAAAAATTAATTTGGTAAATAAATTCGTCTGTACGAAAAAAACGCATCAGAATCGTTTGTCTCAGTAAATTAACAAAGTATCTAATTTTTTCAAGATTTTTAAAAAATCTATGTCAAATTTTTCAAATCGCTTATATTAAATTGAAAGTCAGTAATTGCGCACATTCTTCGTTACAAATTTTCTTCTTTTTAATTTTACTTATTTTAATAATACTTATATAACGCCTAAATTTTTAAGATATTTCTCAAATGCGAGAAAGTTGTAAAAGCATAAAAGCGAGAAGTTTATGAAAACGTACGGTACTAGATATAGTAGAAGAGAATCGTGGCGGATTGAATGTCTAGACACAGCGGTAACATCAGACCAAATCAGTGCTAACAAATGGCTCTCATTTGTTGCCTGTCGGCCATTTTTCGACTCTAGTGGAATAGTGGACAGACCTCATCTGGCCTTGATGCATTTCTCTACTAGTGCTGAAAGAGAAAAAGATAGAGAATCAACTTGGAATCTCCGTTCTCATTTTTCTCTATTTTTCCGAAACAATTCATCCATTTTATCCAATCGTTAATCAGATTCATTTTTCGCGTGTTATGTGTTCTTCCGTCAGAGTCAGACTTATATTAGATATTACATTTGAAAAATCTATCAATTGTTATTAGATTATTACATTATTATCATTAATGTATTGTCAATACACGCATAGGATTGCATTGTAATTTCCCTAGGCACATATCTTGAAAAATAAGCAAGATACAAAAAAATGTTTTAGATAAAAGTTATAGGATGAAAGGGAACAAAAAATGATAAAATTAATTTTACAAAAAATCGATTTTTTAAGGTCATATGGATCACTCCACTTTTTTAAATGTAATAATATGATTTTTTTAAATTGATTTTTTTGTGAAGTTGATTTTATCGTTATTTATGTCTCATGCGTGTCCTACAACTTTTGTCTGAAACATTTGTTCGTATTTTGCAAATTTTTCGAGATACTAAGGAAATTAAAATGGGACACTGTGTGTGTAATAAATAAAGAGAGATCATATATTGCACATTTTAATTAGATTGGGTAGATTGGTCTTAATAATTTTAATATGTGAATATCTTAATAAGACAAAATTCAATAACGTATAGGTACGTGTATACAGACGAAAGCGGAATTAGTGATTAGATATATAATTTTATACAATAGTAATGACCATTTTATATATCTAATATAAAAAAGTAACATAACAGTGGTAAAAAATGTAAAAAAATGAATAATATTAGAATAACTATCATGTTTTACTTATGGCTAATTTGATTAATTATACTTCAGCGATAAATTATACTTTACGATAAAGAACGTTGATAATAATGAAATCGACAACAGAATTGTCATGTTCAACGTATACATTGAGTATACAAACATTCTGCACTCGAGATTAATAATGTTAAAAATTTAGTTAGATTGGAAAAGAGTTTAGAAATGAAAATAATGTCATGTTTGATCGACGAGCCGGATGTCGAGTATAACACCGGTAGAAATAACAAAGGTTTCGGTTCTGGCTGGGTAATAATCCGTAGCCGTTGTTAGCATGTGTCCACCGACCGCGTTCTAATAGACAAACGTACGTGTATATTCGCATATGTGTATATATATATATGTATATATGTGGGTCCCTTTACGTGGTTTGTAATTGCACAGGCTAGGAATGCGGACGCACGCATGAAGTAGCAGCTGGTAGACACAGTGCAGGATACGCTTTGCAATATACCGCGCGTATTTATGTATGTCCCTATTATCATGCATGGGTTGTGTGTCCGCGTTAATTAGTAATAGAAAAACAAATGTTCACGCGATCTTAGTCTCAATTACATATAGTTATATGATATATGCACTTGGTGGCTTTTCGCTAATACAAATCGACAAAAAATATATATGTGTGTTACACATGTATTTTATCTTTAGTATATCGAGAGCGAGAGAGAGAGAGAGAAAGAAACAGAGATGTACACGAGTTCCGTATACTCCAGAGTTCAACTACCTCGCGAGAAGGGCGCGTGCACGTGTCTGCTATTACTAAAGACACGTCACAAAAACATTAGTAAATAGATTATACGATTCAATGATCCGTCACATAGATTACTCCCATAGAGTCACATATGCCTACGAAAGGGCCGCCCAATCTATGACAAGTGGGTCTTCCTGTTTTGTAGATTGGGCTATACTCCATCATATTGGCCCATATTCAGGCTAAAAAGCAGTGTTTCTCATCACTTTATTATACTATTGTTTGTGCTTTAATTTCGACGTTAATTAACATTTAATAGCGTTTTCAAATGGTTTGATCGTTCCGAGAGCAATTAATGACGTCATGTGCTCTATTTTAGATTTCTCATTGGACGAGGAGAGCATGTGACGTTATAAATCGCTCTCAGAGCGATCAAACTCGGTCCGTCCGAAAACGCTATAATAAACTATCTCTTAATATCGCTGTACTGTCTTTTCAGGAAATTTATAATTATCATATTAGACATACATATACATATACATATGAGAATTCGATCGATATCATATTATATTAACATCCCGAGTAATTCAAATCAAATGTCAGTTAGTTGTGTCTTGGTAATCTGTCAAAAGACAAAACATGTATCACATAAGATCCATATACAT
>NW_012026821.1:1490171-1518115 GCF_000956235.1 Wasmannia auropunctata | reverse complement strand
ATACATTGGTAGAAATAGATAAATATTCGTTTGCATTCTTCGCACGCTCACATTAAATATACATTATATTTCTCTTTATATTCAATTTAATAACGTGATAAAAAAATTTAACTTCTAACTTTTCAATTACTTTTTTTATCAATTTAACTTTTTAATTCAATTAATTTTATTATGGATTAACTTACATCTTAACTAAGTTACATTTTCAAGGCTGTTAACTTTAATTAACTTTAGTTAACTCAGTTAAAAAGAATCAACTTTCCCAACCTTCTCAAAAATTATATTTAGGTATAAATATTATATATATATTATGTATAATATATATATATATATATATATACATAATTATATTATGTATAAATATTTTCCGGTTATTGATTGCGAGTACACTCGATTCATACTCATCGAATGTACTTCTCTCGTCGTGCGAGGAAATGCGAGAGTATTCTGTACTACAGCTGTAGACTAATGATTCCGTCTGAGTGGGAAATTGACCACTAGAGTGCTGAAAACTTTTGACCGATGGTCGAGAGAAGAAGAAAAAGAAGAGAAGGAGAAGAAGGACGAGGAAGAAGAGAAAGAAGGAAAAGAGGTAGAGGAAGGAGAAAGAAGGTGCAATAAAAAATAAGAAAGAGAAAGAAGGGTCTATTATACCGCAGGTCATATCGAGTGTTTTTTAGTAGTGATATGCGTGAAACTTGGAAAATATATTGTTCGTACAAGTTTGTATGTACATATTCGTAATTTCATAAAATAAAAGCGATTTTGTTTTACATCACTCATAGCTGAATTAATTAATTTTTTCGAGAGTAATATCTAATTAAATATATTTGGCACTTTATTCTACTCACAAAATTAAACAAAAACATGGCATATAAGATCTCGATAACATATCACTTAATCAAAAAATTTTGAATAATTATCAGTCTGCAATAACTATCTATCTGCAAAGTGTATGACATATGTGTAAAGTTATGAATATTAGTTGTAACGAAAAAAGATCTAATCTTAGAATGCTTACAACCGTAGCTACCTCGATGTTTAATATAAAGTTGCGCAACAAGATCCGAAGATGGCCAACGACGTTTAAGTTATTAACATAAATACGACTTGCGAGAACACATTTAATACGCTCGTAAAAAATATAAAAAGTACAAAAAATTATTCAGAAAAAACTTATTATAATTTAATTGGCGCGTAATTGGTGAAAAAAGTGGGTTCGGTACTAAAATACCGATTAGAGTTAAAAATGTTCTCCATTTAATTCTTATTATCGAGTAATATTGATTATTCAGTAATATAGCATAAATTTTTTTTTTAATTTCATGCCACATAGAAAATGCAATCTTTTTCAGTATTTAATATTAAATAAAAAATCTTCAGCTTATTTCTCGTTATATAATATCGAATTTGAAAATATGTATGTAACAGATTGTACACATACATACATATTTCACATTTTCTCAGCACAAAATCATTGATTTCCTTCGTTATACAATAACAACGTTCTAAATATTGTGCCTAGGTACAAACATCCTGTGAATTGTCTCTTGCAGAATGCCACAGAAGAATACGTACATCGTTAGCATTGGACTGTCAGATTGCGCAGGTGGTCACAGTGGACGTGGATAGATGGTCCATAGTGTGGGCAGCAGCGACCATGGTCCTTGCAAGTGTTCTGTTCTACTCTTCCCTCCTTCCCCCTCTCTCTTTCTCTCTCTCTCTCTCTTTCTCTCTCGATTTTTTTATATTATCACAATACAGCACAGTATGATTTTTGTTTACATAGCTACACTTCTTTCGGATGGCAAAAATTTTAAACATTTAAAACTTTCTCCCAATAATCGCATGCGAGTTTAGATACTAGCTGGAAGCCAATAAAATGAACACTAACATAGAAATTTCCTCGCGTAAAATACCTAACTAAAACCGAATAAAAACGTCAAGACACTTACAACAATGTTACAAATAAGGACGATTGTATAATTATAACACGTTGTATTAAAATAATGCAAGGAATAAGAGAGAAATAAAAAAAATTTTAATAAGCTAACAATAAGACTTACTTGCTGGACGCATCGTGAGAAGAGAAATGTGCACGTCGATAAGACATATCGAGAACATCCAAGAAGAACGAACTACAGGGATCCATCCACGCTACAGAGCAGGGTAGAAACAATCAAGTTTTGAAGGGTTGACTTGGGCGAGGGCATCAAAGGTTGAACGTAGGGGCGAGTGGTTTCAACAACCCCACTGAGTGGCTATTAGGCACCCCAAGCCAAGCAAGAGCAATTTGCTATAATCATTACCATTCAGGATCTCCGAGCCGAGAGGGCCCATTTCTCCGTTCGTCTCTTGCTCTCTTCGACCAAGAACCCATAGCTTATGCAAGTACCATTGTCAATGGTGGGTAATATCTGACCACAATCATGCGCACCTACGCCAAAGTAACATGGAATGTAGTCTACAGTTTTCAGAAATATGATATACAAAGTAATCACAAATAAGTAATTGCAAGATAAAGATAAATAAAAAAATTTGTTTGAATAAAAAGATAAAGCTTCTTTATACCTAGAATTTTATACATAGAATAGATTTAAACATTTTGTTAAAATTTGCAGACTACGATTGCTCTATTAATAGAAAAATAAGCAAGAAAGAATAAGAACAAGAAAGAAGTAGATAAGAAGTAGCAGTACGTAACGAGAATGGTAGGAGTCATAGAGAAAGGAAGTACGAAATGTAGAGACGTTTGAATGTGGCAGCAAGAACAATTGATGAAAAACGGCGCAAGAAACGGTGCATAGGCTTCTTGGAAAGTCTATCTAAGACGCAACATAGAATAAAAGAGGCAGGTGTATCGTGGATGCAGCTGGAAAGTCGCATGTGCCCATCTTTGCGAGATATCCTAACGTCTTTCTTTTTAACGTTTTCTTCTCCTCTCATCCGTCTTGTTCTTCCATTCGTTTCTCTTATCAGGAGCAAATTATCGATAAAATTGTCTAAAAGATATATACTTATTGTTAGCGCAAAAAAATAATCAAGTGTGAGAACATTTTTTTAATATATAGAACGTATATGAAGTAGTGAATAGTTCAGATAAGAAAGTCGAACAATTTGTAATACAAATTTATGTAAAGCTATAACCCGCATACACATATTGTCATATACCAACTATCAGCCGTTCATAAACGTTGCGTACGCATAAAGTCTTGCGCGTAAAATGAGACTAGGACTGACTAATAAAGTTTGAGTAGAAGTGACTGGCTCAAACCTGCTTGTCGGTCACAAAACATGATATTTCGTGGACGTTTCGCGCCACCCTAAAAGTCTGTTCCATTCGGTGACGTCGCATGGTCGGACTCGAGGACTCGGCAAGTCTAGACTGCTGGCAGACATGACAAAACAACGATATATTCAGTCGCGTATCGCTCGCTGACCGCAGCCAGCGAATACCTTTACACGGATGCTACTTCCAACGAAAAGACTCATCACGAGAAAAGAAAGAAGATGATTAGAATGAAACCTTTACTTAGAAATTTACAGGCTTTCTTGACGTACATATACAGCCGAGGATGAAGACAAACTATTGATGCATTTTCGCCGACTTCTATTCTAAAATTATAATGCTTGTTTGAGGTGCTGAGGTTTCGTCTCAGCGTTATTTTTTTATGATTTTGATTGTCCCATATAATCTCAATCTATTGACCTAGATGTAGGTAAGAGTTTAAAAAAACACATGGATTTCGAACATAAGAATACATATATTCTTTCCTATATTAAATTGTATAATATAAAATTCTATAGATGCGATAAATATACAGCTATTACATCACACACGTGGCATACGTACACATACATGCATACATAAATACATACATATATATATATACATAAATTCTTATCATATGATAAATCTTTCTTTTATAAATATATATTATCTATCTTGGCTGCATTCTATTTATACTTAAATTGACAAGATGCTCTATAACATCGTCACGTTTTCAACTGTCGCAAACCCTCCAGAGAATACGCAGTGATTACGCAATACTATTGGCAGTATGGTAATATAATGTTCATTTCGGGTTACTAACGATTCTGACGTGAGTTTCACCGATTATGCATTGCCAATTCAGCATGCAGAGAGTACGCGCACATATGTATATGTACGAGACATATCCCCATAGTCACTTATCAGCTATGATCAAATTCCACCTGAACATATAACGATTGATTATGTACTTTAGAGAAACCAATAATGTTTTCGATAAAGGATTGGATTAATTTGTTTACATGGCATTGATTTTATAATGGCATCGTATTTCATAATGTACTCATCTCCGTCTTCCGTTAGGTTTTTGCTCATTTCGAAATATTAAAGCTAAATCGCAAATGTATTACACGCGAGACACAATTATTTCAGGATCATTAATCACTAATAATTTCACGTGAAACAATTTCTCGATTAGTGCTCTCCTTTTCTCTGCATCATGCTTTAAATCAATCAAATTAACGACATCGGTATATTCGTATACCATACCATTTATTCTGTCCCATTTTAAATTGTTTTGCTGCGAGAATTTTTATATTTTCGTACAGATTGCTTTCGACAAACTAATTATACTCGATATATCAAATCAATTCATTGTCGATAACTTGTGATTTCCTATCGAATATAAATGGCTTTAAAATTCTTAATTGTTGGTCAAAAAATACCAATGCCACGGGAAAATTGTAACAAATCGTATCGTATCAGATCGCCTTGAGAAAAATTAATAAATGATTTATGACATTGTATAATGTACGCTCTATATAGCACTAAATAATAGAAGAAGTAAAAAAGAGATACAAAACGTTCACAAAAGACATCCAACGATAAACAAATAGCGATTCAGTCTAGCAGATCGTTTATTACAGAAAGTCTAAACTACGTGATAATCGGACAACTCCGAGGGAATTCTCCGATCGTGATACCTATGCTTTTCAAGATCGCTTGATCATTTTTACCGTTCCACAGATCAAAGCAGGATTATACGAAAGTAGAGTATGAAAGAAGGAAAACTTCGATTTCCTCTTGTATTTTCCCAATCGTCACGTTTCGCTTATCAATGTTGCTTCTGTTTCATGTCTACATCCCTCACATTTCTATTTTCACTATTTTATTTTATATTCTCTCTCTCGTCCCCTCCCATTCTTCTCTCTCTCTCTCTCTCTCTCTCTCTCTCTCTCTCTCTCTCTCAAAAACAAGCTTTCACATGATAAAGGATGAATATTCAGGGTGATAAAAAATTCATTATTAAATTAAAAGATGCTACATATATACAAGTATCTAAAACATCGTAAATTACTTGTTATTATTACTATGATACAAATTTAATTAAATAATATTACAGTATCAGAACAATTTTGTTTCTTCGATTTGAATAAGCATTCAAAGATTCTTCTAAGTCCTAAGTGTAATTAACACTTTTTTAACAAATGTATAAGTCACTAAATAATAATTTACACCTTGCTAGCCCCAAAAATCAGGAAGTTTCGATAAGCCTTGGCAAAGCAATATATAAATAATTAACTTAATAATGGAAAAACCAAAAGTCAAAAGATGAATTATTAAATATAGAGCAATTGGCTATATGAACACTATTATTTATACTGTGTGAAGAATAAACTTAAAATTTGTACATATATTGGATGCCACGTAATAATATTAATTAATACATTGTCATGAAAGGAAAGTTGGAAAAATACGGGTATCAACAATGGGGTAGTCTAACGGTAATTATACAGATTGTGTAGGGTGTGGTGCAAGGAGCGTATAATATTTTTGGTAGCATCATTACCTGCCCAGAAGACGCTTTATCACTTTTATTAGTACCGACAGCTGCTTTTAAGCTGCTAACAATAAATAAAGAGGTCTATTTAAATAAGTGCTTCTTAAAATAAAATTGATGAGTAAAATCTATCAAGAATGCACAAATTCCTTTATTATTAAAAAAAAACAATTACACTGTCTCACTCGAGAGTAAATTTAAACATAATGATAAAACTGAAAATGCTGAGAATTGAGAAAATATTTTAATCTGAAATAAATGTTGTGAGAAATATGTCCGATACAAAACTGCAGAGACTTGATACAAATCAGATATTGCAGCTACTTTGTGAAAATGGAATGATTTAGGTGTACCATACACAATAAGATTAAACAGAAAGTGGAATTATTTTAAATTCAATATTTCTCCACACATATCTGTACTCAGATATGTGTAAAACATAAGCTTCGCGATCAAACAACTTTTTTCATTCGATAAAATCGGACAATTTTCTACTATAAACTTTTGCACGAAGAACATAAAAAGCAAAAGAAAGTTAGAACAGAAAGACGTATAGATTCTGTATTCTATAAGCAAAACGGAAAATACGCAGATGTGAAAAGAGGAATTTAAATAACATGGTAAACGATAGAAATAGAATGACGATAAGAAGAAGAAAGAGAATGATGAAAAGAGGAAAAAGAGTAAGAGACGAAGCTGTAGTAGGAGGAGGAAACGTACAGGCATGCTGAGAGGCAGTCATATACAGACAGATAGTCGCCGCCGTCGTGATAGCTACTACTATCACCCTACCACCACTATCACCATCATCATCATCATCACCGCCACCACCACTACCATCACCACCACCACCGCCACCGCCACCACTACCGCCACCGCCACCACCACCGCCACCACCACCACCACCACCACCACCACCACCGCCGCCACCACCGTCATTGCCGCAATCGTGCGCTCAAAGAAGGGAAGTGGGGACGGATACAACACAGCGCGGCCGCGTGTGCAGACTGCTTTTGCAGAGCTTCGCTCGGCATACGGCGAAACGTTTCGCCTTGTGCTGCTGCTGCTGCTGTTGCTCTTAGCTGTCGACTATTAACTGTCGACTGCTTCTTTTAAGTTTGTCCAATAATCTTTCACACGCTTAGTTTTGACTAACAAATCTGCGCGTCGCGCCGCGAAGCAATCTCGTGGAAGATTAACAATCATGTCGTAAATCTTACGAGTACTTCATCAAAAATCATGGATAGCTAAGAAAAAACAATATCTATCGACGCTGAGGATGTTGAGGTAAATCGCATTGCGCAATCTATCGTGTGTACTCTTAAAAAAATCGCGAAACTGATTAAAAATGAAACAGTTGAGCATGAAAGACGCGCCAGAGGATTAAATAATGTGTTATCGAAAACACAAAAATCCTTGAAAATCTCTGCTTGTACAATGTGCATTTTGTTTAAAGCGCTCATACATCACATGTCGCGATGATTCGCGATTGCAATGATGGTTTCAAGTGTCGTGCTTTAATTGATGACTCAAATAAGCAAATTAAATATTCGCAAAAAAACTAAGGCAAAAGGGCAAATATAATACATGAATGATATCGCCATTACGTTTAAAGCGAAACTTTCAACCATCCACAGGTGTTTGAATCGATCCATTCGCGCGTCCTCGTGGATGTCTTCAGAGTACGTAGTGATCATAATTCAAAAATCGTGTAAAAAATCTTACATGATTCAATAAGATTTGACACAAAAGAGAAAATAGTTAAATTATTTGAAAGATCTCGTTATTATTTGCACAAATACAAAAAAAGATATGACGATCTTGAAATAACAAAAAAGATTTGCGAGATAACAAAGATCATAAAGTTCTGTAGCATTTTAATTGTGACAGTTTAAATAAATGAAAAAGAGAAACTGATTATGTAAAGGTCGTATAAAATATATAATATTAATATAAATATTTGAATTAAAGTAACATTAAAATAATGATATAGCATTAAGCTATATACAAAATATAAATAACTAACAGAAACTCATTCTTGTCGGGCAACCGCGAGAATGATACAAGAAAGACTGTAACTTAAAATTTTTCAATTTAAGATAAAAAAATATCGATCGAAAACAGAATAACAACGTGATAATAATTTAAGAGATTTGTCAATGTATAGGGAAATGGTACTTGTTAGTCAATGAATCGTAACATAAATACGTATCATAATCTATTACAAATTTCATATAGACGCGTTTGTTTTGAAAAATATATTCTATGTTAACAGTAATAATTTTCATATTCTATGGTAGAGTATGTATACTTACATAACATCCATGATTATGACAAAATAATAAGACATTTTTTTTATTGAAAATTTGTATTAAAAGACAAAAATTATCTCAAATTTGACTCAAATAGACAATTTCCAGTCTCAAACATTTAAATATAAATCTTTTGATAAAAATATGGTGCGCGATACAGAAAACAAAATCTATGATATGAATCTCGAACAATCAGGAAGAACAGTGAACTGATATTGACACGTAACCTACGACCTTCCACTACAGTTTACGTGGTGAAAACGGAGATCTGAATTGGATGAGAATTGGCACAAGCAGATGAAATGTGAAGCACGAAGTCGGCACGTTGCAGACCTGGCGGGAACGAAGGCGGAAGTTAAGAAAGCTGAGGTGAGATACACCACAGGGATAGCGGCACGTCGTCGGGAGTGCACCTGGCGCGGGCCGCCTGAGATGACGGCCTTGCGGCAGGATATCACGGTATCCCCGTATAGAACCTTCCTCTTGATATCACTAATCGGACTACTGCTTCAAATCCATTCAACAACAGGTAAGTGTTTCTGTTAATAGTATTTACATCTATTCTACAGCATTGCCTTGTTATAACGAATCAATGAGAAAAACTTTGATTTCAATTTTATTGTAAATCTTATTATAAGAAATAATGATATGATTAATATAATTAATATTATTATAATATTGTTATACAAATGTTACCTTTTGTTGATTATTTTTCTGTCAACACCTTCAAAATGTTCATCCATTACGTACTTGCCGAATCGAATATACGAGTTCTCTCTCTCTCTCTCTCTCTCTCTCTCTCTCTCCCTCCATCTTCTCTCTTTTTGTTATATATGTATATATATATATATATATATATATATGTGTGTCAACAAAAATGAAAGAAATGGCTACATTATAATATAAACTTCTAATTTATAGTAGTCTAAGTATAGTATCTAAGTCAAAATTTTTACTCCAGGAAAAATTTGCTTTATCATAAACTGAAAACATAATTTTATTAAGTTAAAAATTGAATCGAAAAAGCTTCTCTCGATAGAGATAAACTATGAGTGTTGTTGAGTACAACATTGCCATCTGAGGTGCTTTTATCATGAATAATTCGCAATATTGCAATATCTTAGTATACAATTTGTAATTTGTGATTTCACAGAGCTATAATTTCCAATATCGCAATTTGCCGTAGCATCGTAGCTTAGCTGTTATATGTTTGTTGATAGCGCTTTGCGATGTAGTAGACAATTCACATGACTCAACAAAATAAAACGCGACTGTGTTTGAGTATTTGCATATTCCTTACAATATCGTAATTTCATATTAGTTTAATATTGCACTCTTAGCACGATTTTTATTCTATTTTTAATAATTAACAGAGGACATATGAGACGCTAAATAGGTCACACCGATGATATATTCGATTTTCTATAATAATAAATTTTGCCATTCTTCCTCAGCCTTTTGCATTTCGACATAATTCTAGTATCATTGTAGCACCAATGCATCCTGACAAACCTAATGCTGTATTGCATGCATTTGTTTTTTATATTGAATTAAATTCGTATCTGTAACAATATCGACACGGAACAATCTCGGTGACAATCTTCAACTATATACAATACCAATTAAATTAATTCTGTCAACGTTGTTGACTATTCATACAAATGCATAAAATGATCAATCGCCTTCGAACAGATGATAAAGTGCAAATTAATCAAGGTTAATTCAGCGTTAATTCAAGCGTTTGTACGCAACTTTTATATCGCAAACAACCAGGACGCGAACTTAGCAAAGCTTTAAAACTTTACTAACAATAATGTCCAAACCGATAATTTTACAAAAACATTTATAGATTAGGAGATTGTGATTAGGAGATGAAGATAAAGCAGTGTTTTCTAAAATTCGAAAGCACACATTATCTGAGATATTAACATAATTACATTTTCATTTCTATTAACTAAATTATTTTGCAACTTAGTTTCAACATGATAATATGATAATAGCACAATAAGTTGCATAAAAGAATTTACGAGCAATTCGAAAAAGGTCATCAAGAATAATAAATTTTAGTAGATTGATTAAAAACTCGGTTAAAAACTACAGACGATACAGCGCTGTCTGTTTTAGCGCTCTCTTGCCGAATCTTTGACTCTTGGAGGCCGATCATTCTGCAGAGGAGGGGAAGAGACTTTGCCGAGTCTGATATGGATGCGGAGAAGCTAAGTAAAAGGGACATGCTGAAACGTAAAGAAAGAGAGAAAGAGAGAGAAAGAGAGAGAGGAAGAAATGTATGCATGCACGCATGCACGCACGCACGCACGCCCGCACGTATACAAGCACGTGCACACGCCAGCACGCGTGTACACACGCACGCACGCATGCACGCATGTACGCATGTACGCAAGCACGCAAGCACGCAGCACGCAAGCACGCACGCAAGCACGCACGCACGCACGCACGCACGCATGCATGCACACACGCCCACATGTATGTATGCGCGTGCTCGAAAGAGAAAAGAAAGAAAAAATAAAGGGGAAAGGAGAAGTATATACGAAGCGGGGAGACAGAGAGAAAGAAGAAAAGATGAAGTGAGAGAAAAGGGGAAGGGGAAAGAAAGCCTGGTGTAATGGAGGAACCAGTTTGCGGGTCAGTGCTCCGCATCAACGAGAGGCGCTTCAGCCTCTAGACGCGCGGACGATGCCACCGAGTAAAAGAAGGACGGGGACGGGAGACTGTGGGTCCCGTGAAGGACGTGAAGGAGGAAAGAAGGGCTTGCATGTGATAGATAGAGAAATCTTAAAGATCATTTAAGGAATATTGCAATTTCGATCAATTTAGGCTGTGTTCGCAACTTTTTGTAGTGAAGAATAACAAAAAAAATTTTTAATGTAAAAAAAATCAGAGTTGTATCTAGATAAGTGACTTGTTTAAAAAACATTTCACTATCACATTTTTTATCAAGATATTCAATCACATTCTGTCTATCCAAATATTTAAATGCACTATACTAAGCAATTAAAAGCTCGAGTCTTATGATACAAGATTTGTATGAAAATACAGAAGAGAAAATATATAAATTATTATATAATGTATTAAATAGTCTTACAATTAGACACACTGATATGTCTCGTCACAAATAAATTAGGCAAATGCAAGTGTGGTGCGGTACTTGGTGCGCAAGTATTTTAATTTATAAATTTCATATATAACATATATTCTAATTAAGCATTACAAACGTTGAACATTTCGACTGCATTCAGAGCTATCTATAGCGAGAAAAAATTAAGAATAATCTCTTACATTTTCTGGCACAAAGTTGAGTCCGTTAGTGGAAGTTGCCAATTCCAAATCTTCCACTATTATTATTGGACAATTAGATCGAGAATGATGAGATAAATAGATAGCCAAAGATCATGAGCGTGAAACCACGACCAACTTAGATAACGCAGAATAGTGAAAATTCGCAGTTATATAAAAAAAGAGTCATATCAAACAATAAATTAATTTTTTATCTCTGACATTTGTTTGACTCAATTACAATTTTATTATCTGCTTCTTATTTAATATGATTGCGGATTTTCTGTTATCTAAGTTTGTTGTAGTCTCCCACTCGTGGCCTCTTTGACTATTCAATATCCATAAAATCCGATCTACAATAAGTGAATTCAAAGCAATTAACCAATCATAATGTGATGAGAATAATCAACTATGATTAGATATTTTTTATGGCTTACTACACCTAATTGTAGATCGGAACGAATGCTTAATTAGAATATATTAATATTTGTGAATTTTATGCGAGTCACAAGTATCGCACCGCACTCTTATTTGCTTAATTTATTTTATTATGCAGGCTTTCAATATCGAGAATCGCTTATTGTTTTTTTATGTCATTTAATATATTCTTCGTTGTTGAAAAGAAAAGATAACGTAATAAAAATAAATACCATGTAAGAAAGAGAAAAACAATAGTTTTCAAAAATATACGCCAGTTTTCAGTACACATAAAACTGGTTCTATTAGCTGGGCGTGTATAGATGCATCGGATTAGCACCTCGGATCCGTATCCGTTGGCATGGTAAAAACAGTTCGACGAGCATGACCGAAGGTGCAGCAGTCTTGGGAGATGGTGAGTCCGTGATAAAACACTTGAGTTATGCGCGCGCGCGTGCGGCTGGCTTCATGTTCCATACGAAGAAAGTTAGTATTTGAAAACTTGTAAGATATTGTCACACGCAATATACCAATAACAATAACTTTACTTCATTCGATTCAGACTAAACATCCACAGAGTATCTGCGAATCGATTGATTGATCAAGTCTCAAATCTAATTGATGGTGATAAGGTGTGAAATATAGTTAATAATGAAATAAAATGCACATTCACAATGCAAATTCACAATCTCCCTCCCTCCCTCTTTTTCTCTCTCTCTCTGTCTCTCTCTCTCTCTCTCTTTCACGCGTGCGCGCAAGTGAAAAAGATTTATTTTATAATTTAATAATTCTTAAATACAATTATGTAAAATTGTATTAACAAGCTGTAAAATTAGCGAGAAAACGTTTCACTAATTCTACAATTGCGTCAATTTTTGTTGTGATATCAATATGTCAAGCACTTGTCCGAAAAAAATTCTATCATCGTCCACAACTTTAAGCAACAGTCTAAGCCAGAAAGTACAGCTTCTACACGGATTCCCATATAGTCAAATATCCAAGTAAATTTGAGAACTACAGAATTAGCAATTTAGAATTATAATCTCGCTTTTATTCATTGTGTTATTCATTTTTTCGTTATCAATCACGGATTTTGAACGAGTCAAAATGATTCTATATATGCCTAAGACATCACGGGTGACATACTTTTTCTAGTGGACTTTCGGGATTGCTAGAGAACCCGAGGATCGGAAGTGGTGAAACAAAAAAAAAAAGAAAAACAAAAGGGAGAATCTTGTGGTTTTGGTCAACCGGTCGAGTTGCCGCGGTGTATGTGGGGACAATCTCTGAGCCTTGATAACTAACCGTGTGCCCGTCTTGTCCGGGCAAGAACTCGTCTCCCCTACGGCACGTCGCGAATACCTGCCCAGCACTTGCTTCAGCAAGCACCGATCTTTTTATCACTTGCTGCCGCACGATCTCGCGACATCCAGTGTTGTTTTGTCAGTACATACCGGAACAGCCCAAGACGAATAAAGTTTATGTACGAGATTCATGACAAACACAGAAAGGATTTCTGTGTCTGCATATATGTATATCATGATCACAATAATTTTTTATCACTTTACTGCGACCAACATGCTCAAATTGGCATAATAACTTTTGGAATTTTCGGTAATAATTTCAAAATTACACGCCGTTTATAAGATTGAAAAACAAAATTCCCATGTCTCATTGTACAATCATTTGTACAATCATAAAACAGACTAATTAATATAAATCCTCAGGTATGAATTTTCAAATAGTTGGAATACGAGACATTTTGTCTTTGTATGTGCACACAAAGTCGGAGATCTTTGTACAAAACAAATATTTAATCACATATATCTAAACAAATACGTATATATAAAACGCGCGTGCACACAAACACACACACACACACACATTGTATATATATATGTAGTATTTTATATAATTAAATGTTTAAAGCATTCTTATCATAAAGAAAGGAAAGAAATGAAATATTTATTCATTTAATCTAAATTAATGTTCACTTTTTCGGCTTATTGAATGCAATTTCTTTTTACAGTTCATTCTTTTACAATTCTAAAAGGATAAAAATTGTGCTCAAAACATATTACAATACATAACGAAAAAATATCATTATATGCAAGGGAGACTACAATTCTGGCTGTGATGTAATAGGGATGCAATAGACGTAGCGAGCAATAAACGGAAATATTAAAAAGAAAAGAACTTGAAAGCTGAAACTTTTGTTCATTCGTACGAGCTGCGTGCTTAATCTTCATAAATAACAAACTTTTTAGATAATGATTGTACAACCAGATCACACTGCGGCTCATGGCGCTCTGTGAACTGCAAAAGTAACGATGGCCATGATGATGATGGTGGTAGTGGTAGTGGTAATTATGGTGGTAGTGATGCGATAGTAACGGTGATAACAGTAGTTACATATTTATTATATAATTATAAATCATATAGCTATATATAAAAAGATAAACAGTGAGAAAACTCGACGGGAAAGGAGTAGAGTTTGAAGAACGAGTAGAAGAGAAGAAGAAGAAGGGCGTAACTGGGCCAAACGGTGGCTACGTCGCAGTCTAGACACGCCGAACCATACCGTTCTCTGCATCATGCTTTCCTCCCCTCTCTTCCTCGTCCCTCCTTCCTTCTTTCTTCTTCCCTCTTTCTCACTCTTCTCTTTGTCTTTTCTTTGCCTCTTTTCTCTCATCTTTCCTCTCTCCTTTTTTTTCTTTTCTTTTTCTTCCATTTTGTTTTTTCCTCCTTTCTCTTTATCGCACCATATCGAATCCAGAAATTATTGTTTCAAATTTGTCAGACTTTCCCTTTCGTTCCGTAACAAGATAATAGTAATGATTTTACCGTCTCCCTAGTAACGATGAATGGCACGTTTCGTATCAATTAGTTCATTAATAATTGCACGTTAATAAATAGAGCAATTTCAGATCAATATGTTTCCAAAGTTGAACAATAAGAAAAAAATATTTTTGCAGCATATTGCAAGACATGGAAACACTTGTAAAATATACTATTTATATACATAATATAAATAAATAGCAAACCGTTGAAAAAATGCGCGCGGAAATATAACAATAAGTAAATTCTAATTTCATTGATAAACCGTTACTAATGATAATTAAAACGACGATACATGAATAATAAAAAATAGAAACAAATATTGCTCTATTTTTATACAAGAATCTTCAGACAGCCTGTATATTAGATATTATTAAATTTCAGAAATAAAATTATCAGTTGTATTTTATTTTTATAAATATTTATAAATTTTATAAGTATTTGTGCAGAACACTTTATTTTTTATAATCAATAAAAGGAATCATTTGTGATCTTTATTTAGAGTTATAGTCATTGAATCCTTTCATTATATAAAATTTTAAAATTGTGCGCGCTTGCAAACTAATATATGATATACATAAATTCATAACGCAATTATTTTTTAATAGACTAATCATAGGAATTAAATTCGTGGAAAGAGTTTTGCGTTTTATTTTAGCCAAGCGTTTGCGTCATATTATTGTTGTATCATCTGATTACAAAGATTACAATTGATACAATTCACCTAAACTTGGTAATCCGAGAATTGAAACAAACAAGGCAAGATATACCGCAAAATGAGATTTGTTAGTTATTTCATCGTTTTTTGAGCAAACATCGTAAATAAAACCAAGTTTTTATTTAAATTAGTTTTTACTTGTATATAATCTTTAAAATCTATTTATAATAGATAATAGATAAATTTCCATTATTTCTATTTATTACAATAATCTAAAAAAAGAATTTGAATCTTACATATATTTTATTTAAATCTGTCTGTCTGTGTTAGGTGGTATATGTTGGTCATCTATCAGTAACGGCCGTTGTAAGGAACTTCTATCTCAAAGTATTACAAGAGAAAATTGTTGCGCATCTAACGCAGCAGCAGCGACTGCCTATTCTGACGAGGATCTGGATAGTGGCAGTCTCTTTTTCT
This sequence comes from Wasmannia auropunctata, assembly GCF_000956235.1. Taxonomy (NCBI): domain Eukaryota; kingdom Metazoa; phylum Arthropoda; class Insecta; order Hymenoptera; family Formicidae; genus Wasmannia; species Wasmannia auropunctata. Next base: position 1,502,288 of record NW_012026821.1, on the reverse strand, counting down.
GGAGAGTTCTTGGTGGAGGTGTGCAGTGTCGTCCTTGTCGAGGTACTTAAATGAGCTACTACCCTTACTACCCTTTATAATAAATCGAATACTAATTAAAATAAAATTCTCATTTGTTGTTTTATAAAATTAATTAAAATACTCTACGCGCGTATGTATGTGCGTGTGTTCGTGTACGCTCACACGCGCGTAACTTTGGTTTAATATCTTATATGGAAAAAAAAAGCAAAAGTTTTTTGATTCTATTATTTCTACGCAATTACATAGTAACAATTGTGTCATCTATATGAATGAATCATATGTTTATTCGACAGAGAGTTGCGCGGAAGTGAAATGTGAAGAAGGAAAAAAATGCGTGGTACGTAGAGGAAGACCAAGGTGCGTGTGCAGTCCTGAGTGTAAAGCACCGCGTGGCGGTGGACCGGTCTGCGGAACAGACGGCAAGAGTTACAAGAGCCTGTGTAGACTCAAAAAGCGAGCTTGCAAAAAGGGCAGTCACGAACTCGCAGTTGCTTACAACGGCCACTGCCAAAGTGAGTATGTATAAATAAGTTGATCACCTCTGTATTGCAGTAAAAATGTATTTCTTCAATTTTCAAAAAATTTTATCTTTACATTGAAATGTTTTTATTTACATGCATTATGGCATTATGACAATTATGTTAATTAGAACGTTAACGCAATAAACTGCAATAAAACTGAAGGAAACATCAGGTGAGATTGATCTCTTACAGTTAATGTGATCATTCGTCGATATATTGTAGATTTAGACTAATTGTCAATCATATTCGATCCTCGCGATTTAATGACTGCATATGCAAGAAAAAATATCTTCACCTTGTGAAATATCGAAACGCTAATAAACCATAGTGAAAAGCGTCTTGGTTTCCACGGATTTTGTAATTAAAATAAAAATTAAAAAATTGCGCTTGATACACATCGCTAGCACTGTTATCGAATATATGAATATTTTAAGTATTAAATGCCGTTTTAAATTCTTATATAGTTTCTTTGTACAGCTTCTCATTTTAACATGTTTCAAGTTGTTTGCACGTACAAATTTAATATATGTTACAATGCTATAATGCTAACTGCTATAATGCCAATTGCACACATATTAATATAATAATAAAGCTTAAAACGAGTTTAAGCGTCTGTCGAAAAATGCCAACAGCTGACATGTAATAGAGCTAAGAGAATAAATTATTCTCTTAGCTCTGTTACATATTCTAAATCTAACACTCTGAATCCGATTACTTTAAAAAATGACTTGAGCCACGTAACTAAATGAACGGGGCATAACTAATTGTAAATAAACGGGAATACGCAATTATTGGTAGAAACCAAACGGCTACAGGTGATTGAGAATAAAAAAATAAAGAAAGGCAATGCGTCTATCACGGAGGCGGTTTACGACTGTGTGTAATAACGTGCAAAGTATCGAGCAGGTTCGTGCGCACGGGTCCGGTGCGGCCAAGGTCGGAGCTGTCTGCTGGACCAGAACCTAAGTCCTCACTGTGTGAGGTGCGCCCGCAGGTGCCCCCAAGCACTCCCGCATCAGGTCGCCGGCGCGGGCGCACGCCCCGTCTGCGGAGCCGACGGAAACACCTACAAGAGTGCTTGCCACCTGCGACTCGCCGCCTGCCGCGCGGGTCGCGCCATTCCCGTCGCTTATAAGGGTCATTGCAAACGTAAGTCTCACACACATCCAAGTTTATCTTCTATCGAAATCATTTATAAAATTTTTTGAAAAAGGAAATAACTCAAAAACAAAATCTATTGCAAAGTTGCGATAATCGGGCGGACGTTTTAAAAATACAACAGTCAAATATACGCAAAAAATTTTTCAATGCTTTGCATTAAGAGAGACAAGTAGCCCATCTACAATATTCTTAATATTTTACAGTGTAACGATTAGAAAAGTTACACAACCGTTATATATTATTTGGCAAAGAAGATACCATAAAATAGAGGCACATATATAGGGGATAGAAGGGTGATTTAAGAAAATAAAAACATAACAGCATATAAAAAAGAAAAAGAAAAGTTAGTTTTATTTGCAAACAAACAAATTGGCAATTGACTGCTACTTTGCATTGGAATAGGTCTTATTATTCTATGTTTTATGTGACCCCGACGAAATCTCACAAATGTAAAGTAGCCAAGACACAATTTCTTTAAACAAAAAGTCTATGAGAATAATAAAATTCGATAAGAAATCTTTAGTGTCTGATTCTAAATTGATTTATCTTTTTTGTTTCTCTCTGGACTGTTTAAAAATATAATTTGTTATTAAACTAAGTAAAATTTGAAAATCTAAAGTGTTTTAAATTGATGTCTATCTCATATACTTTATAGCCGTCAATATATTCGTTCTTTTTAATAGGCATCCCGTACCTATTTAACTATTATTATGTTATAATATTAACTTGTATGAGATCTATTTTTTTAATTCATTTTTTAATCAAATCACAGAAAATAGTTTTAAATTATTATATTTAAAGTTTTCGTGACTCTAAGAAGCTTATCTCAAATTACTCCGCAAATCCATAATTGCGCGATAAGAAATGGACACCTACAAGTATGATTTATGTTGTTATGCTTCTCACTCATTTTATGTTGCAAAAGGAAGAATCGTAAAAATAAAAAACATCACAAGCAATCCTAAGATCGTTCCAGGAAGTTCATCGACCGGGACGCGATCTGCTGGGTCGCAAAAGAGAAAAAATTATTTTTAAAAATGGAAGAAAGAGACAAACGGGAGATAAAAAACATCGTTCTGTGATCATTCTTGTCGAGAAAACTGCTATGAACCCTTAACTCCGAACACGACATGATCGCCGATTGTCAGTCAGATTGATAGATTTTTCAAAGAACCCATTGGTCGGGAATCTTTCGAGGAATATCACACGATCTACATTTAACCACCTGGCATCTTACAATTATTTCAGATAGCACGCTCATAGACACGTACGCGATTTCTCTAAAAAGATTTATCACTTTCTCTCAGAAAGTTAATTACATCTCACGAATGAAAATAATGAATTCGTCACATTTTAATTTGTATTTTTTTTTACCGTCTTTTTCATTTTTGATTTTTAACTTCATTATTATGACAATAAAGTAAAAAAGAATAGCACGAGTCTAAAATGTGTGACAACATGAAGAAAAATATTATTATACATAACCGCAAATGTAATCAGTGCACATTGGTATGCTTGCAAATGCATATGTGTCCTTGTAACGTCCTTGCCTTCCGGTCATTCACCGTACTCGTGCACGCATGCACGCACGTGCGCATCCACGCACGCACGCACGCACATAGGGAGCGCGCTTGTACGCAATCCGTACATATTAAAATTCGAGACACAAGGTTTTTTATGTTTTCGATACTTACCCTCGTGTTTTTATATTTATACTCTTTTTCGATACTTACACTATGTCTCTGATAAATAAAAATAACTTTCATAATCAGCTACAAGAATTCGACAGAATTCTCCATTACACAAAATTGATCATTTGTCATAAAAAGTACGATCACGAAATCAGATCAGTCTGATATCAATGCAAAGTCATGGAAACTAAAGAATTTTTTATAATGAAGATACCAAAGTACTGTATGTAAGGTGTTACAACTCACATAACATTATTATGTAAATAACGTAAATAACTATACAGAATATTTTTAGGGGCTCGTGTTGGGGATTCTGTTTTCTTCTTGTATAAGACCTCGTGAGACAACACAGATGTGCGCGCACGCGCGTGTGCTTAGTATTAATATATTAATAATTGAGTTCTTTATTCAATGTTTCATAGCATAAAAAACCCTGCACGATTTTATGGAAAAAATGACTTGGATTAAATTGCTCCGTTTTGAGATATGTTGTAGTTTTTAGAACTTTGAAGAAATTAATATCTCCATTGTCATATCCACCTAAAATCAATAAATGAAGAGATATAGAGCTCTGAAGTTATAGAACTTAAGTGTTCGCTATATTTCTCTAAGATAACTTAATTAATACTTTTTTATGTATTTTTTTAATAGGTATGCATGTATTCTTTAATGTTAAGATGCTACGTGTGTGTGTGTGTGTGTACGTGCGCGCGTGCGTGCATGCGTATTTGTGTCCCATTTTAATTAAAACAACCAATTTTTTTCGAAATTATTAATGATACAAAATATTTCAGATGAAAATGGAACGATTTCGAGAGGGACTGGTTTTATTTCGATCAAATTGCTTTTTTTCCAGATAGAGGTGTTAAAAAGATCATCTTTTAAATGGAATTATATAATTTTTTTACATAATATGATTCTTGTAATTATTTTGCATATAAAAATAAGAATAAAATTAATCGAAAAATCAATTCTTTACGAGATATTTCATATTTTATGTCAAAATATAGCATGATAAAACGACACTTAGAAAAACAGCAACTTGACCAAAATACGTTCCCTTCGAAACCATTTCTCTTTCATCTGAAATAATTTTTTGTATCATTAATAATTTCAGAAAAAAATTGACTGTTTTAATTAAAATGAGACACACATAGGCATGCACGCACGTACACACTCATACGTAGCACTTAACATTAAAGAATACATGCATACCTATTATACATATATAAAAAAAAGTATTAAGTTATCTTAAAGAGATATAGCAGACACTCAAGTTCTATAACTTCAGAGCTCTATTTCACACTTTCGATTTTTAGAACAATTATATCCTTTAATTAATAATAATGAAATTAATGAAAAATCTATAACAACATAAACACGATTGAGCAACATTTTTGTTTAAAAGTTTCTTATGATAGAATCGTTTGCAAAACGCTCTTTCTCTCTCGTTCTCTCTCTCTCACCTTGAATAAAATTCATTTCCACTTTGTGACACATTAAGATTAAAAGATCAAAGTCAGCTAAGTTTAAATTAATTAAAAAATGGATGAAGAGGAATGTTGGATACAAACAAAGTGAAGCATCTTACATAAAAAGGTTGCATGGAACGATTATATGAACCATGCCGTATGAGTTCTTTCTGACACTCAAAAATAGAAGAAAAAGAGAGAAGAACGTCGACGATCGAAGAACCGTGTTCGAAAATCGTGTTGTTAGAAGTAATGATGGAGAAGTAACGAAGATAAGAAGCGGTAAATGCGAATCGAAGAAAGCACAAAAAGGGAAAGAAAAAGGAGTAAAAGATGAGAAAGAGAAGACAAGACAGAAAAGTATCAAAACAAAAGAAGAAAAGGGGAGGATAAGGCGGAGGAGCAGGGCGAGTAAAGTTTGTACAAGAAACCACAACAGCTCTCTACGAGTCTGGACACGGTCCCCAGTAACAGTATTCAGTAACGCCATACACTGACACGGTACAGCTTGGCGAGGCCACAGGCGTCTGGCCAGTGCCAAGCACTGCGCTGTCCGTGCCAAGCTTGTCTTTTTTTATTAGACTCTGGCACAAGATTTTACCGTCTTCCTTTCTCTCTCTCTCTCTTTCTCTCTTTTTCTTTCCCCCTCTCTCTCCCCTCTTCTTGGCCGATGGACCGATATCATTTCGTCTTGCTCCACCGTTTGCCTCCTTGTTCTCACAACCATATCAACATCCACGTGTCCGCGTCTCAACATCGACATTCACCGCTGCATGCCTCCAGCTGAATACCTTCTACATTGCGAATCAGCTCTCTCGCCATCACGCCATGGTGGCACCCCACCAGGTCACCCATCCTTTATCTCTTAGCACATCTTGCTCCCACTCATTATCTTTTTCATTTTGCGCCACTTGAGTTTCTGCATTTATCCCTATCGCAATGTCGTAATCATGATGCTCGGTACTGTAAACAATCCATAAAAGAAACCTCTACCTTTTGTAAACCATATGCATGTCGTGATAGCGAAACGATTCCGCTGACGATACTCGTGCGCCAACGACGACTATCAATGTCGCACTACTTTTCCAAAGTACACACGAGGTGTATATGCATTTGCTGAAATACTAAACGTATATTTCTCCTATTTTTATTGTATTTTCAATTGCATATTTCTTTTTCATTAAAAAAAAACAGTAACATCTTTGAAATGGAAAATTATGATTCGATGCATTTTCTTATAATATTTGTTTCGTGCTTTCTCAGTTGATATTATATATGATCGTTACTTTATACATATTAGCCACACGTTCGTTAGACAATTCTGCAAATATCGCCAATCAAATTAATCGGGTAAAAATTTATTTATAATTGTCATTTTATCATTGCAACACATCCTGTGACCAGGAGAAAGATTATATGTCTTCATGCAGCATGCATTATTAGATTTCTTGCGCGAATCCTTGCAAGTATTCCTAATAAGTAAGTAATTAATTGTGAATTTAATAAAGTGGAACTAAATATACATAATATTATAAATTACTTTTATTGTCGTATTTCTATTTCAATAATGTAGCTTCAATCCGTCTTGTACTTGCAATTTAAGCTCTCTATAGCAATCTATTAGCAATCTCTCTTCATGCTCGCGAAAACGAATTCTCTTATGCGAATAAGAAAAAGCAAAAAGGAAAGCTAAAGACGTTGCGGTAAAGGAGCACGGCATACATAGCGCGCGCGCGAAACGGGGAGGTAAATAAGTACATAAATAAAACTGCCGGTTTAGCGACGAGGTGTCGCGATGCAAATAATCGTCTTTCTCCGATTCGAGGATCCGAGGTGCGAAAGTGTACGCGTCTGTAAATATGCAGTATGCGCACGGAACGTATATGAGCTTTTCTCGAACCTCGTCATCTTCTCGCCACCTCATCCTACCTTCATGCCTTCGTTCTCTCCATCCCTCCCGTTCCATCTTTCCTCAATATTTTACACTCTCCAAGATCTCTGCTCGTTGTGCGATCGTTTATTCTTGCCACCAAAGACGTTAAGTAATTTGCTTATTTTTTTCGACTTGCCAATGGAGGGTTCGTACATATATTGACACCATTTCTCATCCGTCAATACTTGACGTTGACGCGCGCGCGGTTTTTAAGTACATGCCGCGCTGACTGCGAATGATGCGGTGTGATGAGAATTAGCCGGTTGTCGCATGGCAAATTATAGCTGCAGACGAAGACGGAAGTACGTTATAATGGCATAGAAGAACAAAATTTTTATCGGGAAGAACAAATATTATTCTTGTAAATATTACCGTTAAAGAGAAAAATTCTTTCTTGCAATTACAAGAAGCTCTCTAGCTATAAGAAGCTAGAGAGAAAGAGAAAGAGAGAGAGAGAGAGAAAAGCTGGGAGAAATTTTAATATCTGTTTCACACACAACTCATAACAATGTCACAATACGTTCAACGTTTGCAATTTTATCGCATGTCCAATTTAGGATTCTAGTCCAGTCATATGACAGTTGATAGTATAATGTTATAAACAGATAAATTATTATAATGTAATTATCAAATTGGAAAAAATTCATACCAAATAATGTTTCCTTTTCAGACAACTATCTTTAAAGATAGATGTTAAGAGCATAAAGCCGAAATCTTATTAAGATATTGATCAGATTTTTCCGACCATTTCTGCTATTTTTTTATAATAGCCTTATTATTCTGTTCTATTCTAATTGAATACATAATCTTGCTACATTTAACAAAAGTCATCTGTCGGAAGAAACGAGAGAATTTCATGTTTTACTCTATAAAATGAATCCTTTTATTATTGATCTGAACTGCGCTTCGCTGTATATATATGTATACAAATATATCTAATGTAACTTTGATTCGATATAATTTGGAGTAAGCAGAAAGTACATTACACAACTTTCAAAGTAGTACTTCATGAAGCACACATGATGCGCGTAACCTAATGGCGAATCGTTTGAAATGTCGTCGTGATTGAATTGAGCGTTGACGATGTTATATTATTAATGCCAATGTTAAGTTGAATGGCCAATGATGATACTCTCATATATATATACCTTCAACATTACATAATATTTGCGTTACTTTTTTCCCTCTCTTATGACAAAGTAATGTAAATGTTGTCAAGTTGTTATAAATTAATAAGTAATTGAAGATTCCATTTTAAATCATTTGTTTCTCACCGCCCCGCGCCCGTGAGAAATAGGCCATTGACCAAAAAGTACATGTAAATAGATGACATATTATCGCGGTGGTAATTGTTTGCGGACGAGTCATTGTAGGAAAGTGACAGAGAGAAAATAGATCTAACTTGACGATTGATCTATATAATATCTTTCATATTCTCGCATATTTCTATTGCGCGTGTCACACAATTAATTAAATTGCAAAATACACACAAGTTTAAAAAGAGAAAATTAGCCAAGTACAATTAATTGCGCGTTTAGTTTGCAGAAATGTACTTCAAATGTTTATATATAGTTATCTCTTATAAGATATTAGCAAAAACAAGTCAGCAAAAATGCTTTGAAGACTGATCGATTTTAAGTAATATCGCGTCTCTAATTTATAAATGCAAAATATGCATAACAATGCTGACAATTTAACGGTAGCAGTAAATAGTAAGAACTTTAGCGATTCGCCGATGTTTGTTGTTTGCTGCGGTCCAAACGCATTTGCTCTGATTGAATCAATAACTGCAAAAGACATAATAATTTTCAACGTGCTTGTAAACCGATGAATTTTACCTATAAAAATGTTAAAGTAATTTTCAAGTGGTTTCATTTTGACAGAAAGCGCAGACTGTACTAAGATACGCTGTAAAGAGGGCCAAACTTGTTTATCCGAAATGAAGTCTGGACGACCACGTTGCGTGACCTGTACCTATCGTTGTCCGCGTAAGCGGGAGCGTGTTCGGAATAGGACGCATCGTGACAGAGATCGAGATCGAGATCGAGATCGAGATCCATCGATGACCATGTTATGTGCGACAAATAACATCACCTATCCCAGCTGGTGTCACATTATCAAGGACGCCTGTGTAACTGGCTTCGTTCTTGAAACACGGCACGCGGGCCCCTGTAACGCTTACGACACGGCTCCCTTTCATATCGGTGAGTTAATAGTGTTAACAAAACATGGCGTGATGTCATGCACATAACGCGCGAAACTCTGCGACGATTTGGCAAATCGCCAAGATATATACTTGCAATGGATTTGTAAACGGTTAAAAATATGGAGTGTTGCTGGGAATTTAACTCGATCTTTTAATATCGAGAGAGCCAACGGGACAATCCGAGATGATAATAGAAATATAGACAAATTGAATTACAATTATAATTTCGACGAGCCGGAACATTTTTCAGATCGATATTTTTCGGACAATGCAACGCAACGCGACGTGACATAAAATATGATGGTGTCTTAAAAAAAAAAAACTTAAAAGATCAGATATTTTAACTAATTATTGAATAAAATGTGGCGCGATATACAAGCACCATATATAAGTCCAGCCATTTATATCTTTCTCTGCGAGGTGAGTGAGTCACTCGCGCCGCGCCGAGTTGTAATCCGCTCTAGTTTACAATCATTCATGGAATTCGTGTCGCTCGCGTGAATCACGCTCGATATATTATACTGCCTATTAAATGCATTCGATCGTGAAAACATGGAGAAAGGGAAATACAGAGACGTGAATTTCTAAAATTTATCTTAATCTCGATTTGATTTATCATCGATCTAAGTAAATAAAAAATGATTGATGGACCTTTAAGGATGTTATTATATTAACGATGTATATAAGTATTGAACGTACTGACCTATTGAAATTTTTAGCTCAATTACTTAAATGTCAATTATATTATCTGTCATATATCTATTAAAGATTGTAATACTTTCCTCGTTGAAACATTTAATCATCCAACGAAAAAGTAAATTAATAAATGATGAATTTCATCTAATTTAATACCGTCACACTGCATGAGCAACTGTATTAAATAATTGTATTAAATTTCCCATTCCCTGTCCATAAATTTTTGTTGCATACGCGCAGAAATCTGTTACATAACAAGTTTCTGAAACAAGAAGACGTAATTCTATTTCCATTTGTATTGCTTTTCGACCGTTTTCAATTGCGCGTTTTATACAAATAATTTATGATTAGCAATTATTTACAATTTGCTCACTACGACACCCTGTACTATGCAATTAATTTTATAATTGTTTGCAGAGTAAAAGCAATTGGCCTACGTAAATATCGCTTCGTAATACGTCGTCTTTTATACAAAATTTAGCATCCATTGTCAATAGTCGAAAACGCATAATCGTCTAATCGACTGTCATATCATCGATTAAAAAGTGAGATTTAGCATTATTCCTAAAAATTGAGCAAAACTGGGCATGCCCGTGATAATCACTTCTTAAGTAATAAAAACTGGTTTTCGTATCTGAATTTTGAGAGATTCTATATAATTTATTAATTACATTATACATAGTATATTAATGACATTATTTTGTCTTTTTAAGTAGCTTTTTTATTTCTCTTACTTCTTTCCTCGCGCAATAACCTATAGTTTTGAAAAAAATGCAAGAGACTGTGATTACGATGTCAATCGCAGAGAGTATCATACACATCTTCCTTTCTTAATACAATTTAATATTGGGTTGAACGAAAAGTTTTATTTTTTTTCTTTTTGTATTTATACTAATGTCTCACAATCAGTAAGAAAATCGAAACTTTCCATTCAATCCAATTTATTGCTGGCCCAAATGTTTACTAACTTTATAAATATTAAAATAAAAAGATACGAATTTTCTAAACCACCAATTTTAATTCAACGCTAAAGATTTTATTCAAATGTTTTTTTTACAGAAGAAGACAATACTTCGAGCAACTACGGGGTTGATTTGGCGGATGAAGGTACAAAAGTGAGTAACGATTATCCCAAATCTCCTTATAGCCTCCATTCCGTACCGTTTACATAGCTTTTACGTTTCATAATTTGAAAAATGATGTTCAACGAAAAGTAACAGATGACAGTAACGCGATTCTATTCTTTAGTTTAGAAATCTAATAGATGCTCATGTTCACGACGCGATGGCCTGGAGAAATGGCGAAGCGTGAATTTTTTAGAAGATAGATATCGATGCGTAATGTATTCATTATTTTTTGCTTCCGACATAGATTAGATTAGAAGAATTTACGTAATGCTCAACGGAGAACAGAGCTAGGACAGTTTTAGCAAAATTATCATTCTAGTTATTTCAGATAAAAGCAAAATGATAAAAGAAAGGATCATATCAAAATATTTGGATAAAAGCACTCAATACTTTAAAAAAAATTGAACATTTAAGAAGCATAGTTAGAAAGCAGTTTTTATTTAAAGTAAACAATGTATTTATTTAACATAAAAGATATATTTATTTTAACTTTTAAGCTTGCCTAAGATATATATACTGTAATTTAATCGGGGCGGTACGTCATTCATTGTTTTCACAAAAGAAATATGACGTAAACAAAGATCTCGTTTTATTCTTTATAAATTATTATTATGTAAATGATCATTATCTTCATAAAATTGTATGATCACGTATTAACATATCGATAATTATAAATAGGCTTTTGGCATTTTATTGTGGGAAATAGTCACTTTAAGTACCACGCCTTATCCTAATCCATCATATCTTTGGATTTGGACCACCAAATTATAGTCAAGAATTGTATGTATATTATAAGTATTATAACACACATGACATTCCTTTAGTAGAAATTTGTAACTTTCAGTATATAAATTTTCAGTTTTTATACTTTATTGTTTCTTCTCTTTTTTTGTATTTTTTTTTTTTAATACAGCATAATGCATTCGTGTTGGAATATAAGATCACAAAGTAGACCTACTTTTATCAAATTAAAATCAAATTTGAATAAATTACTCAGTAATTATTTGGAAAAAAATACTTGAGTCTGTGTGATATTTTATATGAATCACATAAGTAATGATTTAAAGTCGATTGCACGTTAAATACATTCATAACTATTAACTAGTTAATCAAATTGAATTTTATTATACATGAATTTTTATTGTGTGCAAAATTATTTATTTTCCAATTAATGCATACAATAATTTATGATATATAATTTCTTTTGTTTGTGTGTGTGTGTGTATGTGTGTGTGTGTGTGTGTGTGTGTGTGTGTGTGTGTGTGTGTGTGTGTGTGTGTGGCGTGCGT
>NW_012026821.1:1488411-1490121 GCF_000956235.1 Wasmannia auropunctata | reverse complement strand
AAGCGCGAATCTCGACATCGACGATGCTACCGACGGTTGCCGCGGCGTTAGTCGTGGTCAGAAGAAACGCTTGTATATCCCAGCACACGCAATTATATTTGTTATTTGTTACAGAAATTCTGTGCTTTCGATATTGCCCTTGCTCTTCCTATATTTCTCCGCGCCCCTCCGAACCGCCCCTCTGCCAAACTTCGAGGCTGAGTTGCCGGTCAGCTGAATCGTCTGCCGATCACGAACAGTCAGAGCTTCGAGCGTCTTGAGTTTCTCTTGTGATTTCGTAGTGAATATCCCGCGTAAGTCATGGATTCGGTTCAAATAATTCAAAGGGTGGCATGCCCGCTCGTGCTTGGCGCCCACCTTTGCGTTTTCGATTGCCGCATAATTACGAAATATTAGAATTGTGACTATTTTCGCCCTGACTGTAGCGACAGGTAACGACGAGTCTTGCTTTCCGCCCGTGAAGGCGGTTGCAATGCCTATAGGTATTCGTAAGTTAATAGTAAAAAAATTCTCTTTTTTGTCACTTTCCCTTTCTATATCAGTGAAAATATATTGGAAAGTACATTTTTTTGATAGCTAAAATCTACTGCTTCCTTTTGTTCATATATTACGGTAAAATTATCTCCTTAGCATTGATAAGACATCTATAATATAAGAATTTGAAAGTGTATCTCTTGGATATTGATAAAATTCAATTTGGGACAGTGCACTTTTCAGCCGATATTTATAATTGATCTTCACTGCCTTCTTGTCACTTATTTTTCTAATTATCAAAGAAATAAGAAGCATTAAGGCAGTTAAAATCAACTTCGATTATCAGTTGAAAAATGCATTCTAAATTAAATTTTATCCCTATCCAATAGATACACTTTCAAATTCTTATAGATGTCTTATCAATGCTAAGGAGATAACTACCGTAATACATGGTTTTCATATATGTATGTACAAACACGTTTTTGTATCACATAAGATTATGTTTCTTCTTGGATTTCTCACAGAAAATAAAAATATAAAAAGATATAATAATTATACAATAATTATATAATTTATAACTAAAATAACGATTTAGGCTCTATAAATTAAATTAAAACAATGGACAATCAAGGGCAAATGAGCCAAAGGCAAGTTGTTGGTAGCCAAAACAATTCTATTTTTAAATCGGATTCAGACATTTCGGCTTCAATTAAGCCATATTCATTGGATCAATATACAAATTATAATTAATTAATAAAACATAGGAACGTAAAATTTCATTATGACTTGTAAGTGTAAAGGCTTAAAAACTAAACCGCAAGTTTCTCTTTCGCATGTTTCGCTATTATAAAATTTTTGATATATTTACGATGACTATCCGATGTCTGTCTTGTATCGCCATGGAAGTCTTTTGTAGAATTCATTGGATTGTGCGCTTATTAATGTCAATGTTGTCCAGATAAGAATTATGTAGAAGAGAGCGAGATTCTAGTCAACAAATTAGCCAAATGTAAGAAGAGCTTAAGAGGATGCTAAAAGCCGTCTGTTTTATCGACAAAAATACCATTTTTGTTAGGTACAAAATACTTTGTATTAATCGCATAGAATAAAATTTCCTTTTCCACAATTAAAACACACATGCTAATGCATGGCTCTGTGTGTTTTGTTCCAAAAACAGGAAAAAATTAAGAAATTACAGATTTCGTTATCTATTTTAACAGATCGGAAGAGCACACG
>NW_012026821.1:1486962-1488361 GCF_000956235.1 Wasmannia auropunctata | reverse complement strand
TATCCCCCTGTGTGCCTTGTCGACTCAGTTTGCGAAGAAGAAGACGACGATAACGATATAGCAGACCAAAGAGACCATACAACATTGAAATTTTAACGAAAATTTAGCGAAGAAAAAGACGGCGACAACAAAGGCGGCAAAATTATAAATTATAGACGAAAGGGGACAAGATTAAAAAATTTTGTGAAGAAGATGACGACGACGACGACGACGACGACGACGACGACGAATCTGAATGACATAATATTGGGCAAAAAATGCATACACTTTATGCGCTTATGCATCAAATGCACTTATGGATATCGCTGTTACAGTATTGTGATAAAAAAATATAGATTTTTTCACAAAATTAGGCATTTACCGATATTATCCAAATAATTAAAAGAAATAATAATTTATTCTTACAGAGTCGTTATCCGTCCAGTAAAGGATACACTGTAGCATCTCTGTTAATAACAAAAAAATATACTTGGCGGGAGACGCTACCGCGTCTCCTGATTTCTCGTTGCCAAATAGTCGGCGCAGATGCTAATCCGTACATTAATCTTGTGGGTTTGTATAATCCCCGATGTGTATTTAATGTTAAGAGCTGTTGATATTCTTCTCTAACCTCTAATTGTAAGTAAGCCTGTTTCAGATCAATTTTCGAAAATGTTGTACCACCTCACACCTGCCATTGTAGCAAAAAGCTCGATCGATTGTGGGTAATGGATGATTATCTATAATTAAGTTTGGATTAACTGTAACGCTGTAGTCTCTGCATATTCTAACTTTACTTTCTTTTTTAAGAACTGGTACAATGGGTGTAGCCCATTCTGAATTATTAACTTTTACTAGAATTCCGGCAGCTTCTAAATCTTCAATCTCTTTGTCCACCAGTGGCACTAATTTAAAAGGCATTATACGGTGTTTTAGAAAAACTGGCTGTGCATCTGGTTTTAAAGTCAAACGAACTTTCTTATTTTTAATTGAACTGAGATTTTGTTCAAATAATTTTTTGTATTTCTGTAAGATAGAATCTAATTGCTGTTTTGTATTAACCAATAACAATTCTTCTGAATCAGATTTTAGTGATATTTGTTTTAATACTGTTACGCCTGGGGCGGTAAAACTCGCGTTCGCGCACTCGAACGTGTGTTACCCGCGTTTCCGCACTCGCGCACGCGCACGCGTACTGGATCACCGCGGAGAAATAAAGGGAACACCAACTTAAGAAGCGACAAACTCTTTAATGCAAGAGAACGTAGCGAAATACAGAAAGGGGTCAGAGCACGTCCGAACGGGTCGACGGCTCGTCTCCAAATCTCATGGCATCCGTTTGACAACCAAGAATCTCGTTGTCTAGGAAACAAGTAAATCTTGCCGCTCAGCTCGACCAGCTCGCTCAATTTGCAACGGA
>NW_012026821.1:1435353-1486912 GCF_000956235.1 Wasmannia auropunctata | reverse complement strand
GTGTGTGTGTATATATATACACACACACACAGGGTGAGGCGTTTGAAACAGGCCACCTGAATAATTTCTAAATGGTTCGAGATATTAGATTGAAATTTATAGAGTTACAATAGTATCATGAAATCTATTATTTAATCTTGAAAACACTGACTTTAACCCTCCAGGGGGAGGGTGGATGGGAAGGAGAGTTGAAGTCGGTGTTTTCAAAATTAAATATAATAGATTTTATGATGCCATTGTAGCCTTATAAATTTTAATCCAATATCTCGAACCATTCCTGTATTATTCAAACCAGTTTTATTAGTAATTTAGTGATTTTATAATGATTAATATTAGGTGAACAACGATTTCAATTTTTTGCGTCACGCATATATATACTTTTACATTATATAATCCTTCCCCTCCCCCCTCTCTCTTTCTACCTTCCATTCCCCCCCCCCTCTCTCTCTCTTTTTTCCATTTCTCCCTGATTCTCAGCTGAGAATGAGTTAAATGAGGCATCGTTAAAATTATTCTAAAAGATGTACATATTTATAATATTCCAAATGATTAACTGGTCGATATATATTACATAAAACTTTCGATGTTAAGAGAGCTATAGCTATTATGTTCAGTATCGGATGGCATTGTGTTACAGCTACAGTTAATACTCGAGGAAGTGTAATTCATAAGATTGTAAGATTAACGCAAGCGCGGCAATGTCTCCCAAAAGTAGTACATTTATTAGATAGACAAGTAATTTCATATGAATCAGTATTTATTGTTCGATTCAATCTTTCTCGATTTCTGTGCGACGAAAGATCATTGACATAGCGAATGGACGATCGAAGATGATTATGTCATATAATAAGTCATGAATTTTTACAATAAAAAAATTTTTACAGTACATGATCATATTACGAATTTTAATTGTTATCGATCTATCGCAACAACTTCAATTTTCTACATATATTGCAGGTATTTATCGACTTGGATATCATCGATCGTTCAAATGCTTCCGTCCTAGTGTTTACATATAAATAATATTTATGTAATAATAATCGTACTTAATTTATTTTAGTTTCATAAACAAATCTGAGTTTATACTCTATCAAGCGTCTTATGTTCTATCAAGTATTATTTTATTCGAGAACCTGTAATTTAAATATATATAAATCTGTTGGGAATGAAAAACAATGTAATCTTCATTCACTTACTTAGACGAAAAACGATAAAAACTGATCATATGTTTAGAATTAAATAATTAAAATGATTTTGAAAAGTCAAGAAAAAATGAAGGAAATATCAATAGTATAGCATAGAAATTATCACAATTGAGTTATTTCAAATTTCAATGTTGTCAACTATAATCTATATTTCAGTATTTTCATTCCCAATACACTGATAGCAGCCTATGACTTGAAAAACAGTATGTTGCGCGAAGGTTATATCTGCGTAAATATCGAACTAAAGTTAGATCAAGTCGAAATCGGTCATTACGCGATCATCGTAATATAGAGAAATAATGAGAAGCCAAAAAAATGTGCTCTAGCTTGTAATGTAATACAATCGCGACTCTGCCTATAAAAATACACGCTGCAAGTTAGAGCGTGTTAATCGTGTGTTAGTAACGTAATTTATGCGCATAATGCGTTGAAACGCATGTAAAACAATTATAAAGCGTACGAACTCCGGAATACTGTGTATATCTACGAAAGATGTCAAGCAGATTAATCTATTATTTTTAATGTCTATGTTTTTAAATGCTTTATCTATATAGGTAATAGCGAATTAATTAACTTATAAAACTATAGATAAAATAAAAATATATCAAATTATATACATATATACATATATATATATATATATATATATATATATATATTACATATCAGATGCGCGCGCGCGCGTGTGTGTAATATGTACATATACATACATGCGCACGTTCACACGACTGTCATTAGAAAAGTTTAGTTCAACATTGAAAATATGTTTGTCAAAAAAGAGGGAAATGAAGAATTTCATTTTATAATTATAATGGGGAAACATCCCTACTTACAAAGCTAAGAAACTCTTTATTTATTTTTGAAATTTGTCCAAGTGTCATTGAAATAATAAAACATTGTGCAAATCCATTCTTTTTCTTTCTTTTTTTTCATAAATATTTTGATCCTTTTGACGTGAAAAATATGCCTTCAAAATTTATCCTTATAAATTAACTGAATCTTGTATATGCAAATATCGGTATGTACAAGATGCTTTCATTTTTTTTCACCTACCAATTTACCTACAATTCTATTTGGAATCTGTTTGTCTCTCTTTGGTGAAACATTAAAATTTTTTTAAATAAAACTCACTTGACATTGATTAGAAGAAATTAAATTCTTTTATTTTCTAGATTTACCTTTAAAGCCTTTATTCGATAAAAATAGATAAATTTTCATAATTTCGAAACTTGGACGTATTAATATCTACGGTCACAATTAAAAAGAATTAATCATAAATTAATCAAAGAACTCTCTGAAAATAGGAGAATAAAATAGTAATAATAGTAATAATATATAATAATAATATATCGGGTAATTTGTGTATAAAAATATATATGATACATATATAATAAATGTACATGTGAAATTGTGCGTTTGGCGCATTGCATACATGGTAGGCAAAACAATATTTCTTTCGAAGAACTGAAAACTAATTTTTTTTACAAGTGGAAATTTAATTAAATAATCGTAAATTCCAAACTTTTCATTTCTATTATTAAATATTTTTAAAATTATGCATCTTTAGAGTAGCAAAATATTCTAAATGAAACTAAATATTATTTAATGTATTCAAAATTAATATTGTTATTTATTTGTATTAATATAAATGTGCGTATTATACATAAAAATCTTTTATTTTTTTATCAATCATGTTTTCAAGACTCGCATTCATCTCGCGAAATAAAAAATATTACATTTTAATTTATAAATTTTTAAGAAAAATATTTCACTACTGTTTTAATCAAATATTTCTCTATTTCTATGTCTACATATTTTACACTCTGCGTATTATATGTATACATATAAATTATATATCATTCCATAATTCCATTTATTATGTGTATATAACTATAGTTCATACATAATATTATATAGTATATAATATTTAACTTGCATTTGCTTTTAAGACTACGGATATTATACATTAACAATATATAACAATATATATTTGTTAATTTAACCGTCCTCTTATTTAAATAGGATTGCTCCACTTTTACCGAACATCATTGCAATTAAATACATTTTGGATTAATTTGACTTCACGTTTTTTTAATTATGATTAAAATATTGGTTTTTATATTTTTAAACTTTCTAAAACCTCAAACTAAAATTTTATTCAGTAAAAATGGATCAACCTGTAGAGTCGACTCTCCACCATTCTCGATGACTTTAATCGGCGATCCTCTGAAATATGCGCTTGTTTTATTGTTTATTATTTTTTATTGTTATAAAATTGACAATATATAACAATATACACATTACATAATTGTAACATTATAACTTATTTTACATAAAAAATAGAAAAGTACATAATAAATATAACATAAAATATAAGACAGAGAAGCTCCTTATACATTTGACTAATAAACAAACTATATACATATATGTGTATATATTTTGTAATTTTATATACATATATGTATATAATATATAATTCTTTACAGGATTTGAAGAATTTTGTATATAGGCTCCCAAGTATATATGGTTTCCTTCCAGAATATAACTCGATTCTTACTTAAATAATTTCTCATATGAGAATTAATTTATCATTGCGTTTAACATTATTTGCGTGTGATTGAAACAATTAATTTTTTCTTTGAAATACGTATCTTGTCGGTGTCCGATGTCCAATGTCTGTGCTTTCGAAGGAGCTGCAATCGGTATGTACGTTAAAAGTTTTCATCTTTATCGTTCAACTTACCGACGACAGTATCTCGTCGGTGCTCAATTACATTACCAAGAGAGCACAAATTTTTGACGTAGTTATAAAGAGTGGCGATAGGTGTGTTTGTGTACAGAAGTATTCGATTGATTATATGGTTAGATTAGTTAGGTTAGAGTTGAGTAGACTTTTTACTGACGGTCCTCGTAATTTTTATTTTGAAAACGATACGCACGGAATGATAAGATCCGCTCACGCACTGTAAGCTCGAGTTAGATGTCTCAAGATATACAAGGAAGATTCGAGTGCGATGGTTATCTGTACATCAAACCACTTTAATTAATGTGCAATTGAAAACCTAACCTAACCTAATCCTGTACAGCGATTCGAATTTGGAAAATATATAAATAATGCAGTTGCATTTGACAACATTTTGTACGGCAATACTGATTTCTTTTTTGGTATCATGCGATACGTGGGAGGTACGCGTCTTTTACATTTAATTTTTCGATTTATTTTTCTGAAATTCTGTACTCGAGATTTCCTCAACATTTATCAAATTCATCTTTTATAGCTGCCGGATAACTTTGTGAAAACTGAACATTCCAATAATTGGGCCGTTTTGGTCGATACATCACGTTTCTGGTTTAACTATCGACACGTCGCAAATGTTCTATCTATTTACCGAAGTGTGAAACGATTAGGAATACCAGATTCACAAATCATTCTCATGATAGCCGACGATATGGCGTGCAATCCTAGAAATCCTAGACCAGCGACTGTTTTCAACAACATTAAGCAGCATATTAATGTTTATGGTGATGATGTAGAGGTCGACTACAGAGGTTACGAAGTGACAGTAGAAAATTTTGTAAGGCTGCTAACCGGTCGTCTAGCTCAGGAAACCCCAAGATCGAAAAAGCTACTAACGGACGAAGGATCAAACATTTTAATTTACTTAACTGGTCATGGTGGTAATGGATTTTTGAAGTTTCAAGATTCCGAAGAGATCACTAGTCAAGAATTGGGGGATGCATTGGAACAAATGTGGCAAAAACGGAGGTACCATGAAATTTTATTCGTGGTCGACACTTGTCAGGCGAGTTCCATGTACGAGAAATTTTATTCTCCAAACATATTGGCGGTCGCTTCCAGTTTAGTGGGAGAAGATTCACTTTCTGTAAGTAAAAAGTATTTTTAACTTTGCTACAAATATACTTTATCGCCGTCTATTCTAACACCAGTCATATTTGCAGCATCATGTGGATCCTGCCATTGGTGTCTACATTATAGATCGATACACTTATTATGCATTGAACTTTTTGGAAAAAGTAGAACCATCCAGCACTAAGACATTGGGTGAATTTGTAAGTGTCTTGCTATAATGCTAAATTTAATGTTCCTTTCTTTTCTACCACATTGATTAATTGAAATTAATATTTTTCAGTTGAAAGTATGTCCAAGAGATTATTGTCTATCCACAGTCGGTGTAAGAAGAGATTTGTTTAGAAGGGATCCAGATAAAGTACCAGTAACCGACTTTTTTGGTTCACTTAGGCCTGTTGAATTAACGGCAAATATAATGAATATTTTACCTATTAAATCTAATCGTTCAAAAACTCAGGAATTTGAAAGAAAGTATAATTATGTTGCACAATTTCCAGAAGTATCTCAGTATACATGATTAACATGAATAAAAATGAAATATTTCTTACAAAACATTTAGTGTAATTAACATTTAATTCATTACTTGGGAAGATTGTAGAAGATGATGAATTAGGTGATTCCAATGGACTTTATGGACTTTATTGCAAATATACATACAAATAAATGTTATACAGTATTATAAAGAAAAAAGAAAAGAATGTAGAGAAATGGGTTCATATAATTTTATATATTGTGTGTGCATGTGTATATATTATATATATACACACATTTGAGTACATAAAATGAAGAGCACATTTATTTCATCTGTATAACAAGTAGAAGCACCATGGAAGTGTACAGCATGACTATTTATTATCGTTTATTATTGTTAGTTGCATCCTTCAACGAGATTTTTGTAATTACAAGCGTTGATTTGGGGATCGAAGGCTAACCCACTTGCACAATTGAATTTTTGTACTTGATAAACGCCATTCACATTTTGACAATGGTAGAATATGCCGCAATCTTTTTCATCGCGGACGTAACCGTCCTTCTTGCAAATACCACTAGGAGGTGCGGTCACTGGTGGTTGCGTTTGTGGTGGTTGCGTCGTTTGCGGTGATTGTGTCGTTTGCGGAGGTTGCTTGGTTGGTGGTTCTATTGGGACTTGTCTCTTAAGTCCGGTATTCAATGCTTTCAACAGAGGATACTTTTCACCACACGTGCCCAAAAAGTCGTCAGTCTCAATACTCCACAACATCGCGCCACCGAGATTCAAGGAATTGATGTAAGCAGTCTTCTCGGTAAGAGAACTGTGCACACGTGATTACATTATATATATTATCATATTTTCGTTCATTTTTTTTCAATTAACTTTTAATTTCTATTGAAAAAGAGATCAAAATTATATTACTAGAGAGAACACTATATTACATTGAATTAATAAAAATTAATTACGATAAGAATTGTAAAGGGATAGAGGAAAGGCCCGAGGAAAATAGTTACCAATTACTAATACATTGCACTTACGTTACGTCGTCGTAGCCCACCCACTGGTCGCCCTTGTAAGCGTACGGAGTGCGATGCTCTTCCTGACGAACAACGGTCCAGCCACCCTGTTTGAAGAACTCGCAAATCTCATTGTATCCGTAAAAGCCAGCCTCGCGAGTGTACGGACCGGCAGAAGCTGGTCCGGTGGTAGGGGCTCCAAGACCATTCTTACTCTTGTCTGCGAGAGTAAAGGCCCTACCGTAGAATGGTACTCCGAGGATCAGTTTCTCGGGCGGACAGCCGTTGTCCAACCAGTAGCGTACAGATGCGTCCTGCAAGAAATGAATGTGTTATTTTCTTTAAATTGTTCGCTGGAACAATTGCACGGTATTGAAAATAATATATAATTTCAAATGTCACAAATAATAGGAATTTTAACGCTTACGACGTTGAGCTTAAGATCGTTTCCAGATTCATCCTTGCGCGGATAAAGCGGAGCGTTGTGACCAGTGGTCTTTTCCCAAGCACCATGGAGATCGTACGCCATAATGTTGATGAAGTGCAGATATTTGGACATCGCGGCAATATCGTAGGACAGAGAGGCGGAAGTCTCGGCGGCAGCGACGGCAGCACTGAGAATCAGTCCATGTTTGTCGAATTCGGCTCTGAGTTCCTTCAACAAGCTTATATAGTTCTGGATGTCCTCCGGTTTTCCACCACGCTGATTCGGGTATTCCCAATCGACGTCAAAACCATCGAACCCGTATTTCAGCACAAAGTCAACGGTATTCTTGACGAATCTCGCACGAGTAGCTGGATTAGCGACAACAGCGGAGTATCTTGCGGATCCCTCATTCCATCCACCGATAGCGATGAGCGTTTTAGTCTCGGGACTCTGTTCGCGTAGCTTGTTGAATCTACCGAAGGCGTCCTTGCCCCAATTGTCGGGAAGATCCTGCCACGCGTCCAAAACTCGGATGTTGCCGTCTTCAGTGATGCCGACGAAGGTATAGATCATATGGGTGCAGAGTTTCGGCTGAATGTATGAGATGTCGAATTTGCCACCAGGAGGCCGATAAACGGCCCAACTACCAAAGTAACATACAACCTTCTCTGAAAGAGAATTAGAAAAATATTATTACAATGGTAACATGCACATTTATTACTTAACAGATAGAGAACGCTTTTTTTTTTAATCTTTTTAATTGATTCATCCTTTAAGCGATATACATACACGCGTGCGTATTTTTTAATATATATATATATATATGGATACTTACTTTCCGCATTGGCAACCGAAGCCAAAGCAGCTAACGCCGCGAAAACGAGTAACCAACGATTCATCTGCAAATTAATTCATAATTGACAAATGTAAATTTATATAACGCTCCAAGTTTTTCATTCTTGGAAATTCTTCTATTTTAACAAGTATTAACAAGTGTTGCATTTAACATCTCAAAAGTCCATTACGCGAGATATGATGCATATTCGTATCTCAACTCATAAAAAAATTAACGTTTATGAAAATTGCTATCAGTCATTTTTTATACGAAATAAATCGATTATCAGAGTGTATATTATTCTTACCTCGTAACCAGAGTCGATTCCTTCAGTATTGGCAATGCAATATCAAAATTTTATTCGCACATGCGATATATATATATACTCTATCAAATGCAAAATAATTTTTGTTTAATCATGATAATATCGATAAATGCGAATATAATTCATTCGTGCACACACAAATATATATACTTATCCAATTATTACCGTGAAAAAAAACACGCAGGTGTGCGTAACGTAATTATATAATTTTGTTCGACACTTGATTCTACAATCAGTCCGCAGATCTGTCCGAACACCTGTGCCATTTGGCAAGTAAAAGTATTTTTTTTGTATGCTTCATATAGGTGATTGTTATTGAAATCAAATCCATTTGAATTCATAACGTATAACGAAAATGATCAACGGAACATTGGCGACGCGTCAACATTCGATCAACATTTTACTGCACTACAAAGATTATAAAAATCGAACGAGTGAACAGCTGTATTTTTACATTTCTAAAATTTCATAGCATATATAGTTATGAAATGATACGTCTACAGTCGATGATCCTGTATGTATTTTATTACAATTAACTGCGTATCGCACAATTATTAATTAACTAATTGTAAGTATCGAAAGAGAGAGAAAGCGCAGAGCTTATTGCAATACTGCTTCTTTTACGTATCGCTTTTTCAACATGTTTTGCTAATAAAAAAAATCTTAATTGCTGCGCTACGTCGTCACAAACGTTTATTGTTACATAAATATCCCGCAAGTGCAAAACATTATCTGATATCATTGTATAAATTTGCATTCGATCTCACGTATCATATAATTCAATAAATTGTGTGCAACGAATGAATATACGATCACAACATATAGATATAATAATCAATGTGTAATCAGTAAAACAATGACGAATTATAAGAGATCAGGGAAAGAAGATACATCGAGAGGGCAAATAAGAGATGATAAGTGGCGCTTTAAATAAAATATAATATTTTAAGAACATTGATCACAGATATGTTTTATATATGTATAATTCGATAAGCGCGTAGCCAAATAAAAAAACGTAGCAGCTCGGGAGAAAGGGTAGAATCCACAAATTCTAGATAACGTCGGCCCCCAGCGAGCTTCTCGAAATATCGCGGCCTTTGAATTATTTATACTTTCCGTATGAAAACCCTGCACGACAGCGGTACAAAAATAAAAGCAGCAGAATTAAATTAATTACCTTGAATTTGATTAATTGTCAGTCAAGTTCAGACGCGTTTTTCCGTTATATGGGACTGTTTATCGATTATAATGGACACACACAGAGTGCTTAACGAACGGCGCAGGCACTGCGGTGACCTGTGCCATTCATACATTCGTACAGAGGAAAGATTCATCGGTGTGATCTTTATATAGATATACGTATCTTGAAGATATTTCCAATAGCTAAAACAAATAAATTAAATCATACGAATCGTGACATGATAAGTTTTTCCTACTATCGATACTACGAGACAACGCCCGGTCAATTTATTTAATGACGAATCCAATTTTAATGTTCGAGTTTATTACGCCGCGCGCTTATCATCACACTTTTATCTTTAATCCTTGCCGACTATGGCGATAAGTAAAAGATACGGAAAGTAGTACGATACAATATAACGATATATTTGCGCGATTGGTCGGGAAATTGGTCTGTTTTTCAAGACAAGCTAGGTACGCGTTAAGACGTGATATATTGTGTTTCATCTTATTTTTATTCATTTTCATTCACTCTTTATACTTTATGTTGATTTACAAGAAGTAATAATTTTCAACACTTTTCAAATGTCAAGTACAGTCAACAGACTACGTGTGCGCGATATATACATATATATATATACATATATATATATATATATATATATATATATTTTTTACAAAAGTAACTTAAAATTTTTTGGTTGCCTTTTCTTTATTATTTTTTCTCAAACCGAGTAATCGCAATCTTCTCCAATACTGTTTTGTATTTGGATCCAATTCTTCCAAGGGTGGTGGAGGGCCAGTTCTGATGCTCCACAACCAACTAGGATATTCGGAATCTGGTTTCAACTTGACGTCTTCTCCTCCCTCCTTATAGATATTTGTACCGCACACGTGAGTCAGAAGCCTGTTTACATCCGTTTCAACGGGCAATATTTTTTTCTCTACCGCAACCAATGTCTTCTTTGATTTCTTCACACCTGGTCGAATCGCTGTAAAAAGCAAGTTACATGTTAATTTTTTATTTCAATCTCTAATGCACGTTTGCGTTATACGATTGTAATTTTAAAAACTCAGTTGTAACTAGAAAACAAAACTATAACTGTAACCATTATAATTGACAGTGATAAAACGGTCAGCCTTATCGGTCGAAATCCTTGTAAAATTGAATTTTGCAACGTGTATAGTTTTGTTTTTGACAATAGCTCCGAATATCGATTGAGATTTGACAAGCGTACGTAATTTGAAAAAATATTCTCTGACGTAACCTCAATCCTGAATGCGATCAGTGATGAACGATCGAACGTATGTGTGTAGACACATCGGCGTGACCTTTTCTTACCTGGTCCGGCGTATCCTTTCGTTTGTATCGTATATCGAGTCGGTGTTATGCAGTTTCTTGGAAAATGAAAAATCCGGTAAACAACGGCGAAATTCATCTTGTGTGTAGTAGCTTTTTCTTCTTTCCTTATTCCTCCTCTCGCACGAAAGTCAAGCCGGCCAGATGTGTAGTAAAGCGGTATAGCGATATCTCAAGATACATATACAATCTGACATAAAGTTATGTACCATTTATTCAATAATATCCGACGATGTTTAACAGACCTAACCTAGCTGGACCTGCCGGACCTACACATGTCTAGACTCGGACCTTGGAGAGGGGGGTGGCGGGCCGGGTAAGGCAGTGCAGCCAACGTGATCGTGAAGCGCAAAATTATTTACGCAAATTCTTGCCGCTCTTTTCCGCTCCGCGCCAATGTGAACCCTCCCTAATGTGTATATTTTCATTAATTGCATATACATATGCGCAATGACAAGGATGACAATGTTGCTTATCTCGACGTCATAACTCGAATCTCGAACGGTACTTAGGACACGCAATTGATATCCAACAATTAAAGTATATCGCAAAAATGTGAAACGCTGCCAAATGTTTGATACGAAATACGCGAATTCATTCTGTTCGATTATGTAATGCCATTGAGCAACGATACTTCGACGCGGGTAAGAGAGTCGTGTGATTTTAAATAAAATATGAAATTCAAAGTAGCTATTTATTTGAATAAACTAGTTGAATAACATTTCTGCTCTAAAGGTAACGTAAAAGGAGCAGTGTAACGTTTTTTTGTTTTCCGATCCGTTGTAGATTAGGTTATATGTAGTAAGGCTTCTCTCATACTTTAACCTAATAACCTGTTCCTAATTCCCTTTTCTCTTTGGCCGCGTTTTTGCAGACGAAAAAGGTATTGTTTGATGCGAAAAGTAAAGCGACTGCTCGAAATAGTGTCCCAGAGGAGAATCAGTTTTTGACAATAGCAGCTGCTTTACCAATTTTGCCAGGTGCACCAGTACCTCCAAAGCTGTCAAAGCGTTGTTACAATTCATTTAGGTAACTACCTTTACTTTAGTCTGGTTGGCGAAATAGCCAAATTCAGTCAGTCAGTCAGTCAGTTTTATTATTACACGACACGTATCGTTTCGAGGCATTTGTACGTTGGAAATGATTGGTTTGGTATTGATAGTTGTACTGGAACCCAATTTGACATTGAACATGCAGAAGCAGAAGGATGCAACGTGGTTACGTTACAATGGACCGGAGAGGCAAGAACGATCGTGGCGTCGAGAACTTCTGCCGAACGAGAAAAGAACCCTGACAGAATATGTCTCGATAGGCGAGGTCTGACAACATTTCCTAATGTCATTGGAGAATCCAAATTGCGATTAATGTCTCTTCAGCATAATCTGCTGACCAAGATTGAGAGCTCCAATTTCTCTCAATTGACAAAGCTCGTATTTCTTGATTTGTATGACAATCAAATAGAGAAAGTATGCGATTTTGATCTTTTGGAGAATTTAAGAGTACTCTTATTAGGGAAAAATAGAATAAGAAAAATTGAAGGGTTGAAGCAACTTTTGAAATTGGAAGTTTTGGATTTGCACGGCAATCAAATCCAACAAATTACGGGCTTGGAGAATTTGTCGTCGGTAAAAGTACTGAATTTGGCAGGGAATAATATCAAAACTATAGGATGCAATGATTTTCAAGGTTTAATCTCGTTAAAAGAATTAAATTTGCGGCGGAACAAACTAAAAAAATTGTTAGGATTTGACGGGACACCACAATTACAAAAATTATATTTGAGTAACAATGATATTCATAAGTAAGTATTTTGATGTTTTATTTAATTTGTAACATTTAATTGCACACGCTTGCATACAAACTTGCATCTATAAGTTTCATTTTTAGATCAGTCGATCTCACGCTTGTATATGTAAGCTTAATAATTGTGTGCACGCGCGCGTACATGCATACGTACAAATATCTGTATACATATAGGCCGAGTTGTTTTAATGTTTCAGAATTGAAGATATGAGTAGCCTTGCAAAAGCCTTGCAAATTAAAGAAATAACAATAGATGGTAATCCAGTGACTTTAAATACTGATTATATCTCATTTCTCGTTTCGTACTTGCCAAATCTGCAACTTTTATCAACAATGCAAATCAGCGAACAAATTCGGAGAACAGCGATGGCTTGGAGATTCTCTAAGGAACAATCCAATTCGGCATTCCTTGATCTTAGTACACAAGTTTGTATGAGCGTACGTAGAGAGGAAGTGATATCAAATGCTAAAACAAATTGGGAATTTCTCAGATCTAGAACGAAAGTTTCGCATGACAATTCCAATAAAGTAGCGAGCAATAATGCAGGCAATAACATTAATATATTATTACGTACACAGAGTTCAAATAAATTCAATGCTATAAAGAGTTTAGACAAAGCTAAAATAAAAGGTTTTGGTAGTCTCACGTCGATAAACGAAAATATGGAAGCACGAAAGATACATATAAAAAAGAGAAGCTCTTCTAGCGAGAATTTGTTTAAATTGGAGGATACATCTAAATCATATCCTTTGGAATTTAAACTTCCACCTATACTAGATTCGATAGTAAATAGTTTGACAAGCAATAAAATCGAAAATAGATTATCTAAGACTAAAGAAAATGAGCGTAAGATGAAAATGCTCGGTGAAGATGTCGAGAATGCATCGGATAGCGAGACAGACAGTTCGCAGAGTCATGAAAGTTTGAAGAGTGGTTTAAAGTGTCATCTATTTACTCCTAACATGTATGGCTCATCTATAGATTACGACAAATCTACTGTCTGTAACGAATTTACTGTAGCGAAGGATGTGTTCTCGATTAACGCAGAAAATTTTTATATTAAAGATAATGAAAACTATACGCACAATAAGGATCAAGCACTTGTTACTGCCCAAAATAACTCTTTAAAATGTCACGACGCAGTGCGAAACGAGAACAAAGGCTTAAATAATAGATCGTTTCAAAATACAAAAGTATTTTACGGCCGAGATGGACAGGATGACTGTCAATCAAAATCGACCGCAAATTCTTCAGGATATTGCTCTTTGAGTTCTAAGACTAGTAGCGTAGACAGTTGTAAATCATTGTTGAATGATTCTGGCGTTTCATCGATTATTAAAAACGCTCACAAGTCTCACGAATGTGAGATAAAGGATAAAAATAGAATTAAGAGTGCTCAAACGAAAAAGATAGTATATTATAAGAGCAACAGAGCTGCAACAGCGAGGGCGAAATTTAGAGCTCTTGCTCCGCCAAGTCCACCTCCTCAACAAGTACTGCCTAAAGAAAGGGAACAGGGTAGGCCAAGATTTTGATTTTTTTTTAAATAATTTTCTCTTACATATTTGAAATGAAAATAAAGTGTAAAATGAGACGACTTTTTAGGCGGGGATTATTTAATAGAAATCATTGGTCGATGCCTAAATATATATGGTCAAGGCGCTTTACGCTTTATAGATAGAACTTGGGACATGTCAAAGGCTCAAGATGTCAACGTCGTAAAGTTTAATTATGTACAGTTTAACGATGTGGCAAAAATTTTGAATAAACTAAAAAATAGATTTCCTAATGCGGAGCATTTCGTGTTTAAAGAAACCAACATCAATCTTCTTGGTCAATTAAATGCCTTAGCTGAGGTACAGGGATTGACCAGTATACAGATAGATGCAGGGGGGAATCCTATTGTGTCTAAGGACTGGAAAATGTATGCTATATTTCGATTAGCCCATTGGGGACTTGCAATTATCAATGGCAAAGAGGTACAATATATGAGATATATAAACTATATATTTATCGTAATAAATCGTTTAATAATAAATCATTTTAATGAAAAAAAAAGAAAACGTTAAAAATACTCATGCGTGCAAACATCAAAAAGATTTTTTATCTTCTATTTAACTTTCTGACGGATTCTTTTCAATGAGAATTTTTGTAAAAGTGGATTAATACGTTCTTTACTGAAATAAAAATTCAATATTTTTCTAGATTACAGCTGAAGATGTGGAACTTGCAAATCAAGAATATACCGGTCTTATAGATATAGTAATGTGTTCACTGCCAGATTCTTTATTACAACCTTTGTTACAAAGACTTCATTTAGAGAAAGTGCAAAGACAAAGCGGGGAACAAATTACTGCCAAACAATTTCTGTTCAACTGTGACCCGGCGCTTCGAAGTGTTGTTGCCAAGGAGGCGTTACAATGGAGAAAGGGAAATGTAACGCAGGTAATGAAAATAAAAACAAAAATATTACTACTTTTTATAACAAGACGTTTTATGCTAAATTATACGCTAGCTCAGAGTATAAATTATAATATAATTGCAACGCAAATTGCAATTGTTTATAGGAAGACCTTATCTGGAGACACAAAGGAAAAGTACACTTGCTAAATTTAATCAATCTCACTATAAATGCTATACGCAAGTTACAGATTTTAGAAAAGCAATGGCCATGCGTTCTGTATGAAATCATTCATAATACTCTATCTGATTTTTCTGAAATGGATGTATACATGAAACGTTGCAGTAAAACGCTCGAAAGCAATAAATAACTTCATGTCCGTGGCTTAAAAGGTAATGTGTGTGTGTAAAATAAGGTTTTATATGTATAAAAAAGTAATATGTACACACACACACACACACACACACACACACACACACACACACACACACACACACATACACATACATACATACATACACATTTCTCTATTGCGATATTTCACAACGTATGGTTTCTAATTTGATTATATTATATCGCAGAATAATAAATTTGACTTTGGTATGTTAATATATTGGAACGTACAACAAACGATTTTATATTGTTATTGCTATAAATTGAATACATATTTGCTAGAATTGTGGTATTCGTGTATAAAAACAATAAATTGTATATAAGTATTAATAGTTCTCTCTTCTTGAACATATAATCGACGAAAGTAAGATGTACTTTATTATGTGATATAATATTAAAAGAATAATAAATAACCGCGGTTAACATACATATATTCGTGAAAATAGTTTGCACAATGCTCATAAAAATGTCATTTCTTTATTATATACGTACTATTGTATACTGATAAGATTATTAATTTCTCTAGGTTTCTAACCGTTTGAATACCAATGAACAAGATATTTTACTCTATTTTACTCTATTCAAAAATTTAGTATTGTACTACTATATGTTTTATGCTGAAAGATAAGTGCGACTCGATCATTCGGATGTATAGTATACTAACTCACACTACAGTAGTCGTACATGATGCCGTATGAATGATGCAATTGTGATATTTGCGATACAATTGGCAAGAGATACATACAGATTGCCGGATTATCGAAATCCGAATAGCCCGCTGGTACTCAAACTATTAAAATATACAGGTATATAGGATAATATTATTTCGTGCCGATAATAGATTCGACGCTGAAAGAAATTGGCGCTTTTTTTTCTAAACAAGGTTTATTATTGATTGTAGTAGGACAGCTCCGCAAATCTCTCGTAGAAATAAAATTGTTCAAGTCCCCATTCGCTATGTACGATTGCGTTACCTCATTGAACCACGGAACCATTGTCGGGTATGCAGAATGGAAAGATTGTACCTTTAGTGTGGGTTCAGCTTGTTGTTTTTGATCGCACTCCAAAGAAGATAAAGTGCTCAGTAAATGCGGATGTGCTGATACTGAAATATGCAGGATCTTTCGTAAGTAAAAGTTTGACGCAAATATATGTTGTGTATTTCTTGATTAAGAGATTATTTGTTTTAAATATTTACTATTTGATAATCGATTTTTAATTTGATATATCGGTCAGCAATATATCAATAACAAGACCATTTTTCATTAATATTAATATATTGGAACGTCCAACGAGACGATTTTATTTTGTTATTGCTATAAATATATTGAATACATTTGCTAGAATTATGATATTCATGTATAAAACAATAAATTGTACATAAGTGTTAATAATTGTTAATAGTTACTTGCACATATAATCGACAAAAGTAAGATATACTTTATTACATGATATATTATAAAGAACAACGATTAACATTACATCAATAATAAGATTTCTCAAACTATATCGAAAGAATACACTTGAAAAGATAGAGAAACATAAAATTGGGTATAATAGATCGGAATATTTTCGAACCCTTACATTTACAATATGTATTAAGTCTCTTCAGCTGTCTATCAAACTTTTACAAATAAAAACTTCAGCAAACATGAAATAATTAACGATGTCTGAAGGGTAGCGTAGTACGTTTGGAGTATCATTTAAACGTATCAACGCGTATATTATGATAAAAATATTGCTACATTTATTTTCGGACAATTTATTTTTGCGCGCGATAAAACTTGAGGGTTTACAGAAGAGAGTTATCAAGTATACTTACGTGCGCCAGGTAAACTGTGGTGTACAGCATTTAATCCATAGAAATCCTGCGTCACGCTGATACTCGTCTGCGTGAAATGTAAATGATGCCTTTGAAAATTCTTGGTTCTTCTACCGCAGGCAGGTTCGTCATATTTTGCCTTAGTGTAATAAGGACTTACGGTGTCCGCTGATATTTTATTTATTGAAGACAAAAGATTGTCGCCCTGTGCTTGTTGTTGCCTACGTAGAGCAACTTGCGCTGCCATCACCCGCTGCCTTTCGACGACTAGAAGACAACAAGGACATCGGCAATCTTTCCATGCGCAGGATCTCTTGTGACCTTTTAAGCCGGATATTACACCGTGGTTCCGACATCTCGCGCACTTCGGACTTCTTAAACGTTGCTCCACATTTGTACTCAAACGACTTGAAGTGCCTCCGTTAGTTTTCATTCTGATTTTGATATTATCTTGAAGGAGAGAGAGAATGACACGTGTATTTAACGGATGGATTATAATATTATATCAATCTCGATTAAATCTCTTGCGAAATTTGCGAGAAATATTACTTTCAGAAATATTATTTAAAATGCACGATCGACATTAGACACATTTGTTTCACAGTATACACAATATACATCTCATTAACATGATAATTCGCACGTCCAACAAAATCCGCAAATTGTACTGTTTGAAATATTCTGTATATGTGTGTATAGATCTTGTTCCTCGTTATTACTGATTGTTCTCAAGTGACACAGGAAGCTTTGCACATATGCTATATATATGTTTTTTTGACATGTGCGAAAAGTTACTGTTTTTTTTTTTATGTACCGCGCTTTTCTATTACTTTGATAAAACTTGCCTAAAAATTTCGATCTTTTCGATATTTTTGTTTAGCGCTGTTACATCCGTTCGACTCTTCTTAAATACTTGACTGAATTGTGGTGACTGAGAGTTACCCGTTTTGTTCGAGTAGAGATACGTACTCATAAGAGTATTTCTTGTCTTTCGAGAAGGAGGTGTCGTCTCATCTCCTCCTACTGTGATTCAAAATGTATTTTTAGCAAGCCAACGTATTCCCATTGGCTCGAAATCTTAGGAAACTCCGCCGCTTTCGTCGGCTGTGAACCAATGGATCACTATGTTTCTCTTTGCGCTTTTGATACGAGAGTTGCTTTACGAGAGAAAAATCCTTCGTTAACGGGGATAGCTTCTTTGATTATTATTTATAATTCTCAAGATAGAGGAAACGTATCGATACCTTGTCAGATCCGAAGACTGACATGTGTACAATACACATGTTAATGTATTTGTACGCGTTCCCGCGTATAGGATCAAGTTTAAATTTCTTGGAAATTTCTATTATCGTACAATAGGTCAATAGAATACAAGAATTAGATTTAATTTTAATAGCCTTTTTTTTAAATCCTCATTTTAATAGCCCAATCAATTTCAGTCCAATTGTTACCATTCGCATTCGTTTGAAAAAAAATCTCGTTCTTGAATATCTCTTTTTCTAGAAGACGTACTTTTAAATTTAACCCCGGGCCATTTACACTTTTCTATATGACTCTCTAACGACATTCATTCTCATATATATTTCCTGATGCTAATTCTTGACATTTAATTCTCGATAATTATACGACAAATACTTTTGTTTCATCTTGTCTAAAAGAAAAAGAAGAAGATAATGGCGGCATTAAAATTAAATGATGCCAAACCGACACCAAGAGGGCTGCAATATCTTTTTAGAAATAACGTTGAGTACGCAGGATGTTAACCAGGTGGTTATCGAGAAAGGAAGAGATCGTGGTGTCACTCATACATTGAGAAAACATACTCGAAACTAATATTAACTGTGTGTTGGCAACATCCGAGAGGATCGTATTAACGAGCTCTTAGAGTAAGATCACAGAAAGAATGCCATATGGTTGCAGCTGCTGGCGCACAACGTTGTTAGTAGAGAGAGAGAGATTGTCTGTCTTCTATTTTTGCGGTGCATAACACGATCCGTGAACAAGGCAACGAAAGAAATCGCGTTATTATTACATATTAGTCGAATATAGGTATCTGCTAATTGTTGCTGCCGACAATTAAACATTATATTTTATGTATATAAGTTTTCTTCTATTGAAAAGAAATTCACGTTCATTTTTCATTGAAAGAATTTTCTTTCTGTTTACATCTATTAAATAATTTCTTGAATTCAAGGTGCGCGTTATTTTATATATATAAATCAAAGGAAAAAAGAATCCCCATTAGAGCCGACGCAGTAATTAATAAAGAATACAAGCTTTATTAATAAAATAAAGCCACAAATAATGCATAAGTTTTGACCCTTAGTTTAGGTCCTTTTCAATGCCGAGAAGGTGTTACATTAAATTAATAGTTCTTTCGTTGTAGTTCGCACGGTTCGCAAATCCAGCAAGTCTGCAGGTACTTCTTGCTTGCACCGTACCTGACTTGCTGTTGGATTTGCGAACCGTTCTACAGCGAAAGAACTATTAATTGGATGTAACACCTTTTTGGCATTGAAGAGGACCCAAAATCAAGAGTCGAAACTTATGCATTATTTGCGGTTTTATTTTATTAATAAAGTTTGTGTTCTTTACGCACAAATTACTGCGCCGGCTTTAATGGGCATTCTTTTTTCCTTTTGATTTATATACCTAATTATTCTGTTCTCGATCAACTAACACGATATATAATCGTATGATATTTTTAATTATATACGATGTTCTATGTTCAATCATGATATTTTAACTACAAGTTGAGTGATGAAAAGTCATCTATGTAACACGTCTTTTTCCATGAGATTTTTTATTCTCTAAAAATCATCCGGTTAGACAAGTTTAAATTTACATATGTCACGCGTGCGTACGTGCAACATACGTACACATATACATACATGCATACGCACACACAGCAGACAGTAGGCACGCGTGACACGCACCGAAGAATTTATTCTAATGAGCGTGGAACGAAGAGGGTGTCACTTTGGATGCTTTTTCTTTTCTCCTTGCCTCATAGGCAGTTCTGCCTAGGGGTTGTCAAGACGGCAAATATGTTGACAGGTCATTCAACATCTTTCTTGCTTTTCTTTAGTCGCATGATAGAGCCACAAGGAAGTTGAGGAATGGCTGAGATAATAAACTTTTACACTTATTTCTTATAGCGTTCCTTCGAAAACAAATATATCGATCACAAAATAATTAAGCAATCGAATATAGCGCAATTTTTGCTTATTTAATATAAACTAATCAAAATTTCTTTTATTTTCCAATACACTACAATTTTTCAATTACAATTTTTTAATTATATGAATTATTAGATTGTCTCTGTCTGTTAAATGGATGAACAGTAGCAATGCCCATAGCCTTTCTGTCAAATTTATTTTGATGTGATGTATACGTATATTACAATTAACTAGCACATACATATATATATGTATAATACAACATTGTCGATATACTAAAGGAATTTACAAATATATCATCAATTTACGAATAATAAATAAATAACTTAGGTGGCAATTTTTCTAAGATTTTTGACACGTCAAAATTGAAAGGCGAATTTATCATTTGTTTTCGTATATTTGTAACGTTTCGCATAATGTGGATTTTAAATCGCAAGAATAAAAAGTAGCAACTTATCTAAATAATAAATTATATCAAACGAATTAGCGTTGACTCACAATCAGTGGCTTGGAGTCTCGAACACTCGCAATGCCGAATTGCATGATCAATCTCACTTGGTACCTTGGAAAGTTTATTATCGGATTTACCGGAATATTATTTCTTTACGTCAATTTCTTGAAAGAGAAGTAAACATCTTCGACGTATAGGCTAAACCGAACCGAAATGATGAATAGTGCAGAAGTCTAAAGTAATCCTGTTTTTATCCGACAGTGAGACAATAAGCTGCGTGTGCGACACTATAAGAATGAGAAAATTACTGGGGGAGAAAAGTGAAAAGTGAGTCACGCTGGTCATACACGAGCGTATTAAAGCTTTTTATAGATTTTTTCTTTTTTTCTTTTTCTTTCTTCCGGAATAGTGAACGATAAATAAGTATATCTATAAAGTAATAATAAATAAAACAAATATGAACGCGTCGATAAGCTTACATGTCTCTCGAAATTGCTTATTTAACGAAAACACAGAAGGATTACTCTTTGTGTATGATCGGCGATATTACGACAATTTTAATCATTTTATTATTCATCCACTTACCCTCATCCACTTACCCTTTCGCGCATTTGCATCTATTCGGCCGCCTAATTGAAAATTAGTACTGCATACGTTATGTTAATTTTAATAATGAAATTAATTGCTTATTTAACGAAAACACAGGATTACGCTTCGTATACGATCGGCGATATTACGTCAATTTTAATAATGAAATTAAGCCAATCATGTACGAAGCTTAGTTTTGAGATGTTTGCTCAATTTAAAAAATCATTTTCATACTTTCTGTGTGTCTATAGTTTGGTGTTAAAGATAAATCATGGATAGTTTAAAGAAGTAAAAGTCTATTAAATGTATCCGTATCCATTGAAACAAGTATATTTCAGTAAACAGACGTACCCGTTTATTTTTTAAGAGTGTTTTTTTACACTTTTTTTAATTTAGTTGTTTTTTTAAACTTTACAAATCCTAATATATATATACATATAAAAAAATAAACAAAAAATCAAATCATGCGGTTATTAAAAAAAAATAGTGCTTTAGTTATTGATCTTTTTATTTAATACAGGATGCAAGGTAAACGTTATTCATGTGGATGCAACAAGCCAATGCGATTGTGAGTTTTCTTCTATAATTAATTTGCATTAATTCGCAAAGACTAATATATGTTTATTATAATGTTAATTAATATAAAATATTCTTAATTTCACGCTCTCAGGCATATACATAAAATGCATAATATATATATAAAATATTTAATTTATTTACGTGAATCGATTAAACTTCTTCTCATAATTCTCTACTAGAACATGGAACGGTGATATGGTACCGGCGATTTCAAATGATTTTATTAAGCATAAGAAGTCTTGTTGCACAAAAAGTCGCTGTTGCACCAGAAGAAATTCTTGCTAAAAAAGAGAAGCGGTAATGCGACAGGTCTTTGTCTGATTGAGATATACTATAACTTTTATTAAAGATAAGATTTCTTACCTAGAGTTTTAGGCTTTTTCTTACGGAGTTATTCCCTTACGATTTATTCAATCGTCATCAATGTGTTAAATAATAAAGACAACAAGAAAATATAAAATAGATAGGCATATATGAGTCAAACATATGGTACGTAATTTCTTATATCAGTTAATTGTATCTATTATATTTAATCTTCCTTATAATTTTCTCATCGCGAACGTTTTGACCTCATTTAGACAATCATATTTTCTGCAATTCACACTGAATTAATTGTATAAAAGGGAAAATATGTCAATTACTTGCCCCAATTACACATGCATTCACGTAGGTACGCTTGAAATTACGTAAAAGACTTACTTATATTTTATATTTACAATATGAGTTCTGTGATGAGGCTTGCCTTTTGAGTGTAAGGCGTATTATTATGATAAAGGTCGAATAAATAAAGGAATTATGTTTCAATTATTAATTTATTGAATTATACAACGATGTCGATAGTGTCGACAGCATGCGGCATGTCAACATTGTCACAGGACTCACACAGGTAGTTATCGAGTTATTACGGCTATTGCCATTATGCGTAATTGTTCTATTATGCACAACGGACAGCAATAGTACTTCTTACGAGTATCTCTATCTATGTATAATTGGCAACTCGCGAGTTAGCTATTGAGAAATTCTATGAATAAATTTGACATACTATAAGAGAGTGACACGCCCGGTCGCACGCTCCGAAAATCCGAAACTCGATTAATACGCGTCCCATCTGTAGGTGAAGAGTCTATAAGTAGATCCTGCGCGGGCAGAACGTCAGTCATATTCGTATATTATTTACTGACCTCGTAGACACAAGACACCTCCTCGTTGCTAACGAGATGGTCGCTTGGTTTGATCGTGTGATGTATATACGTGTGTGTGTTTGTGTGTGTAAAATGATATATTTAATATATTTTCAGCAACTGCAAGAATTAGGATGTTTATTTGTCAATGTTGTTGATTGCAACGAAAAACGTAAAATATTTATTTTTCCTCTCTCCTCCTTCTCTTTCTTTCTCAAATTGATTAATCAGTTCTTTATGAAATTATTCGTTTCACATTATAGAATTTTATATCTACCTGTACAATTTTCCCTTCTTGTCATGTATTTCTCTTTTACTCAAATCAAAAGTTATTCTTAAAACGATAATTCTTGAAAGAAAGATTGGAAGTTGGAAGCGGTAAAAAGAAATTGAAA
Organism: Wasmannia auropunctata; assembly: GCF_000956235.1. Taxonomy (NCBI): domain Eukaryota; kingdom Metazoa; phylum Arthropoda; class Insecta; order Hymenoptera; family Formicidae; genus Wasmannia; species Wasmannia auropunctata. The sequence goes on along the minus strand of NW_012026821.1, from coordinate 1,463,429 downwards.
ATTATTTGAAATATATCAATGATGGAAATATAATCTTTCGCGCTTATAACCTTTCGATGTATGCACCTCGAGTCTTTCCGCGATCTTTTGACGTTAATCTATATGCGAGATCTCTCTGAATGGCAGGCTTTGTAAGAGGAACGTCGCAGCTGCGTCTCTTTCGTATTTTGCGCGCATTCCGATGAAATAAAACGAGATGGGCAAGGGTAGCTGCTCAAGTCGAGAAGAAATATTTCGAAACGGGAAGATGTTAAATGAGGGAACTGTCCGACTGTCACTCTGCCTAGTACCTAGTTTCTCAGTGCTTCACGAAAATGTGAGTTAAAACGATCTCATGAATATATCGCAAGTTCGTCCGTCGAAAATACACATGTAACATTTCTTCGTGTTATGAAACTTTTGCTATATTTGTTTTTACACATCTTAGCATTATATGTATATCTTCAATTCAATTAATCAATCAGATAATTTGTAATTTCACATATTCGGCCATTTCGAAAACATTCCTCGATCCATTTACATTTAACGATTTTCGTGGATGTTTGTTCACGTATTTTCGCAATAATACTCGTCTCGTTATCTTCTACAAAGGCATGCGTAACGGAATTATCAATGTTGTCTTTAACTGTACCTGACATGAAACGGAACTTAAATTTAGCGCGGCACGATTGATTCTCAAAAAATCCAATTACATCTCTAAATAATGAATAAGGCGATATACTTCCGAACAATTCCTTATCCAGTTCTATCTGCTCAACGGTAAACTGATTGTCCGCAAGCTAGATAATTTGTAAAATTAAATTAGTGTGACGGTACACTTATATTTAATAATAAATTTTAATTTAGGTACCTCGAAAACAATCGGTTTCGCAATCTTGCCGAATGAACGCTTCAAACTCTCCTCATCTGCGTCATTAATGAAATTATCATAATATTCATCATAGTTTTCTGTAACTTGGTGTCTAGTAATGTCTCGGCTGCATAATAATTCCCATGGTAAAAAATTATTTAACGAGGCCCAGTCGGATTGATTAGTGACACGTTTAAACCAATCCAAAGTTACAACGTCGTATTTTCCACTGGATTTTATTACTTCTTTTCCTCGTATCTGAAAAAGTAATTTGCATTATTTGTACATAATTTGTTTTATTAATTGAATAACTATCAGACGCATTCAAATTTGAATTGCGCAATAGCAAAAGAAAGAGAAAATATATATGTATAAAATTTTGTGTGTGCATGCGTGCGTATTTCCTACCGTTCTATTATTGCCTACTATCACGCAAAAAGTTGTATTCATTGGATTCTGAACAATTTTTGCACTATGCTGCTGCAGTATTTCTTCAATTTGTTCCTTCGGTAATTCATCGACACCATTAATCACGCAAATTTCTTTTCCGTCTAATAGTCGCGTGAGTGGTACTATGCGCTTGCTGTACACGTTGTGTTCGATCGATTTATCTCGACTTGTTGTCTTTTGTAATTTACTCTTAGAGACCGGTACTTGGTCAATATCGTGCAGAGTAGCTTCCCGCTTAGTTAACTTTTGGATCATTTTCCCGTCCTAGAATAATTGGATTATTGTAAATTATAACTGAGTCACAGTAACTACTTTCGTAATATCGCATAATTTTTCGTTTATGAGTGGCATTCATATATACCTTGGCCAACGATAGAAATTCACGAGTAGTACATGTACTGTGCCAGGGCTTATCTGGCCTCACATTCATAACTCTAGGAAATCGTAAACTGTATCCAATTGGATATTCCTTACTACGTATCATCTCGGTCGCTCGTATTGTTAAAATTATAGAATGTTTTGGATAAATCCATAGATCCGGCTGATTTCCCTACAAGTAATATATAATATCTGTAAATCTGCAAACCGCGTATGTGTATTTACCGTTGTTAATTACGAGGCCCAGTCGGACCAATTAAAAAGTTATATATATATTGTGTGTGTGTGTGTGTGTGTGTGTTAAGAAAAAAATGTATATTGTATATATGCGTCTAATTTAAAATAATACGCGTAATAATTACGTAATATTTACTTTAGGACCAATGATATTTTCAGGATGTTCCTTGGTCCAATATGGTGCAAATTTCGTATGTAAATGAAGCAACATTTCATCCCCTATTCCAGAGCTTACAGATACGACAGAGAAAAATTGTGACGGATTTTCTCCTTCGTTTTTCGCTGATGCAGCAACACCCATCATAAAGCTTTTAATTTTTCCTGTATATTTGCCTTCTCCATAATAACCGCCAAGTACGATGAGGTCTATATCTTGTACTAAATTGTCAGAATACTGTAAAAATATGTACATCTTGATTGTTACTTTTGGATTTGTCTATATCACGTATTGACTACAGGCTGCTTGATTGTATGTGTGTGTGCGTGCGCGCATACTTTTTTATATATTTTTTTGTTGAAAATCAAACAAAATATATATCGTAAATTTAAAATTTTTATTTTCTGAATAGGCACACACATTCTCTCTCTCTCTCTCTTTCTCACTCACTCTCTCTGCGATCTATTAAATTTTTTGCAAAAACTCGGAATAACAATGTTAAACAATACTAAAAGAAAATCTTTCACCTCTGCTTTAATCTTATAACAACCGTTGCCATCTCGGACGTTTGGTTTATATTTCATATTATATTTCTTCACAACAAGTCCTTCCTCGTTATTACGGAGACATGTATTGAATGCCTCTATCAATTCTTCCCTTGTAGCAACAGTCAAGTAATTCATTAATCAATTTATAATTATAATTATTATCAACTTATTAAAAAAAAAATAATCCCGTATAGATATATACGGGATACGTTTATTATAGAATTATAAGAAAATAATTGTAAAATTTCAAAACAATATTGTTATTTATTAGCGACTTATTGTAACGTGAATTATCGTAATATTCTACCTGTTTGACGTTAAAGTAGATTGACATACAATTAGAGAACCTTCCTCTTCGGTGAACATATCCTTGAGAAGTTTTAATCGATCTTTATAAGGTGTATCAATGAGCAAGGTGTCATTATGCAGAATCACATCGAACGCGACGAAGCACGGCTGATGACGACTGGTCGCTGACAACTTTTTCACGTCAAGATTCATACCTTTTGTACTAAATGTCTTTTTCTCTTTATGCCAAGCCATTATTTCTCCGTCCAATATAAAAGAGTGACAATTCGGATTCAAACACCGCGTAAATACTGTGGTTAAAAAACCTATCGAAATAGCGGAAATATTAATAGCGGATAGTTTTAAAAATGAAATTTAAATTTTTTGAGTCCGATGTACGAGCGGCAATTAATATAATACCATACGAGAGGAAATCAGTATCACAAATGAATTTCAAGCACGCGAATGAATTTTTTTTTTTACATTTCATTTAATTTGAAATATTCACGTTGCCATACCCGAAGATCCAGTTTCTCCGTATCCAGAATTCTTTGTAATATCGAAACCTCTACGGGTCAAGTATTTAAATATTCCATCCTTCATATGGAGTTGCGATCTCTCGCCGTCGAATTTAGTTTGCACGTAGTACAAATCATTGCCCCGAAATAATTTGCTGATGTTTTCGATGTTACATCTCTCTAAGAGCATCGGTTTAAAATGCGAAAATATTTGTATGCCGCATTTTAATTTGATCTTAGGGTCATGTAACTCGTAACAAATCTCGCGTAGATCACTCGTCACGTCAAATTTATCATTAGCGTCGGGATGATAGACTTGAAAGAGATGATTTGCGATTAGTCTTCCGGTGCGTATCGCGGTATATAAATATAAATATAAATATGCGTATATAATATGTACATATACATATTTAACGAATTTTATTATCAAGCAAATTATATACGAACTGTGCAATATTCTTTCCGTTCCTATGCCAAGTCGTAAATTTTTAAGAACAATACGCGTCACCCACTTCATTTCGAATCCTGTAATCTGTCGAAAAAGTACTCGAAACATTTCAACTTTTTGCTCCATCGTTACGTGTGCGCTTTTCTTGGAGATACCATCAAGAAACGCGTTGATCCGCGCGATCGTAAATCCAGTACTGATTCGAGGTAACGTTTTATCCAATACGGAGTAAGCTCGGTCAGCGAAATCATTTCCTGTAAATTCTCCCGACGTGGATTCTCTAAAAAATTCGTTGCACATTTCTCTCAAAAAAATTTCTCTCAAAGAAACGTACGCGCGTTAGTGTCAGTTAATCACACGCACACGTATGCACACACGCGTGCGCGTGATTATTATTTATTGTTGATGTAAAATGTTTCGCTAAAAACTCGAGATGTTCATATACATATATTCCTATATATGTAAGATTTATCCAGCAAATCTAACAACGATTACAATTACGAGATACTGACCGATAATTTGCCAACTTTTTATAACTGTCACTATTTTTTGCAAAACCGCATACACGAGCGTAAAGATTTGCCAGCGAAGTTTGCTTCAAATTATGCGGTCCACGCTGTCGTTCAAGATGGGGCAGTATCAATCTTAATATAGGATAGAGTGATATATCCTAAGACAAAATTATATTATTATATAATATATACACACACGCAATAGCACATAACATATAGTACCAATTTACATACCGATTTAGGATATTCTACTTTCAATTTATCGCCAATACACCGACATTTATCGAAGAACGTTTGCAAAATTTGCTCCTTCTTTTTCACATCACGTGCCTTAGCAACATCTTCCAATGTATCGCATAATTGTTTAAATTCAATTTTGGTTTCTAAATCAACGGCCATTACTCTAAAGAAAATTTAAATAGACTAGATTTTTTATTGTGGTTTGAAGCCTTGTCGGAATTTTTCGTCATCTTGAAAAAAATTATATACTTTGTTATTATTTATTAATAGTAATAACCTGCACGTAGCGATAGCAAAGATGCGTTTAAAAACGATATAAAATGAGATTGTTAGAGCCGAGAGGGAGAGTATCGGTTGTACGTCTTCGAAAGAAATTAAGAAATGAAACGCGATAAATGAATAGGATAATTAGTTAAATATAAATTTAAAAAAAGAGAAATACACATATTTTAATTGTTACAAAAGTTTTATCCAATAAAAACTTATACTTATAGCACTATAAACGCACATAATTAAACAAACAGAAATTCTGCTTGTAAAATATCACAGTTTTAAATTCATATCGTAATATAATTTTCAAGGTACATTCTAAAAATTAATAATTATCAATATATAAACATCATGTATATAGTTTTGAAAATCTACGTAACATGAACTACAGATTTTCAATACTGATAGTATATCGGAGCACAAACAAGCTAATCTTTATTATTATTATAATTCATAATTACACATTTGATGAATAAAAATACATACACAATAGCTGTACGTTTGCCCCGCGCAGAAGAATGTTTGTCAGACGGCATTGCAATGAAGTAATAAACACTGACAGAATACTTGGAAAAGTTGTATTTTTACTTGTTTTCACTGGCGCCAATATTGTTAGCAGAGTCACCTTTTCGAATGCGCATTCGAGTAGACACGTTTAAAAGTATGTACATATGTACATACCTAAAGATTGTAAAATATCACAGTTTTAAATTCATATCGTAATATAATTTTCAAGGTACATTCTAGCGAGAAGATGATTTTCCGATTGCAGATAGATAAGATGCAAATTAAAAGCTGCTTCCTTTCTTAGATCCAAAAGGCTCGCATGCTGTTTGACTAGATCTCCTGGATCTCCCTTCAGGACCAACTTGTAAAAGTGAATCGCAGACGGTAATAAACCAATTTGATGAAATGCTCGTGCCATATTGTAATAAGATTCTTGTTGACCCTCTTTACCACGTAATTGCATATATTTCTTGAAGAAGGCTAGCGCTACGTACAAAGAAATAAAAATAGAGATTAGAGAGAATTTAAAAGAAATATACATATACCTATTAAGAGTTGTATTATTATAAATATAACGTATATTGTTCATATATGTATATATAAACGTACATTCTATAAAAAGAAAAAAGAACGCGCTCTCTAATATATGCTCGCTAAATCTTGACGAGATTTAAAATCAATTCCTATCTTACTGTGCGAGTTATACGCACCTTGAATTACAAGCTGATTCTTCTTGGCTGACATCTTTTGACATGCCATTTGTAATTGCGTCACGCCAATTAACAATGCTAACAATGCGCTGGGCGCTACTTTAAAGAGAGACATGTAGCCGTTTAGGGCATATTTATAAGTCCCCGAGACAAGACAGTTGTTTGCATGCATGATATGCAGATATGAAAACACGTCTCTTCCAAGTAATCGCATTATAAATCTGTTGTGCCTCAAATCTTCTGCTCTCTGAATTATTATATTCAACAAATTCCACGTGTTGGACCTTTGACAGACGCGTACGAATTCTCGAACGATATTGTACCCGTAGAACGAATCCTTATTATGAATACAAGAGACCAAGCACAAAAAGATAATATGAGAATTTCTCTTCTTAAATCTCTTCGATGTCAAAGCAGTGAAACATAATCTTTGGAGGAAACCGTACTTATTTAATTTACACGCTAGTTTACACATTTGTAGGAAAAGTAGAAATTCATTTTTTTCACTCGGTCTCGCGTTCGCGACAAACGTTGGGGCATTTTCATCTTCCAACTTTTCCCCGCATGACAAGCGACGAAGTTGCAGGCTGTCAAGCCGTTGTCGAACACCCGTTGCTCGAGCCAACGCATTCAGTTCGACCTTCCGTCTTATATTAACACAATGTCTCGAGAAGAGTAACATTCCCGAGGAAAAGTACTCCTCGTATCTTCCAACTTTAAAAAGCAGTAGCGTTCTCTGATACAGAACGTCAGAATCTAACGCGTCGAATTCGGGATCTTGATAAAGAACTTGTATCGCCTTATCGTACTGCTCCGACTTTTTGTAAAGCTTGGCTAGAGCCAATCTTGCGCCCAAATGCTGCGGCGACAACCTTCGGACGGCCTCGTAAGATTCTATGGCTTTGTCTAACTGGTTGCAGCCGACCCAACATTCCGCGTGCCTCAGCCAAACTGCAGCCAAGCTAAAATTCGAACTTTTGACCAACGGATCCAACAGGACCATGGCGCGATAAAATTCCTTCTTGCCCATCAACGCTTCCGCCACATCTAAGAAGAGATCCCCTGAAATCTCGGGGTTCTCGCGCGTGTAGAATTTAGGTAGGAGTTTCTCGGCTATCGGAATGTAATCCAATTCGATGAGAGTCACGAGAAATTTCGCCTTCAAGTCAACAACCACATCGTCCGGCACATCGCAAGACTCTATTTCGTCGCTCTTCTCGCCTCTCGATGGAGACATAGCTTTTCCTTTCGCACTATTACTAGACTCTTCTTCCTTATCGGGCTTTGTATCGAGCTTGTCGTCGGTTGCTCTCCTCTTCTCTCTGCCCTCATTCCTTTTATATTGTATTTGAATATTTGTATACTTAACCAATATATCTAAACATCTCTTAAACTGCTTCAGTGCTATTAACAATTCAGTCATGATATTGACTTCTTCTAATGTAATGAGATCAGGACATTTAGCAAAAATAATCTCCACCGCTTCTAACGCTTGCTCATTGTTGTCTTCTTGCATATAACGTTTAGCTAATATCTTTGCGTATCTCATTATATATTCGCCATCCTCAGCTTCCAATTGATGAATCAATTTCGTATATCCTCGCAGGTACGCCTTTTTATCTCCATTCTGTTCCTGAAGCTGCGCTCGTGTCTCATACAAACTTATGTCCTTCGGACTCGCTTGAATCGCTTTAGAGTAACACGTTATCGCCTGTTTTATATCGCCGCTTTCCAATGATAAGTTGGCTAATCTCACCCACTGATCAGCATCCTTAGGACTGAGATGCGCGGCGATCAGAGCAAATTGCAACGACCTTTCTGGTTGATCATTTTCATATATCATAGCTAACGTCTGAAACGGTTCTGGAGCGCTCGGTACTTGTCTGTTGTAAGAAAATAATTAGTAACTGTTAAAGATTCTTGAACTCTATTGAGCACAGCTATTACATGAAAATGTTAACCAAGGCGTTGTACGCCAATGTGAGATGTATAGATAACATAAATTGAGAGAGAGAGAACTTGCCTAATGATCTCCATGCATATTTGAGCTGCCAAATCTACCTCTCCTTTTGCAAATCTTAAATTTGCCTCTCCCATAAGTCCTTGCAAAACTGGCGGTAAAACGCGCCTTTTCTTTTTCGGACGAACATTATTTGCTTTATAAGGCTTTTGTTCCACGATCTTTTGTACAGTAACACGATCGAATCCAATTGTCCGTCTAAAAATAGGATCAAATGTATAGTTTTTTTTTGGCAATTGATTGTCAAAATGATTCAAATCTCGTGTGTATGCGCATGCACATGCATATCCCTGAGCTATACCTGGACGTATCATTTTCTATCGTCTCCAAATCTATATCCTGATCCATTCTGGACGAATACTCGCTAAACGTTAACTCGCCATTCAAGAACTGTTTTGTCAGCCGATCCTCCTCGTCAGCAGTTAGCGATGTATCCTGATCCTCTATGTCCATGTTGTCCTTGTTGGAGGACTTGCAAGATAGAGAGATTGTAGATTTTGGAATGATATCCGTCACCTCTCTGATCTGCAACGCCTTCGCTTCGACAAACTCATTGATATCCATATCCATTGAGCTAATGGCACTTGCGTCCAATTCTTCTATTATCACCGGTGCTACGCTGCTACTTCCACTGATAGCCAGGCTGTCATCGGCGGTCGATTTTTCAAGTTCCAATTGCAATTCACTTTTTCCAACTACTGTATCCATGCTGACGCTTCCTTCGTTAGCATTACACTCCATAACGATGATTGTTTCACTATGTCCTCGCTAGTCTCGTGCGTACAATTTTCTAATATTTCACGTAAACTTCAACTGTAAACTTTGAAATATTCAAGCAATAATCAAAAACATTTAACCGCGTAACGTTATTGGTTAGGTTGTTGGCTTTGCTATCGCTACTACGATATATTACAAGATTTAACAAGGTGACAAACATGTGTATACATATGTATATTTACCTGTCGTCGAATCTCCTGGTAAGATATGTACGAAAGAAGAATTACACGCGAGAGAGAGATACATTCGACCGATCACCAAACGAGTAATGTGTATTGATTGCTTCTTTTCCTGTAAGTTAGGTTAAAACATAAGCCAACATAGACCATAGACGTAGGAATATAAGGGGAGACGGAAAACAAAATTGCGGGGGGGAAGGCAGTGCGGGACGGTGCGACGAGTTTTCACGCATGCGCATTCGAGTAGCACGTTTAAAGGTATGTACATATGTAACACATACCTAAAGATCTGATAGGTGCAGCTCAGTTGTAGCTCAGTGTAGCCACTAGTGTAGACTGTGCCGACATCTAGAAACAGCTGTTCGTCAACACCCCTAACGCCCCCCAGTCGTTCTCGACCGTCATGGCCGCTTCCAGGTTGACAAAGCCGTCGAAGATGACATTTGTTAGATGAAAAAGTATTAATGAGCGAGTATACGAGTATCGCTTGTTCGAACCAAGATCAGCAGCGAGGATTACACAATTAGAGTTTATACCTTTCTTCTTACATCCGTACTTTACATAATGACGGTCGTGTAATTTTATAACTCGCTCGCGCGAATGTTCTCCTACGCCTTTCACTTTGTGCAAATAGTACTCAGCAATTTAATTAAAACTCTATCCGAACCGATACGATTGCGTCCACGAGAGATGAAACAATGATGCCGATAAAGGACAATCAAGATGTAGCATGCTTTTTAGTTACCAAGCATTCTACATGGAAAGGAAAGTGAGTGTATTCTTTCTTATATGTATTTTACTGTATATGCATGTGTCAATCCATTTCTGCTCAGTTCAGTTAAAGATGTTGGAAAAATGTGGAAGCAAATCAGTATTCAATACGTCAAATAAGAGTCCATGATTGTCTGTTGAACGTAAAAGTTATCCAGGTGTAACGACAAATTTATACAAATTTGTGTATATCAAAAATATTTTTTTGTGATTATTTAATAAAGATAATATACAAACTTTAAATTGTATGCCATCTTTACATTGGATACATTTAAAAATTATATAATTTTTAATATAAAAGTATTCTCATTACTTATATCAAGTAACATATTTTAGGTACAAGCGTATCTTCTCCATTGGCTCTATGGGAATAACCACATATAATCCTGGCACATTAGAAGTGACAAACAAATGGGAATATCCTGATTTTATAAATGTACAGCCAATAAATAGAAATCAGTTAGGTTCTCATGAATTTACTATAACTGTGCGCAAGGAGCGAAAAAATGAGACCATGAAGTTTAGCTCTGAACATAGATCACACTTATTGACAGAAGCACTTAAATACAGAAACCATGTTGAAAAATCTAAAGAAATTTTGGTGAGTTTACATACATATGTACTTTTTCTTTTTTTTTTCTTTATATATATAAAGGAAATTAGAGAGAGAGAGAGAGAAAGTTATAAACCGTACATAATACACACATACATGTACTTAATATTAATAATATATACATATATATTTTTTTTCTGTAGAGATATCCAGCTTATAAACATCATTGGTCTGATACAAGATTACCTATTGTATTAGAAATAACACCATACAGTCTCGATCAATTAGATCCTGCGACAAACATGGTATTAGCTAGTTATTGTTATAAAGATTTTGAAGGGCTCCTGACAATGAAAGATTATCCCAATGGATTTGTGATTGTATGCGGCGGATTTGGACGCCTGCATCTGTTCGCTTCTAAACATATGGAAGAGATAAAAAAGAAATTGCAAGAGGCTGCATTAAATAGCTTGGGCATTAATATAAAAATGTTGAAGGAGCCTATAAGACTCGATGACTTTATTGCTCAAAGATTAGGAAAATTTAGCGGTGATGAGCACATAACGAGCGTATCAGAATTTACTGTCCACAAGATCTCTTCCAGGCATTTGGATCCTCAGAGAAGAACACTTTGTCTCTCGGATACTTGCCTGTTGGAAAGAGATCCTCAAACGTACAATATTTGTACTCTCAGGCCGTTGTCGGACATTTTTACTTTGATTCGTGATAATGATAATCCTCAATTGTTTACTATACAATACCTCAACGGTCAGATGCGCAGTTATACCGCGACAAATAGAGATTCCTTATTAGCATCTTTACTGGACGGTGTAAGAGCATCCGGCAATAGAGATGTCCACGTGAAGATGTATCCTATAGCCAGAGGTAAAAGACTCGGCCCTTTCAATCTACCCGTTGACGAAGAAGTCGAAACGACGCATGTTAAATTCCTTCAGCAACCACCTGGAGGACGTACATTTGCTGAAATTTTGGAGAGATTTAACGCAAATGTACCGTACAGCGGGCTTAATTACTCCATTACGCAGGATGTAAGACATTTAAAGCATTTCTCTATCTCTGATATTACGCACATGTATAAGAGTTTGTACAGTACATTGAAGCGGTTAAAGGATATCAACTGATTAAGTTTGAAATCTCTTTGAACCTTTATGAAAAAAAAAACATTCAGATTTCTTTTTACTTTTTTTCCTTGTAAAATCAATGCACTTGTGAGATTGTCAAGTTTCAAATGTGATTCAATGTTTAAATAAATGTAAATAGTACATAAAGGAACACAAGAGACATTTTCTATTTCTGCAGGAAGTTGTACCGCTTGAATGGACTGCGAACGACATTACAACTCCGTACATCTCGTATCACGAATGATTACTTGCAGGGAATTTTTACTGAAAACAAAGACAAGATTATTCTCGGAGCTTTGAATACTTTGATAAATAAAGATCTCGAGACGAATAGCGAGATTGAAGCACAATTTCACGCACTGCGAAGACTGGTGGCTAGCAAAATCGGTTTCGCTGCATTTACCACACTTTCTGGTTTTAGAGAAACCGTTGGTACAAAGGTCGTGAAGGCTTTAAAGAGACAAAATTGTGGTGTAACGCAAGCTGCCATAGATTGTATTTGCGCTCTAATGCAACCAATGCATGATGATTGCGATTTAAGACAGGAACAATTGAACAAAAGTAGTCTGCTCAGCAGTAATAAATTTTTAGAAAGTTTACTCGAAATGTGGGTTAATCACATTGTAAGTGTTTCACGTTCTATTTACTCATATTGCTTGCGACAGATTGTTTTTTTTTTTTTTTTTTTGAGGTCTCAAAAATTTTGCTTTGTAGTTTTCTTTAACAACTTGTGCAGTTGTCTTTCAGTATCTTTTTTAGTTTTTTTTTGCTAATTCTACATATACATACATACATACGTATATATATGTATATATGTATATTTTGTAAATTTAATGTATTAGATATTACATGTTCTCTCTTTGCTAAGGAAGGAAGAAGCTATTAAAGATTTTGATTAATGTGCAGAAATATTCTATAAAATATAATCTGATACATCAAATGATAAAGATTCTACTGATATATCTTATCGGTATATTTCAAAACTTCTTTTCTTTCTTTAATATTACAGAATCGTGGCACAGGTGCACTGGTGGTCTCTGCTATGCTCGATCTTTTGACATTTGCCCTGTGTGTACCGTACAGTGAAACCACTGATGGCAAACATTTTGACAATCTTTTAGAAATGGTTGCTACAAGAGGTAGATCTTTGTTTAAATTGTTTCAACATCCTTCACTGGCTATAGTAAAAGGTGCTGGACTGATAATGCGAGCAATCATTGAAGAGGGTGCACCAGAAGTAGCGGCAAAAATGCAAGAACTGGCACTTGCAGAAGGAGCTCTACCAAGACATTTATTAAACAGTTTATTTACTGTCGGTAGTGATGGCAGACTATTAACCCATCGACAATTGTGTCGGCATTTAGTAGGTCTATGGGTCACAGGACATCCTACGGCTATGGGATTATTGAAACGAATTATGGTAAGTCGATATATATATATACACACATTTGCATTCCACGAGATGGTGATCATAAATTTTTAAAATTGTACCTACTGCTATATGTTGCAATCATGAATAATGTGTACAAATTGTAATTTGCAGCCGGTGGGTTTGTTGAATTATTTGGACTCCGATGAAAAAGTACCGGATTCATTCCTAGAAGAAGAGAGATTAAACAATCGTGACAATTTAAAGATAGCTATAGATCATGCTTCAAGAAATAAAAAGAGTCCACAATGGATCGCTATCGAACGTCAGATGCGAGTAGTTGAGAAGCATGTAGAGAATGCTCTGCAACATTGGGGTGCTCGTATTGGAATAGAACGCAGAGAAAAGATTAAAGAGCGTCCGATAGTTCTAAGAAAACGTAGAGAACGAATTAAATCTGAAGCGAATTGGAAATTATTCTATTATAAATTTAATCAAGATCATGCACTGCCAAATTTAATTTGGAATCACAAAACGAGAGAGGAATTAAGAATAGCATTAGAAAATGAGATACGTGCATTTAGCTCGGATAAAGACTTGGCCGGTGGAACTTTGATTGCGTGGAATCATAGAGAGTTTGAGGTGCAGTATCAATGTCTTTCGGATGAAGTTAAAATTGGAGATTATTACTTGAGGCTTTTATTGGAAAAAGATAGTCCGGACAGCCCTATAAGAAAATCGTAAGTACACATATCGATAACTTTTTTATATATGTATGTACATTCGATGAAAAATGTTATACGACCTTAGTAATTTTTATCAATTCTCAAAAATAAAGGTAAAAAACCCTAATGAAAAACCAACCGCGAAAAATACCGTCTGTAAAAGAAAGGAACAAACATTAGATGTTGCAAATAGTGAGAAAATAAGAAGGAAAGAATAATATGTGACTCGTTTTTTATTACTAACTGTATTCGATGTCTCGTTAATTCGAACAATGTTAGTAGAAAATTTTAGATAGTTTGCGTTAGTTGTTAGTATTGACAGATTATTTTATTTTCAATTACAGATACGAATTTTTTAATGATTTATATCATAGATTTTTATTGACTGCGAAAATCGAAATGAAGTGCCTTTGCTTGCAAGCAATGACGATTGTATATGGTCGATATTACGAGGACATTGGCCCATTCTCAGACACGAAATACATTCTGGGAATGTTGGAGCGTTGCGCGGACAGAACGGAGCGCGATAGGCTAGTCATGTTCATAAATAAGCTCATATTGCATAGGCGAAATGTCAAAGATATAATGGATCAGAATGGTGTACGAACTTTAGTCGATTTATTGACTTTGGCACATTTACATACTTCCCGAGCTGTCGTACCGACGCAAACCAATGTGATAGAGGCAGGTCCGCAGCAGGAGCGAATGGAAAAGGAATGGTATTACAACAATGGGGATCAACGTGAAGGTCCGATGAGTCTGAAAGACCTGAAAGAATTGTACACCTCAAATCACGTGACTCACAAAACGAAAGTTTGGGCACAGGGATTAGACGGATGGAAAACGATTTCACAAGTGCCACAATTGAAGTGGAGTCTTGTTGCAAAGGGAACTCCCGTGATAAATGAAAGTGAACTGGCTAATTTAATCCTAAACATTTTAATCAAGATGTGCGAATATTTTCCAAGTAGAGACGCCGATGATGCGGTAATCAGGCCTTTACCACGTGTAAAGCGATTGCTATCCGATCTTCAATATCTGCCACATATCGTACAGCTCTTGCTAACGTTTGATCCAATCCTAGTTGAAAGAGTTGCTACATTGTTGTGTGAGGTGATGCGAGATAATGCAGAAGTGTCAAAAATTTATCTCACCGGCGTATTTTACTTTATCTTAATGTACACTGGTTCTAACGTCTTGCCAATCGCCAGGTTTTTACAACTCACACACACCAAACAAGCCTTTAGGAACGACGACGTGAGTTTATCATTTACATTTGTTTACATTTGCTTTTCATTCTAACTCGAAAATGGTAATATAATTACAATTACAAGAAATTACAGAGAAATACGTATAACATTGTTGTTGTATCCTCTATAGAACGCTTGCTCTGACATCATGCAACGAAGTATTCTCGGTCAACTATTGCCCGACGCAATGGTGAGTTATTTAGAGAATCACGGAGCAGAGAAATTTGCGCAAATATTCCTTGGAGATTACGACACACCGGAAGCAATTTGGAATGCAGAAATGCGCCGGATGCTTATCGAGAAAATTGCTGCGCATATTGCGGATTTTACTCCCAAATTACGAAGTCATACTATGGCCAGGTATCAGTACATCGCTATACCTGCCGTCAGATATCCACAATTGGAAAATGAATTGTTCTGCCAGATATTCTATCTCAAACATCTCTGCGATACCGTTAAATTTCCACAATGGCCTATCCCGGAACCTGTAAGTTCTAAAGCGAATTGACTTGATCCTTTCTGTGTTATGCGTACACAAAATTGCGAACAATGCTCTCTATACGTAACATTAATGTATTTGTATTATTTTTATATTGAATCAGGTGCAATTATTAAAAGATGTATTGGACGCGTGGAAAAGAGAGGTAGAGAAAAAGCCACCTCTAATGACTCTGGAGGAAGCTTATAAGCAGCTTGGCTTAGCTAGTGGAAAACACCATGACGAAGCGATCGTAAGAAAGTCATTTTATAAATTGGCTCAAATGTATCATCCTGACAAGAATCCTGAAGGCAGGGTAAGTGCCTGTGTTTAAATTTATTGCGAAATATTTTATCGCGGTTTTATATGAATTTATATGAACTACTTGCGTGTATACACGTGCATTACATATACACATACGTATTACAACGATATATTATAATGATTGTAGGACAAGTTCGAAGCTGTTAGCCAGGCATACGAATTTCTATGCAGTCGCAGTTGTTGGTCGACAACTGGCCCTAATCCTGACAACATCGTTTTGATTCTAAGGACTCAGAGCATCCTTTTCCACAGATATACAGATGGGCTTAGACCTTACAAATACGCTGGTTATCCTCAGCTGATCAAAACGATTAAGCTAGAAACGGATGACGAACGATTATTTTCAAAGTCCGCACCATTGTTAGCAGCTGCAAGCGAACTTGCGTACCACACGGTGCACTGTTCGGCTTTAAATGCCGAGGAATTACGAAGAGAGGGTGGTTTAGACGTGTTGTTGGAAGCGTACACGCGATGCGTGTCGGTTTTAAGCAGATCGAGTAAATCCACTGACGTAGCAGTGCAAGTTTGCATGCATATCACCAGATGTTTCGCTGTTGCCGGATCGTTTCGAGGATGCAGAGACAAGATTATTGAATTGCCGCAACTTGTGAAAGATCTTTGCAGAATACTGCATTTTAAGGTATCTGCCAAAGATATTTTATGGCTACGAGATGTGCACACATCTCTTATATTCGCGCGCGCAACTCTTTCTATTTTATTACATTAATTTTTATCTTTCTTTGTCTTCTTTTGCAGCATTTAACAAAATTATGTGCCGTTGCCACAGAGTGCATCTCGTCTCTTGCTATAGATAGCATATTACAAATGCAGCTATTACAATCTGGTGCTTTGTGGGATCTGTTGCTCTTCATGTTCAACTATGATTACACGCTAGAAGAGGGTGGTGTAGAAAGAAATCAAGATGAAAATCGTCAAGAAGTGGCCAACAACTTGGCTAAATTGGCAGTTCGCGCTTGTGCTAGATTAGGTGGTTACATCAAGGGCGATAACGAGACTCCCATTAATCCTGTTACAGTTGCCGCTTTAGAAAGTTTATTAACGCCCTATCTAGCACGTCAGCTTGTTAAAGATAAACCCGAGGAAATTTTAAAGATATTGAATTCTAATTGTTCAAATCCATATTTGATCTGGGACAACGGTACCAGGGCGGAATTAAACGAATATCTCGAACTGAAACGGCAAGAGAGATTAAATAATAGCGGCAATTTCGAACATGACTTTAGCGATTTCAAGTACACTGCTCATGCTGACGAATTGGTAATTGGTGAAATATTCGTGAAAGTATACAATGAGCAGCCAACGTATCCAATTGAGGTAAAATTTTTATTTATTCTTAAAATGCTGGAAATAAAATTGTGCGTGCGCACGTGTGTGAAGATAATAAGCGTTGAAATGATTTTTACGTTCCGCGATGAAAGTAATACTCGAGGGTCTATTTTAATTTTCAGAATCCCAAAGGTTTTACGATAAACTTGCTCGAATTTCTGTCACTATCTTCGGAGTACTTAACATCCTTGGGAAGTATTACTTCGGTTAAAAAGGACCAAGAGAAATTGGAGCACATTGTGATGGCGCTTAAAGCTCTGAATAATGTTATAAAAAATAATCCTGGTATTGAATTACAATGTATGGGGCACTTTAAATTGCTGTTTGGACTCTTGAATTGCAGTAATTTTAAATTGATTCAAAAGAGCGCGCTTGAAGTGATCAGTAATGTTACCAAAAATCAAGAATGCGTTGACGACATTGCCGCGAATGAAGTGGTCGTGCATTTGTTGTTATGTTTGCACAGTTTGAAAGAGCATCAGCTTCTTGCATTGGAAACTTTGTATGCACTGATGAGTTCGACTAAAATAGTAAAAGATGCATTGTCAAAAGGTTTGTACAGAAAGATACATTCGTATAGAGAATATGCAGAGAGTATGGAGAGAATTACATTGATATTGATTTGGAAATCGCGACAAGGCTTGTCGATACGTCACGTAGTGAACGTATTCGTAATATTTTCCAGGGGCAGTTGTGTACATTCTTGATCTCTTTTGCAACTCGAGTAATATACAGACGAGGGAAGCAGCAGCCGAATTACTTGCAAAAATGTCATCCGATAAATTAGCTGGACCAAAAGTTAAACTTGATTTATCGAAATTTTTACCTCGATTATTTAGCGAGGCTATCCGCGATGCACCCAAGCAATGTGTACATATGTTTGAAACACAGCACGAAAATCCTGAATTGATATGGGATGATGATGCAAAAGCTAGAGTAGCAAGAATTATTGCAGAATTGAAAGACGAGTAAGTTTTATAAATTGATTCATTAATGTTCCTTTCTTCGTTCTCTCTTATTTTTTTTTGTCTTTCTAGTAGCGTATCGATGTTAATTAAATGTTTTATCTTTTAGATATCACGCATTACAGAGACGAAATCCTAACGCCATATTAAAGTTACCCGATACACAAAATAATATCGATATCGCGACGAACGAGCCCGTCGTAGGTGGTGTATATCTTCGATTATTCATAGCCAGTCCTGCTTGGGCGCTTAGGAAACCCAAAGAATTTTTAAGTGAGCTAATGGACACTACATTAACATTAATGTCCAAGGAAAAGACTGATGTAAGTATTTGCACTATAAAAGTATAGTACTAATAAAGCATATGGTAATATTATCCTAATATTTAATTTATGTACATATATTTTCTACATTTGATTTTCTTTCTAGACGGATATGTTGGAGTTAACAACACAGGCTCTTGTATGTTTACTCCAAGCGCAGCCCACTTTGGCGGACCAAGTACCATCTTTGGGTCACATACCACGACTCTGTCGACAGATGGCTGCTCAGAACAGTCAGCCGTCAGTGTATAAAACAGCTATATTAATTCTACATCAATTAGCTACAAGCGAAGTGAGTAAATCACTTTTATCGTTATTGTATGTGTAATCTGTAATTCGTTTCTAATTTGTTTGATTCGTGTTCAGATTTGTATCTCGGCTATATGCCAAACGGAGTGCATAAGTCCATTGAAGCATGCGATGCAATCGAGAAGGGACATGATCGCGGTAGCATGCGAGACACTTAATAGATTATTTTCTACGAATGAAGATAGACTTATCAAGCAAGTACGTGTAAAAAGAACTTATACGATTCAAGTATATCACGTTCACTATTGATATGTTCGTGTATTTTTGTTTATATATACATATATTTATATACCACAGGCATTGGATGCTGAAATGGTACCATATCTTTTAAATATATTGGAAGGACGATTAGATATTGTTGAAAATCCTGCCACGACTAAAGCACAAATAGTAAAAGCTCTAAAAGCCATGGCGAAAAGTTTACTTCTTGGTGAAAAAGTTAATGCCATTTTGGAGAAGTCGAGCGTATGGGCAGAATATAAGGATCAGCGGCACGATCTATTCATTTCGAATAATACCAGTTCTGGTTATCTCACAGGTATAACATATGTAAATAACCTTTTTTTTAATGCACAGCTAAGTATTTTTCTTGCTAGTTATTAAATTGCATGATTTCTTATTTAGCTGGAACACCCGTATCTGCTGGCTACTTGACAGCAGGGCCAAGTACAACTTTAACCACGGGCCCACCACCAGTAGAGAAAGAGGATAATTTAATTAATAGAAACGATAGCATCTGATATAGATAACATTGTAAGTGATACAAAAAGCAGTAAGAACATTAATATTGAGAGATTTACCTGTCGGTAAATAATACCGGTGTAGAGACTATTGTCTGTGATTTTTGGCTTCTTAATGAAAAAAAATTTATTAACTGTTTTTGCTGTATAATCTTTATGTTAGGATTATAAAATATAATATTTCGTTCTTTGATTACATTTTTATGTGAACGATAGTAACATAGTTATAAACTTAAATTGTCAGTTTTTAAGACGTAAATATAGAAGTAAAATTATAATATATATTCCTCCTAAAGACACAGAGTCTCTTATCTGAATACATGCATGCATACATATGTACGTATATATGTATGTATGTATGTATGTATGTGTATATGTGTGTATGTATGTAAGTATGTATGTATGTGTGTATGTATGTATGTATGTATATGTATATTATTAAACAAGGTCTTTGGACAAATTTTTATTTTATACTCAGCAGTGTCGTAATGTGAGATCTTGTCACGTTTCTGGTAAACGAATTTACATTTGTAAGTTTGTCTGTAAGACGTTTAAGAAACAATTAAATCCGATAGTATTGCCTGACACGTTCAAAGTTGACTTTTTCAATTCTCAAAAATGAAAAAGAATAATTTGTCCAAGCGGAGGAATGATTATCAGCTAATTAAGTTTACAATAACATTATTTCTTTTCCTGAAAGCTTTTTATACTCAATCACGTGGCTGGCATTACTTTCTTATTCATAGTCCAATTTCTAAGCTTAATTGCGCGCTAATTACATTTCCATTTGAATTTTTATTAAGGAAAGATTGATACTAAAAAAAAAGGAATGCATCTAACTAATTTTCATATCTTTAGGAATATCTATGTATAATATGGGATATAATGAGATATTTTTTAATGAGATTAATGAGTGCAAGTGTAAGAATTCCTGATAAATTCCTTATAAGTAAGACTTATGTAATAATTTGCAGTAAAATCAAAAAAAAAAAAAAAGAAAACAAAACCATCCAGAAATCCACATGTAGTAACGCAACAACTTTCTCTGTGATAACATATTAAACAGTAAACTTTGCAATGAAGGCACAAGGCGCGCGCGCGCAAGAGAGAGAGAGAGAGAGAGAGAGAGAGGGGGGGAAAGAGAGAAAGTGTATGAGAGAGATACGCCAATATGTTCTAAGCCTTGTCACTGAAAAAAAACATCAGTGATGACATTCCAACAAGTCGAAACTATAAAATGTACTTATGAAATTAAAATTGTCTTTGTTTTGCGAAAAGAAATGATTAAAAATTAATATTAAAGAATCGAACAGTCCCTATACATAGTCAAAAATTTTAATAACACATTATTTGTTTAATCTTTGTTATCGAAATGAAAAGTTTAAATATATTTATATTCTTATTTGCTACTCATTTATAATCTATATTTTTCTCTTGAAAAAAATATATTTTTAAATATGATAAGAAGATACATTTTTTTAGTTGTGTATGTTTGGTAGTTATCGCAATCATATCATATCTGGATTTCGGATGGATGAAAACTAAGTATTTATTACCTTGAAACATAGATTTTTTTTGTACATTTTAATATTAAAAAGGATATTTTATTTATATTATAATTATAAAATGTATCAATTTTTTCTACAATCTTTCTAATATTTATCAATTATATACCAAATATATACGACTGTTATATATAAATATATATACAATGGCTATTCGCAGAAAATTACGGGATATTGCTAAGCAGATTATTGGAATTTACTTATCATAAAATTTTTCGTCAAAGATTTTCTTATGTTTACATCGGTTACCTTGAAGAAAAATTTAATCTGGTCAACTATTTACATTTACATAATTATTATAAAATCTTAAATTGTACAAAGAGCGATAACATCTGGTGATACTGCAGAAGAGACTCTTCAGTGACATAGTATCCATTTAGACACTTGAACAATACAAAAAAACGCTTAAAACATCAAAGAAAAGACAGAAATGTTAAAATATCTTTTAGATAATTCTGGACATTCTAAGATAATATTCAGACATTTGTGTTGTCTGGGCAATATCTCTTTTGTATCGATTGCTAATATTCAATTAATCGTATACTTATTATTAATAAAAATAACATTGAAATGACATCGAAAGATTTTAAATATTACAATACGAATGTAGATCATATTACTCTTTTTTTGCTATGCACCAATCATACATTTTGCGTTTCAAGATTAATGAGTTTTTGCTTTTCAAGTAGCAAGTGTAAAGAAATACGAATAATTCCACAATAATAATAATAATTTATATGTCTGTACAGAATATGCTTGCAAATAATTGCTATATTTTGCTAATTTAATATTTTGTTTATTTAAGAACAAAAGCTATTGGCAATGCTGACTTTTAAATTTGATAAAATGAAAGAAAATATACAATCAGTAGTAGTTACTTTATTATAATATATATACGACTCGTCGATATCGACTTTTCTAGAAGTAAAGAAAATGAATAAAACAATGCGTGTCGAATAAAGTACATATGTATAAACTCCGAATATGCATTACTGTGTATATAAACTTTGTTAATGATTTAATAATTGCGAATAAATAGGAAAGAGAGCTTCAGTTAAGTTGATATATTTATTATTCAATTTTTTAATGATTCTAAATAATTGTACCCGCGCGCGCGCGCACGCGCGCACACACACACACACACACACACACACACACACACACACACACCTAACCTACAAAAAAATTATATATTATACTATAAATTACTGTATGTATAATTAGAAAATAAACGATTTTCTACAAAGTAAAAATTCGAGTATGATAAAAGTCAATTTAATGAGCTAGTTGATAGTTGTGCTATACATAATTAACATGCATTAATCGATTTTATTTCATTACTTTCGTCAGCTGATTCATATAAAACATCGCATAGACTCAAATATTTATTTCCCGAATAATTACTGAGTAATTTATCCAAGCTTTGTTTTAATTCGGTGAAAGTAGGTCTGCTTTGTGGTCTTATATTCCAACATGAATACATTATGCTGTATCTGAAAAACAAGTAAAAAAAAAATAAAGTATAAAACTGGAGAAATTTATATACTTCAAAGTTACATCTCTATTAAAGGAATACCACGTGTTTTATATATAATATACATACAATTCGCGACTACAATTTGGTGGTCTCTCCATTCGATATCCGGATTTGAGAAATTGTAAAATTCTATTTGTCGGAGTACCAGGATAAGGCATGGCTCCTAAAGTGACTATTTCCCATAATAAGATACCAAAAGCCCATCTATAATTCAAAATATCATCGTCAACAATAAAATAAATAGCATAATGTATATAATCCGATATCTAATATAATGTTATGTCTGAAAATAGAATGCATACACGTCGCTGTAAGTAGTATATATTTGATGCGTTAAAGCTTCAATTGCCATCCACTTTAAAGGCAATTTACCATTTCCTCTTTTTCGATAAACATTCTCTTGATAGATATCCCTGCTGAGACCAAAATCAGAAATTTTAACCACTCTATCCGGTCGCACTAATACATTACGAGCAGCCAAATCACGATGTACTATTCGATTAGAAGATAAAAATTCCTAAACAAAATATTACATCCATCGTATAATTTATATGACGAAATTGGCATCCAGAATTAAGAAATGGATATCGTTTGTTTAAAGTACAAACTTAATAATACGTAATTATTAATATTGGTATGACGTACCATTCCTGTAGCTATTTGTCTTGCAAAATTTAATAAATCGGCGGAAGTAACATTTTCTACATATTTTGTCATATCTGAAAAAAACATTGGTGGTAGAATTATGTATTGCTCAAAAGTTATTTTCGATTGTCGTCTGTATAATTTACCTTGTTGAATATCATATAAGCGATTGGCGATCGTTCGCGGATTCTTATAGTTGGAGACACATTTTTCTGCGTAATAGAAAAATCTTTTGTTTGAAGAATATTTGAAATTATTAGTTATCATATAGCGCATAACAATATATGAACATGTATGTACATACAACACATATATGTTCACTAACAATAAATATAGGTGTAATAAAAATATGTTAAATGTTACAAGAATGTTACACACACACACACTACCTTGATCTGTGTTCTTATTGGCATAAAATACGATATTAGATTTCAAGTGAGTCCTACACTCAAATACGGCATTCACTATATTTTGCCAAATCTAAAAATAAAATTTAATTATGAAATAATTGTGCTTTATACACATAAATAACAAAGTAAATATAATAATATTTATTATTTAAAACAAAACTAATGCATTTTTCAATTTACATATAATATCGTACTATACTCCTTGACATAGCTCACCGTTCTTAAATAGGTTTGTAAATCGCCCTTACTACAATATTCCACTACTAATAAAGGTTTATCGTACAAAGTACAATATCCAATTAAAGACACTATGTTCGGATGCTGACCAGCGGATTTCATCATTGAAATCTCTTGATGAAAACTTTTTATGTCCTCTACTGTTGGATTATCTGTATATAATGAAGTAGAATTGTTCGTCTATATATTTTAATTACTTCTTTAGTGTAGATTAGAATATTATATTCATGAGGCTGTAGTTTTCTTATATCTAATATAAAATTAACAACTTGTAGTAGAAACGCGATTTTTAAGATCGATATAGGAACACGTGTCTGTTGCAACATTTTTCAAACATTTCGTTTAAAGAGGAATGAGGCTGAATATATCGGAACTACATATTTGAGATAAAATTGATTATACGACAAAATTACGTTTTTTTTTAATACGTACGTACGTCTTACGTATTATATTAATATACAAATAGATTTTTTTATTTGGTATTATTTTATCAACTTACCTTTCATCATTTTAACAGCTACGTCTGTGATAGCGCCAAATTCATCTCGCAACGAGGCAAGTTTGACAATACCGTAGGCTCCACTACCTAATATACCTTTAAGCTTCAACTGTTGTGGAGCAAGTTGAAATTTATCATGAGGCAAAAGAGTATCGCTATTCTCTACTGCATAATCTCGATTTAAAGGTTTCTTTAAGGAATCCATAGAACCCTATATTAAACGAAAAATTACTGAAATCTGTTTTATACAATTGCCTTGGATTTTAGATAATTCAAAATTATGTCAATAATAAAAAAAAAATTTGGCAATACCCAATAAAAGATTAATTATTATAGCAACAAAAGATGTGTAAATCTAATGTAAAATTATCAACTTGTAGAAACAATTTTTGAGATATGATCACGTGATAGGAACACGTGTCTGTTGCAACATTTTTCAAACATTTCGTTTAAAGAGGAATGAGGCTGAATATATCGGAACTATATATTTGAGATAAAATTGATTATGCGACAAAATTTAAGTCAAGATCTTACAATTAGCTAGTGGATAAATATTACACTAGTCATGATTTATTATTATATATTGATGAGCTTACCTCAAAATGCGTATATTCTATATTAGTCCGCTTATTCTTCTCGTTACGACGACGCATACAAATTATTCCAAATACCAGCACAATAATCACTAATGTTGATAACGTTACAATGATTTCGCGATTAAATGGCTCTGTAACTATATTATGTGGCACATGTTTCATCCAAATACAAATTTTATTCATGTATAATTGATTGAAACGATTATCATGTCTACTTGCCTACCTGATGCTTCATCGATATTCCCGGATATAGTCGATTGTAAACTTACACCGCCCATTGATTCTGCCACAATATCTATCTCATACCATAGTCTTACACCGACGTTCGAGAAGAGAGCTTTGACTGCATTCTATTAAAAAAACAATAAAATTTTCTAATTTTCTATTTTTTAGTAATTAAAATTAATCGTCACTCTGCGATAATACTAACTCCAGATACAACTAGTGAACGCGGCTCAAATCGAAGCGAATTAAATTGTAATGTGTAATTGTCTGGCTGTAGAATGGGTTTATCCCAATTAATTGCAATGTCATATGATTCTTCATTTCGCTTTCGAATATACTCGGTTCGTAAGCCTTTTACCTTTTCAGGTGCTACGAGAATCAAGAAAAGTATTTATTATACATTTAAATCAGTTTAGCTCTTTGACGAAAAAAAAACTGAAAATATATTTAATAAAGCTTAAAATAAGCTTATTCTTCTTTGAGATTATTTTAATAACTTACCGCAGATGCTTAAATTGTGATGAATTTGTAGGCACGATGGTGTGACAAAAGTGAACGTCGTTGTACTACTGATTTTAGAAAAATCATCATTACCCGATCGGATCGATATACTATTATTCTGATTGTACCGTAAGTGTTTAAGAGAAAAGTGGAAATCTAAAGACTGAAGAAATATAGGTATGTGAATATGGTAATCTAACTAACATAGTATTATATTGATAATTTGATAAAATTAAAATAAATATATGCTAATTATGTAAACTGATCTCCCCCTCCCCTCTCTCACTCTCTCTTCTCTCTCACCTTTTTTAAATCAAAATTGATCAAATCATGTTCCCCTGACCAAGATAATACATTATAGTTACAGCTCTGATCTAAAAAAAATATAATAATCACTACAATGCAGTATATAATAAAACTAGAAATTTTTTTAAGCACATATTGAGTGTTATCATATGCGCGTATATTACCTTTAGCAGATTCAAAAGCAATTTCTGCTCGTAGTTGGCTTGCATTTTTACTTTCTTCTTGAATGTTTACAAGTGATATATGTTCAACTTGGCTCGGTTGATAGTCAACTGCGAATATTAGACAATTGACAAGATGAATATAACAAAAATAAAACATTCTTAATTGCGGGAAATTTTGTAAAACAATTATATAAGCTTATAATATCTCGAGTATGTACATACGAATTACGCGACAATGTTAATTGCGCCAGTTAAAGTAAAAGATTTAATTATAAGATTCAGAGATTATAATAACCTGCGTAAGTTAAAAACCAATCTGATGTTTCGGCTAATGAAAAGCCGTATTGTGTTATTCTATGTAAACGATAACGATAATGTGTGTCTGGAGCCAAGCTTGAAAATATCGACTGTTCGCCATTGCTCTACGAAAGAAATGTACCTTTGTAAAGAGAGGCAAAAACACATAAATATAAATTTCGAGACTCGATTTATGTCAAGATATGATATATACGAGTCTTCTTTGAATAATATTGCACATTTTAATTCTTGCGTAAAAAGTATATGGATATACCTACGTATAATACGAACGCGAACATAGAGGAAACGAATATACAAACGCCATCGCGTATCGTTTAAATTGTCTTAATTGCTCGAGCTCTTTCGAGAGATCCGATATATCTAATACATTAATCTAACAGTTTAAAAATCATTATATATATTCTTTATAATCCTTTGTATATTTATTCCTTTTTATTATGTCGAGCAAGGCTTAATATAGCAATTAAAGTGTGATCGAAGGTAATAATTTAAATGTATTAATCGGTTAAAAAAACTTTTAAGAAGCATTTACCACTATGGCTGTACCCCAAGTGTCGTTAGAAACGCTTTGTTGAATAACATAGCTTCCAGGATTATGTTTAATTATTAGCACGTTCATTCCTCTGCAGTGTAAAGTGACATTCGCGCCGGCCTCCTCGTTTGTTCTCGGATAAGCTATATCGTAAAACAATTGGATATTTATTATACATGCATATAATCCTCAATTTATTACATGCATATTAATAAATATCCAAGCGAGATATTCTCCTATACATTTTGGAATCCTATTGTACGATTTAACTTACGCTCAAACTCGCCCGTAGATTGCAAACAATGATTTCGACACGATTCCTGAAACACGACAAATTATGTAATTAGACGATTTGTAATATAGTTGGAATTTAAATAATTACATTACACCCCAGCAAACGAAAATAAATTCAAATAAATTGAAAATTGCAATTCATTTTAATTTATTCGCGTTGGCGCTTTAGAATCCGAAGATGCATTCATGTCCCTATTATATTATTTTTTGTCTTCAAATAAATTTAAATACGAAATGAGCTATTCATCATGTTTAATTCGGATGTATTAATATCCGTATTATATTATTTTTGGATTCAAATATGGATTTAAAAAATCAGAAGCGCCAATTTGGAAATGTCAAAATAAATTCATTTCTATCTATTTGAATTCATTTTCGTTTGCCGGGACGACAAGCGGCGTAAACGATTCGAGCTAAATTTTGTCAATATCCGCGGCAAATATTTAGTCGAGATCGGATTGCAAATTGCAATCGTAAAGTACGTGAGGTGTGTGAGGCAATTGCAAATATCTATATATAATAAGCTATACATCTGCCTCGCTGTGTATTAATTTCTATGCGATTGTTGCCAAGCCTTGCCCTCACCAGGTCGGCACTCAATCGAAATTAATTATGCTCTATTATACGATTGTATCTCTCGTACGCGACGTATGTGCATACAAAATAAAAATATATGTACACACATACGTTCGTAAATCGCTCGTTCATTTCGACGTTACCGAATGCTCGAGTGGCAAAAAAGGTCATCAGTGAATGCTGCATATTGACTTGATTTTAAGCGCGTCGATCAATTGAAATTCAATTCCAGCAGTCTGTATATGTCTGTATATATATATATATATATATATATTTTGTGTGTGTG
>NW_012026821.1:1420829-1434431 GCF_000956235.1 Wasmannia auropunctata | reverse complement strand
TGTGTGTGTGTGTGTGTGTGTGTTATACTTGTGGATGATAATATAGGACGATAATAAGAGCTAGCGCGGCGATTACCTGACGCACTGACGCAAGGTCATCGCACGTCGCACGTGGATCGCTTCGTTCGTTATCTCGCCTAGGTGCATTATACGTACAGTTTAAACGTACGATAAACTACGAAGCATCATCGTTTATGCTTATTTTTCCCGCTCGTGTGCGCGTATATATAGGTAATAGGTACGCGCTGAAAACTTAAAAAGATCATCGAGCAAAACTTATATACCCGTACAAATTATATATATACCAATTCTTGGCACAATTGTCATGTATATACTACATAATACGTATATTATAAGTATTCACAATTGCAAATATATATATACATATATGTATATATATATATATATATATATTTGCAATCGTGAATACCTTATGTAGGTAGAAACAAAGAGAGAAGCGCGCGCCTGATATGCGTGCAAAAATAACGTTGTTTAAATGATTTCTCACGTTAATATCACAATGATAATTTACTCGTAACAGTTTTATTACCAACTTTAATCGTTAAATTGTAGAAAATAAAAAAATTCTGAATTATCCGTTAATTAAGAGGGATCGTATAATAATTAGTTCGCAAGCATGACGTACTTTCCTCAAGCGCAAAGAAAATGCGAAAAAGAAGATAAATATGTTTAAAACAACTCAAGGCATTATGCAGTCTATCGTCTGTCGCTTTACTTTTCTCTTTTAACATGGCTCTAAAATATATTTACATTCTGTTTTAGCTTAAACTTAAAGCAAAGTTTAATTTGAGAATTTTTGAAAATATTGTGTAAAAAATCGATGCTTTGAATATGTTACCATTGTTGCAACTTTTTAGAGAGAAATTCACTTTTTTCTTGAAAGAAAAATTTCAAACATTATAAAAATGACAAGTATGCAATGAGTATCGCTTTTGCAGCCAAATCGAGCACTTACGAGATCGTTGGTACTTATATTGTCTGCTACTCTTTTCAATGATATTGACACAGGTGTTAAAACAAATATCTAAAATGTGTTGGAATGTGTATTGATGAGTGTGTTTACATACGTACATATATACATGTGTCTCTGTGTGTTAATAATATAGAATTGCCAATATGGAACCAAGGCTTGTATCGAATAAATGGGCCGTTGAAATATTATTGGCCTATTTCTTAAAGAGTAAGAGTTTTAAAAGTTTTTAAAACGTACATTTTCGAGAGTAAGCACTCTTTTTTAAATTTATGGGAAAAAACTCAATTTTTTAGTCTTCTAGAAAAATGTATCTATAATAGATCGGAATCTACAGATCGGAATGTGTATATATATTATATACTTGATTGTGATAGCGTAAAATTTTATACATGCGATGACGTATTAATAAGTATAGAAATGCCAATATGAAACTGTGTATAAAATAAATGAGCCATTGGACGAAATACTTACCTATTTCTTAAAGACCTTTTTAAAATGTAGGTATTGACAATTTTCAAGTAAGCATTTTAAAAACTTTTTTAAGTCTAAGGAAGAAAACTCAATTTTTTAATCTTCTAAAAAATTGTGTATATATATATATATATATGTACACATCATTTATTATTATTCATATAGGCATTTCTATATTTATTAATACGTCATCGCATGCATAAAATTTTACGCTTTTACAATTAAGTTTTACCCTCTCTAACGTCATCATTCATCTTTCCGTAATAAAATTTATACATATGACGTTACACTTTTGAAACGGCATTCCTCCTTTCCCCTCCCTAAGCTAATTTATTATTACAGACGACGTAAACAAATCCTACGACGAAGCTATGACGAATAATAGAAAATAGATCAATGATGAAATAGATCAATATATAATATAATAAGAATTCAATACCTTTTTCTCTATGGCACTACTAGCAGAATAATACATTTAAATTTCAATTAACTTACATTTCTACATAGCGCCAAACATCCAGACATATCCAGAGCTTCTTGGAGATTAAATCCATGGATTATGGTAATTACACAACATAACAAAAACAGCATTCCATCGACTTTGCTCGAAAACGCGTGCATCACCCATTCAAGATTATTAACTGAGAATTATTTGTGGATTCTTGAAATATATAAATAAGATGAAAAAAAGACGTCTCCTCCTTTTCACATTTATATGCGTATACTTAAATTATTACTTGGTTCATTTTTAATTGATCGCACGTTGCCAAATCGCGTAACTTGGAATGGCGAATTGTTGAACGATCTATTTCAACTCCGTAGGATATTCATTAGAGATAACACACAAATGTAAAAAACGTAAAATAACGCACTTTTGTATGATATTGTTATTCTACAAGATTGCATCTAAATAAATATCACAGATTAAAATTCTTCATTTTTAAAACATATGCACGTTTTAATAATAAAGTCAAATTTTATTTCAACATGCAAAACAGCACGCATATTCTAATTAAATTACCCTCATAATTCATGATAATTAATAACATAAACCGAAGTAGCTGTAAAACTTAAGAACGCGACACAAATGATTCCACGTTTGAAGACGTTCGAGTCGATTATTTCAACGCGTACATTACATATATTACGGCGGGCCACGGCGACCCCCTACCATCAGTGTGGCGATTATCTTGTATGCAAGGTGAGATCTGCACTCCCACTTTTTCTTTTTATACTTGATACACTTTTTCCTCTTATACTTGTTTATCATTTTTACGCAAGATATAAGTTTAACTTTTATCATTCTGACAAAATTTTTAAATTTTTAATAAATTTATAATTTATCTTATATATTATATAATATATAAGATAATAAACCTATTCTATATTAAAATCTATAATAAATTTATTCTTATAATTTTAGTAATTATAAGATGTATATATTCATGCAACATAAAGTCCAAAATCGAGACATAAGATGTATGTGTCTTTTAAGACATCTTTTAGATTCAACAAATAGAGATGTGTTTATAAGGCGTTTTTAAGACATCTTATATCTCGATTTTGGGCTTTGTGTTGTGTGAGTATACTTTATATCTTTTGCATCAAGTTATATATAGAACAAACAATAAAACAAATTATTGAAACATCTGATTGCCTATATGGACTATGTTAAAACTTGCAATTATAAATTTCAATTTAATTTTCTTTAAGCATTCAATTTGAAATACGATGATAATCTGAACCTAAACAATATGAAAAATATATTGTTCAAGATATATATCATAAAGCAATAATTAAAACTGATTAATGAATTTATACCTTGCAACATTGTTTATATCTTACAAGTTTCACATATTGCTGTGAAAAGTCACATTTGTATTTACGTACTTATATTTTTATATTACTTAAAAAATAAAAATCACATACACACACATGACAAAGGAAACATGGTATGTAAATAAAGGTATAATATAAAAGTCATCTTTTTAGAAATATTTTTATATGAAAACAATTATATAATTTTTATCTGTCATGCGATATGCAATGAAATGATCTGACATTTTTGAATTGTAAAATAACATATTGGATATTTTACAATCAATGAGAAGGAAACATGTACAAACTGATTCGCAGCTGATGATCCAGCAACATAGGATAGGTTATATTAAGCCGATTTCTTCGAGCATTACAATTCTCCATTCTTCATTTCGTGTAATTTGCATTTATGTAGTGGAAGAGAAAGACTAAGAAAAACAGCGCAACTCCTAGAATGTTGCAGAATATAGCTAACTGCACGTCTGTGATCATCTGGAAAGCAAATGTAGATAACATGTCAAAGTATATTATACTTGGTTATATCATTATGGTGTATCTGAATGTTTTCAGCAAGTAATATAATTTCGCATAGCAATAGAGAGCATCAAATATAATTACCTTAAAGCTATGGAGTTACTGTTCTTCGCTATTTTTTGTAAAGTTTTTCTGTGAAAAAGAGATGACGTACGCAAAGGCAAAGGTACATCCAGTGTTTCTAACCAAGTTCATATGAATGTATGACCGATGACGTAGTAGATGCAGCGAGCGCGCCATCTATGGATTGGTCACAGCAATGACAATCGCACTCGTCTACACCTATCTACACCGAAGTACTACAACGTATATATGTAGGTATTTGTAGGTACCTGCAAATTTTCATCATATATATATTAAATAATTTTTTTTTTAAGAAAAAAATTCAGGCCATTGCGTTCAAGTCTCCGCTAACAATAAGTCAGATTTAAATTTCTACTAATTATAAATTATTCAAGTTTGTATTAATACAATTTTTATAAAAATGTTATGTATATAATAGAGTATTTATATTGATTTCTTTGTAATATATAATTTAATTTAGATTTTATAATAATTTTTCTTGTCGCTTTAAACTGCACCTATCTATACCAAAGTACAATGTATGTATGTATGTATGTATATCTACATACCTGTAAATTTTCATCACATTATTAAATAAGTTTTTTTCTTAAAAGAAAGAAATTCAGACCGTTGTGTTCAAGTCTCCGCTAACAATAAGTCAGATTTCAATTTCTACTAATTATAAGTCATTCAAGTTTTTATTAATACGATTTTTTATGAAAATATGTCATGTATATAATAAAGAGTATTTATATTGATTTCTTTGTCATATGTAACTTAATTTAGATTTTGTAAGTCAATAGTTATGGTATATTAAGTTTCCTTGTTGCCTTAAAGCTGAAATATTTAGTATTCTACTAGGACAAGTGGTTCCAGATGTTTGTACAAAAGGGAATCGACGTTGCGCAAAATTATTGTTTGCAGCCGCCGATCTAAACTCGTGTTCAGATAAGACTTTGTCGCATGTTTTATCAGCATCTGAAAAAAATAAATAAAAATAATTTACACATATGAGTGTTGCCGATAATAACCGCCGCGCGAGACAAATCTACATAATTTGATTACTTTTCCATTTGGCTATTTTAATTCTATTTACGTTATGACGCATACTTGATTGAGCGTGTGTGTGTACTGTTTCATCGCTCGTTACTTACTCTCTGCTTCGTTATTCTTTCCTGGGAGAAGTTGGTATCTTTCTAAATAACGCATTGTAGCTAACGATACATTCCGATCCATGGTCCTTTGCATATTGCTGAGCATAAAATGTTTCGAAGATTCTTGTTTGTGGCATGCTATGTTGGCCAGTTGCTCGTCACTTAAATATTTTAATGCCAACGCCTTCATGTGTATACTTTCGTTTGTTTCGTTTACAACACTACTGGCATATGTCATATTTGCTTGACGATCCAAACGAGGATAAAAAGATGAATCAAAGTTTAGCCTTGAAAA
Organism: Wasmannia auropunctata; assembly: GCF_000956235.1. Classification (NCBI taxonomy): domain Eukaryota; kingdom Metazoa; phylum Arthropoda; class Insecta; order Hymenoptera; family Formicidae; genus Wasmannia; species Wasmannia auropunctata. Next base: position 1,429,102 of record NW_012026821.1, on the reverse strand, counting down.
AGAAAATTGATTAAAATTTACCCTTGGTAATCATATAATCATCATCATTATCGTTATATAAAGTAATATAGCTAGTGAATGAAAGTAACAAGTTATGGATCTTTTACATGCGTCGCAAAGTAACAAAGAATGCCTTATGTATCAAATAAGTTAATGAGCTACCGTACAACAGTAGCTCACTGTATTTATTTTACACTGAACATTATTGTCGCCTTAATAGCAACTTATTGCAGAGTTATTATTTCAAAAATAACTCACAGATTTAAATCCATAAGTTTAATTATATCTATATTCTAAAATTATAATTAATACAGAGGTACATACGTCTTGTTACCATTGAACTCCCCATGCTCATTGTTTTCTAGACTAATTCCAAGTTTCCGAATTTGTTCGAAAGTCGCCTCTTTAACTGGGTTCGATGTCGTTTCCGTATCATTCTCTTGTTCAGTATTGCATACTGCTTTAGCATGATTTTGATCTTCGTCGCTTGTAACATCAGAATTTTGTAAAATTTCATTAATCTGCCCTAGAACATTTTTGTAGAAAGTCCAGCCGATTTTGGGAGTATGCCTTAACTTGCCTTCACTTTCCTCGTCACTCGTATACTCTTGCATCTCAACGTGGATTTTGGGAGTATGCCTTAACTTGCCTTCACTTTCCTCGTCACTCGTATACTCTTGCATCTCAACGTGAATACTTGGTTCTGGAGTTGGTGGAGGTCTCTCGTTTATCCTCAGATCACCTCCACTCAGAATCATGCTATCACCTACGTCTTTAACTTGCCTGGTATTAGCACCGTACTCTTTATTCCTATAATTATGATAGTAATCTGTCGCTGGTAAATGTGCATCACGCAAAGCACGTTCATTAACGTTTGTCTTATAGATATTCTTTCTCTCGTCCACCGTAACGTAATCGTTCGTTCGCTCACCGAGCGCTTTACTGCAATTCGCACTTTCAGTGGGATTGTAATCTACGTTCATCGATGTGTTCACAGACGTTTCCTTGGCACTCGGCATTCGTTCGTCTACCATCTTACCATCTTTCCCTATATATAGTTCCACGCGCGCTCCCCCCTGATTTAAACCTGTAGAAGGATGTTGATACATTTTCGAAGATTCCTTCGCGGAAGAACTCGTGTTGAAATTACTACTTTGCTGTTGGCTAGAGGATAAGTAACTTTCCGAATCCTCAACGATGTTTTCCAATTGCGCTGCTCCAGGTTTGCGCGCAAATGTATTCTTATATCTATTAATAGTGTCTGTTGTATCGTGTTGTATATTTACGGCGTTTACAGCATTCCTACTGTTATTGCTATTCTCTCTGTGAGCTTCCCTCTTCTCACATATTTCGGAGTCTATTAGGAACGGGCTATTTTGCACGGTAAACTCGAGACTTGTCATAACGCCGATCGAAACTTTTTGCTCCATAAAAGCTTTCTTTGATTGCTGTTCCAACAACGCTGTCTCCAATTTATTACCTTCACCAAAGTTTTCTAAACCTTGTTTCTCCATAACACATGTACTCTGCGGGGATACGTTTTTTTTTATACCTTGACTTTGGGACTGCGCGAGAGAAGATGCAAGAGCAGAATCGTAACAATTTATCGGATATCTGAATACCGGATTTGCAAGGGGCTGCGAATACAAGCATGTCGATTTGCTTCTAAAATTTTCTTCCTGCATTCTCTCCTCTCTCTCTCTTATCAGTCGATCTACCTGGAGTTGTAAATGTTTTATCTGTTCATTTTGACTATTTACAAGCTGCACTAAGGTTTTCACTGTTTCATTATTGTCTATATTGTAATTTGAGTAGTTGGGTACATGAAATTGTTGAGGTGTTTCCCTGACAATGTCCGAAGTAGTATTGCTAGACATTCCCCTACGATCAACAATAAAAATTCTTTGTGGAGAATCAGAAGACGAGGATCTCTTATCTGAAGGTAATAAATCAGTCTGACTTCCAGGATGATAAAAATTATCCCCTGTATTAGAATATTTAAATTTCACACTTTTCTCATACATTCTATCATTCTTGTTAACGTTTTGCAGTCTTTCTTGTTTATCATTAATTTTTGCTCGCTCTTGTATGTCTGATGACGTGGTATTATAGTTATAAACATTTTTATGTAATGGCGAAACATGTATTGTTCTTGTAGAATTAATCTCTCTAGAATAATTCTGTTCTCTCCATGTAGCATAAGAATTACGACTGTGTGAAACGGGCGATATCACATTGACTTCCATGGTATTATCAGAGATTTGTGCTGGTCTCGCCGATCTTGCTGGCGGTAAATTGGCACTCGCATCATTTGGATTTCTCGCTATGGGGTTTTCATCGATCAAAGATACCTCTGGTACAATCGGCCCCACTAAGCACTGTAAATTGTCTATAATTATTTCTACAATATTTTCGTTTTATATATATATATATATATATATATTAATAAGATATTATACAAATAAAAATTTGACTTGATAAAATGATTTGAAAAAGTAAACATACATCGAGTTTGGTTATAGGTTTCGGTGTAATTCTTGGCTCAAATTCCTCTTGGTCATCATAATGCTGATAATGCATGTTAAAAAAACGATTTTTGCAGCGTTTATTCTAACGTTATTATCGAAATGTTGAATGTTTATGCGAGTTAGGATGTGTATTTTATATTCTTATGACGATATAACAGAGAAGGTAGTTTGAACAAAATAGATTCTTTAACATCACAGACTGAAGATAATAACGTTTACAGAGCCCGATAAATTTAACTGTTGTCCACGCGAGTCACAAAAATCGACGAACGCAAGCTTTTGGCATTCAAAATACTTGAAAAACACCCAATCGATCCAATCTGTTTAACCGTCATACGAACGCGCAAACAAACTACAAACTCACATATGTATGTATCCTACACCGACGAGGTTATGGTCGGCCATGGGCGTCATGGGTAAATTTTCGTAACTGCCAAGTGGGCCCGGGCCTCCGGGGGTAATTGAAGAACGACGACATTACCAACCATTTTGGCTGTACCGAGGATAACAAACACACGATCATCGATCAATCAAATCTGCACTAATTTATCATCGACAGTAAAAAGTTTGTTATAATAATATTTGTCAATTTTCGCAACGTTTGCTGTACGTATATACACGTATTACGTACAGCAACGTTCTGAAAATTAAAAAATATGTGTATCCGTACGGCAAACGTTGCGAAAATTTAAAAGTATAATATAAACATATCTCTGTCGATAAAATAGTGATTATATATATTTTGTTATCCTCGGTACAACCAAAATCACGTTGGTAATACCATCGTTCTTCGATTACCCGCAGAGTTGGCGTACAGTGAATTTTTCGAGTTACGCGAAGTCGCGAAACCCCGTAGGACTCAACTGTCTTTTTAGTGATGTAACCTCGTCGGTGCTCTTGTCATAAATCATAATAGCGTTTTCGGACGGGAAGCGGGTTTGATCGTTCCCCCGGAGCGACTGATAACGTCGCACGCTCTCCTCGTCCAATCAGAAATCTAAAATAGAGCGCATGTGACGTTATTAATCGGCATGCTCTCGTCGGGGCGATCAAACCCGCTCCGTCCGAAAACGCTGTAAGGGCGAGAAAAAAGGAGAGTTGTCGATCATCGTGAAGCAACACAGCTCATATATCAAATAGGAAAAAAAAATGACGTAAATGTTAAGTATGACGCAGGAGGGTGATTTGCAGGCGTTCACAACCGCGCTCCCTCACCGTCGCGTTCACCTGCACCATGACATACCGCGCGCGCTCCGCGACCTCGACGCGCAGTCGGCGCCGTTCACCGCTTCGCCCGCCCGTTGATCGCGTTTGCGCGCGCGTTTTCGTGGTTTATCGGTCAGGCCGAAGTGGTGGAAAGCTGTGGAGGCGACTTCTCCGCGACCTGCGCGAGCTTAGTCGCTACCCCAGCGTCTCGTGCAGCGCGTCGCGCTACAGGTATTAGGTATACAGATCCTTTATTTTGTTTTTACGGGCGTTTCGTTCTCCAGTCTGTAAGAAGCCCTCGTGATCGAGAATTCGAACACGACGACGACGAGAGAGGGATCTGGAAAGTGAGAAGGAGAGAGTGAAACATGGCAGAGAAAATATACTACCCCAATCCGGAGTTTGCAAGGGAGGCGCACTGCGCTAGCATGGAACAATACAAGCGAATGCACGAAAAGTGAGTACAAAAACATGGAATTTCAATGTCGTATACATATACATATCATACATATATATACGAGAAAGCTGTCATTGTTGCGCATTATTCGGAAGGTACACGTCTTGGAAGCAACCGAGTCGAACGTCGAAAAGTGTCGCTGCGCATTGGTGAAAAAAAAAAAACGACGTGCACGAAGGGCAAAAACAATAACAGCGAATAAGCGAGAAAGATGCGACCGCGGCAAATGTCAAAGGTGTTATATTCTTTAAATTGGCAATCGAAATTTGAAATCAATAACGAACGGCAAAGTAAACGCGATTCGGCAGGATCTTCGAGAAGAGCTGGTTTATTATGATGCGTCAATACAACGGTCGAGTTAATTGTTGAAGCTCGGTCTACAATTGCGTAAGCGTAGTTGTAAATGGTTGCAGTCGTAAAAATTTGCCAATCACAATAAAAAAAATATTTGATTATAATTTGTTCTTACAACCACAACCACTTATGACTACGATTACGCAATTGTAGACTATATAGCTTTTATACTTTCCTACGGCGGAGAAGAAAATATCGCGCGTAACGTTTTTGTATGCATATCGATCGGGTTGACTCGGGTTGACGCTATAAACGATCTTCGAGTCAGATAGCGTTTTGGGAATTGAGATTGATCAGAGGTCCTAATGCGAACGTTCTATAAACGGCACCGGAATAGAAGCGCGATATCGATCCCGTAGGGGTGGGACAAATTTCTCCGCGGTGGAAAGAGCGCTCTGCGCCGCGGACAGCTGAAAATGCGATGAATATCGTACCGCTACTCTCCTTTTCTGTCTCTTCCTCTTTCTTGCATTTCATTTCATTTTTCAATTACGCGTGCAGATTATTCGAATCCACGAACCCAATTAGCGAACTTTTTTTCAAACGAGAGAGTCTTTTTGTTCCCATAGATTTATAGCCTTCGTATGTATAATAGATTTGCGATCTGTTTATTTCATCCGTAACGTATTCCATCTGCGCGCGAACTTGTCCAATTAATGCGGAAACGGCAGTAATAATGTGCACAATTCGCGGGTGCACCGAACGTGCATAAATTTGTAAATAAAGTAGAATGAAGAATCGCGTTACGTAAGAAAGGAGAAGTGAATCGATTCGTTAAACTGCCGTGAAACTACCAGCTCGAATCTTGTTACAATGGCAATGTTTAACAATAAGTTTTAGAGAAATAATTTGAGTATATATAAAAATTACTGATATTTTACACACACACACACACATACATAAAATTTATATATATATGTAATTAGATTACCTCTCTGAAACTTATTGTTAAACATATATCGCTAAATATATATATTGTATGTAAAACATTTATGGATTGTTTTCATGTATCGCAATTAAAGATCAAGCGAGGAGAAAACATATATATATATATGTATATATATATATATATATATATAAATATATCAAATATTTCGTTACACACATATATATATACATATATATATATATATATATATATATATATATATATATATGTAACGAAATATTTGATCGTGTAGCTCGAATTGACTGGAATTCATTTCTGTTTTACCCAGATCTATAAAGGAGCCGGAGCAGTTCTGGGGTGAAATTGCCAAACAATTTTATTGGGAAACGCCAACGACGGATGACAAGTTTTTCTCGTACAATTTCGATCTGAGCAAAGGTGACATTTTCATTAAGTGGATGGAGGGAGCATCGACAAATATAAGCTTCAATCTACTCGATAAAAATGTGAAGAGCGGAAATGGTGATAAAATTGCGTTTTACTGGTAAGACGGAGAGTTAAGAGTACGCGGCAAGTTAATTGCGAAATCGAAGGCACGACTTCGAATTCGGGAATTCGAATATTGTCAATGGCTAATTCTGATCGAGAGATAGCGATCGATCGACGAACGCCCGACGCGCGCGATTCATTTCCATGCAAAGTATATCCTCTATATAGTGATAGATGCAAGTCATTCGAACGTCGAGCTTGCATTGCTTACGCAAAATGATAAGTATGTATTGTTATCGCAATACAAAATCCACCTTGCGTTTTATTGTGTCTCTATTAGCCTGCGGTAATATACAGCTAATAATATATATAGTCCCTGTTTGCCAATAAATGTTTTAACCGCAAAGAGCACGGGACCACATTGTCGCGTGAGAATCTCTATAATATATTCGATATGTATAATAAATATGTATGTGCGAAAGACGCGCGAGACACGAGGAAGGAATCGCGAGTTTCGCGATATCACGCTTCATACATATTTGATTTCCGGCCTACCTATGCCGGATCGGCCGCGGATTACCGCTCGAGCGTTCAAGCACCGTCGATTACCATTGATAATGTAACAACGTTAGACCAGTATCATATGTCGCATGTCGGAGAATCCGAGCGGACTGTGCCCCGTAATTGTAAACGATAATGCAATTTTATATCGCGCGCACGCGATGTCGAAAATTATTCGATCGCGCGATCACGTCGTGAGACGATGGCCATTTATTTGACGAAAAATTCGATGGCCTACACCTGTGTCTCCATTGGCCAGCGAAGCATCGCGCGCGATCGCGTCATTCGTTGCGTCACCCAGCTCTGCGCGAGCGCGCGACAGCACGATTCGGTCACGCGAATTGCACTGAAAATTTTGCTGCTAGGCTGTCGACATCGCGAGATATCCGAGCAAAGTCTCTTTCCGTATTTTTTTTTTCACGAATCTCTTGCAAGCTCAAATAAGTATTCGAGTAAATCCGATAATACAGACTTTGAAGATGATCAATCAAATGGAGGGTGTATAGATAGGACTGGCAAAAATATGCATTAAAACATTCAAATAAGTGTAAATTGCGAAATGCAAAATACAAAACGCGCGGTGTATGTTAATCATACATATATGAATTAACCGTCTAGCCCTGAGTTTAGAGAGGAGATCGAGAGATGAAGGTCATTTTCAGATATCAGATACGACGCGCTTCGCATCTAATGTTGCTCAAGGATAATATATTGTATATTCCTGATACGATTTATCTGTGTTAAGATCTCTTGTAAATCTGAGTTAACTGACGCGCGATTGACGCTGTCGTTAAATTGTTTTATATATTATACATATATAAAACAATAAATCGTTGACGATCACAACGTGATCGATTATTTATCGTAATCGATTATTTATCGTGATTAATCGAGTATTTAACGTGATCGATTATTTATCGTAATCTCGATTCATTTTCACATACAAGTATTACAGAATCTTACGCTTTTTGTCTACCGATACAGTTATATTACAGTTGTAAAAAAAAGTCGCGCGTAGTCATCTTAAATTATTACGATATAATAAAGGAAACTTTCCGTTCAGTGCTGATCGATGCTATTGAAATCTTGTTTTATCGATCGATTATTTGTATAATTCCTCTAATTATTCACAACTCGTGATGTCATAGCTAGGCGCAAACTTGACAAGTTTTAACCTTCCGTAACATAGTCCATTCTACGATAATTCTTACTGTTAGTGCATTAGCATGTTATTGACGTAAGCCTTTTCAAAATATGTACATACATATATATATACATGCGCGATCTTTCTTGTATAATGCGACTCGCGAGAACGTTTTTCAACTTCTTCAAACCATAAGGATTTTCCTTGTAATTCAAGTTGTCGCTAGAGATCCTTTTAGATACATATAGGTATATGTACAGTCGTGGATATATATCGGTTGCGACATTTTTTTTTTAATAAATTCCCAAACGCACTAATATTTTACAAACGCGAACCACGATTGGTATGTTTCTAGATTAATGATAGTACATCGTGATTTGTAAAATATTATAGTTGCATATAAAATATATATTACATACATTAAATATATAATAAAAATTTATGAAAATGTCGCAACCGATATGTCCATGACTGTACATACGTATATAAATTATAAGAAAATAAAATTGACTTTGGATGACTCGAAACGATCTAAGTAGATAAATGCGCGAAAAAGAAATATATCTTTGCGTTACGCATTCGCAAGACTGCGCGCGAATTAGAATATTATTGATACTTTTCGTCTCTCTCTCTCTCTCTCTCTCT
>NW_012026821.1:1402669-1420809 GCF_000956235.1 Wasmannia auropunctata | reverse complement strand
ATATATATATATATATTTTTTCTCTCTCTCTCTCTCTCTCTCTCTCTCTCTCTCTCTCTCTCTCTCTCTCTCTCTCTCTCTCTCTCTCGAATTAAATTCTTCATCGATAGATTAATTTTATTATCTATTGTGTCACCAGGGAAGGAAACGATCCGGAAGATTATTCGCGACTGACGTATAGAAAGTTGCTCGAGGAGACGTGCAGGTTTGCGAATGTTCTCAAGTCGAAGGGTGTCTCCGTGGGGGACAAGGTGGTGATTTATATGCCGATGGTCTTGGAGCTACCGATCGCCATGCTGGCTTGTACGAGGATAGGGGCGGTTCACAGTGTGGTGGTAAGTAAATGAAATGCCGATATAGTATAAATACCGCGTATAAATGCCAATGCGATGGATAAAAAGATAGGAGGCAGGAGGAGAAAGATATAGACAACATATAATATGTATACGCGATTATAGTTCGCAGGATATTCGTCTGATTCATTGGCGGAACGTATCCTCGATTCCAAGGCCAAAGTTCTGATCACTGCAGACGGCGTGTGGAGAGGTGAGAAATTGCTTCTGTTGAAAAATATCTGCGACGAAGCTGCGGATAAAGTTAAGAAGCATGACCATCAACTCGAAAGCTGCATCGTCGTCGCGCATCTGAGAAGACTCAACAATCCTCAGGGTAAGAAGGGAGTGAACGGCACTAGTAACGGTACGGTCGTGGATATGGCCAACATTTCCTGGGACGACGATCGGGATGTTTGGTGGCACGACGAGATGGAGGACGCGGAAGCGAGCTGTTATCCAGTTTGGATGGCCGCCGAGGATCCACTTTTTATCCTTTACACAAGGTACACGTTCTTTTCCGTCGCGTGCTCTCTACCTCTACGTCGAGGCCAAATAGAAAGTAAAGTAAACGGTAAAGCTATAGCGAGATAGCGCTTTTCTTCGCAGTTTTTCGCAGCTTTCCTATAGTTTGTTCTCGCTGAAAAATGACTATTATTTCCTTTCTGTTCACGTAGCGGCTCTACTGGCAAACCAAAGGGCGTTCTCCACACCACCGCGGGATATTTAATCTACGCGGCAACAACTTTCAAATATGTTTTCGACTATCATCCCGGTGACGTTTATTGGTGTACCGCCGATTGTGGTTGGATCACAGGACATACTTATGTAGTTTACGGCCCGTTAGCGAATGGCGCAACATCCGTCATAGTATGTATATGCATTTCTCTCACTCGATCATTCTCGGTCGTTCGCTCGGCTTTCTCCCTCGGTAAACTGCACTTGTTTGGTTGACAGTTCGAGGGTACACCTTTCTATCCGGAAAATGATCGATATTGGTCCATCATCGATAAGTACAAGGTCACGCAATTTTACACGGCGCCGACGGCCATCAGGTCGTTAATGAAGTTTGGTGATGAACTTGTGAAGAGGCACAGCTTATCCACGCTCAAAGTAAATCTCGTTTCGCTTATCCATTAATCGAAAAAAATAATAATAATAAAAGAAAAAAATGTATGCTTACAACATACAGAGAGTGTTGTCATGTATATGTACGCGTTTCAGGTTCTCGGTTCAGTCGGCGAACCGATCAATACCGAGGCTTGGCTCTGGTTTTATAATCTCGTTGGCCACGGCAAGTGCAGTATAGCGGACACTTTTTGGCAAACGGAAACTGGCGGTCATGTAATTACACCGCTGCCAGGTGCCACGCCTATGAAACCGGGTTCCGCGGTAAAGGACACTTTCGTTAATAATTCCCACCGTAAATAAATAATTTATTTCTGATGTATGGAATGAACGAATGTGTAGACATTTCCTTTCTTCGGGGTTTTGCCGGAGCTTCTTGACGAGGATGGTCGCGTGATTGAGGGCGAAGGAGAGGGGTACCTCGTATTCCGTCGACCGTGGCCAGGGATGATGCGGACCCTCTACGGAAATCATCAACGTTTTCAAAATACGTACTTTGATCGATTTAATGGATTTTACTGTACGGGAGACGGTAAGCGTATTATCTGATCTTTCTGCCTATTTTCCTCATTGTTTCATATATATTTCAGTTGCGGGCAGTAGCACCCGCAAGATTATTTCGCTAGAAGATTTTGATATTTCATTCCGACATATTTGGCATCTTTACCAAGTTCCTCTTTGATTCTCAATATTTGATTATATTTGCTCATTCTTTCACCGCTGCAATTATTACACATCGGTGTTAAATGGATATGATTTTTAAGTAAATCGTAATCCTCGTTGGAGAAAAAGCTCGAAATTTATAAAAAAAATTTTCAATGGTGAAATAAATTGGCATTCGATTTGAGATTGCAGATTCTGAAACTTGGAACATTATTCTCAATTTGAGTTGCATTTGCTCACGCTCTGTGTTACCTGCAAGGTGCTCCGGCTTTGAATTGGCCGGCGGAAAGTCCAACCGCCAAATCTGCGACGAAATTGTCTTCTGTCTCACCGTGACTCGCACTCACGATATAACTCCAATTGTTGACTATCGCCATTCTCGCGCAATTAATTACCTCTGTCACAGTGCCGATCTGCGATATTCTCAGAATGAGACAATTTGCTACATTCCTGCTCATTGTTTCTTCGATTCTCTCGATATTCATCGCGGTGAGATCATCGCTGACTACTTGAATCCCTTGATTAGCGATTGTTGACCAACCCTCCCAGTCCTCTTGATCGAAAGGATCTTCGATCGATACTATCGCTGGAAATTTCGAGAGATACTTTAGATATTGGTCCCGTAAAGCCGCGGTCTTCAAGTAATCAGCGGGATTGGAATCCTTCGTCTTGAACGCTAGGTCATATCTTCCTACGTGAATGTATAAACGCAGACTTTTTTTTTAGGACATGGTCGTGAGATAATTATGTATGGAAGCAACAAAATATTTTGAGTACAACGAAACCTTCTTTACAAAAAGCACTCGCTGCCGCGTCCAGCGCTATTTTAATTTTGCCTTCGTAACCCGCGTCTTTGATGGACGCGTCTAAAAAAGCCAATGCGGCTTCGTCGTTTTCCAAATCAGGAGCAAAGGCTCCATCGTCGCTAGTCAGAAGCGGACCTTGTATTTGTTTAGCGTTGATGATTTTTCTCTCTAACACTCGATACATTTCGGTCTTTTTTTGAATGTACTCTATAATCCAGCCGTACATAGGGGAATTTTTTCTTTCTCAGTTTCATTTAAAATTAAAATTTAATTTTTGCAAGCTTATTGAACTATCGATTGCGATACAATGCAAAGTGGAATCACAGGCGGAAAATGATATAAATCCAATCTTTTTTTCGATTTATGATTTTAGGAGCGAGACGCGATGCAGATGGATATCTATGGGTAACCGGCCGTATTGATGATATGTTGAACGTTTCCGGTCATCTAATGTCAACGGCTGAAGTGGAGAGTGTATTGGCGGAACATTCCTCGGTAACCGAGGCTGCGGTAGTCAGCAAATCGCATCCTGTTAAGGGTCAATGTCTATATTGTTTCATTACTCCGACCGTGGGGATGGCATTCGACGAAAAATTGCAGGTCGAGCTTAAAAAGAAAGGTGGGCTAATCATCAAGTCAATCAAATTAACTATTTAATACGCAATTAATATTATAATTAATGGGGATTTTCACATAATCAATTCATATGATTTGAGCAGTACGCGAAAGGATTGGTCCGTTTGCGCAACCAGACGTCATCCAGCATGCTCCGGCTTTACCGAAAACAAGATCCGGCAAGATTATGAGACGTATGTTGAGAAAAATCGCAGCGGGCGACAGGAATATTGGAGACACGTCAACGTTAGCTGACGAAACTGTTATTCAACTTCTATTTGAATTAAGGCCATGCGTTTAAGATACGTATTTCTTGCTTAGGAAATTGAAAGTAAAGTCTTGAATGAGAGAATTTTTCGCATCGATCATTTGGTGAATGTCGAAAACATAATCGCACGTTTTCCAAATAATTTTATAAAAATAAAAGTAATAGATTGCACATTGAAACAGATATATATATGTATTCGCACGATATCAGAGACACGTACTGTTCAAAATCTTAACGTATATTCAGTAATTAATTTGACAATTACGAAACGTACAAAATGTATAAAACGAAATATTATTGTCCTTTTGTCGATCGAATCAACCTGATATCGTCATTCAATTTTCAAGTGAGTCAAAATGAAAGTTATTCTTTGGATATGTCCTTTTTTTATTTTCTACAGTTCCTCTCGAGATTAAAAGAGACATATCGAAGGAATAGATTGTTGATATGATTAATTAATTGGTCATCCTCCTCAAGAGAGGAGTTGCTGTGACTGCGATACATATCTTACGTAGGCATCGCCAGTGATTGAGTAGCCTAAGCGTGCTTTTGTTTAAGGCCAAAATTAAGTTTGAAATTACGCAAGGGAGAAAACGCTCAATAAATTAATTGTAATAAACAGCACAATAGCAGAACGTTGAATTGGTTGCACAACAATTACTAACGAACTTATTTAATGGACGAATGTAGTACGTAGTTGGATGATGCGTACGCGTTATTATCAATGCATCATTACTGTAATATGAAAAAAAGAAATTTTGCTTTCTGCTATTTGATGTATGTGCGCGCGCGTGTATGCGTATGTACAGACACACACACGTGCGCGCACGCACGCACGCACGCACGTACGTACGCACACACATATTAAAATTGCTTGTGTATACATGTATATACACAGGGTAGCTCTCTCTAACACTTTTATCGTATTTTGTTTACCGTATTTAATAACATTCTTCGATGAGATTGGAACGAAGATGAATTGTCTTTTTCTCGGCTGTTTAAGAAATATGCGAAAAATTAAAAAAAAAAAGGATATATGAATGTGTGTACTTATAAATGAAAGTTACCTCGTGCTCCTTAATTCAGGAGTTACGCCAAATACATATCATTCCTTGTGGAACAAAACAAACTTTAGGTGTAATAAATTAAGTGTATATTAAATTATATATTATATATTGTATGTATTGTATGTAGATATGAAAAACACAAGAGAAAAAGAGAAAATATATGACCATATATAACTATATTCAGACATATAATATGTATAGTGTGTATGTATAATGTATATATATTATATTATAATATGTATGCGTATGATTACACACACACACACATATATCTATGTCATAATTACGATTGTTCTGTTAAATATTGAAGAGTATATTTTTTTCTCATATATCCTTCCTTTTCCATCGTTCTTTGTATCGTGTAAAAAAAAAAAGATTATATTTGAATTAACTAAATTGTTCCTATAATCTCTTATTCGTGCGTATATTAGTGCGAGGATTCGCCAAAGTTCGCGCGTTGAGTGGTGGAAGTTATCACGCGTTAGATTACGAACGTACGAAGCCATCTAACTAAAAGCCGAGTTTGACGCGTGCTCGATATTATTGACGGACGCGATATAACCTAGCTCTTTGGACGCGATTCAGCAGATCAGCTGAAATTCAGCTGACGCCTGACAGCTGATTCGCAGTGCGGTATATAACCTTACAAAAAGGTTGAAGGTGCTATAAATGCTATAATCCACCGGCCAGTGAAGTAAAACGAAAAAAAAGAAAGATTCAACTCATTTAGACGCGATTGTGTCGCCAGGAGTGTCGGTATCAATCAGTATCAGCGAATAATTAGCGGGTAGTCGGCAGTGATCAGTACTTAATAGCCAAGATAAGCCATGTCGAGTGTCGACGAGTATTACATTGAGATTTTGAGACTTGTGAAACAAGCCGGTTCGGTAAGTGTCGACGAAAAATTATGTATTCTCTGGTCGTGAAAACATGTATAAGCAGTGCCGATAAAATTTATCGAATATTAAAATATTTTTATTGCAAATAATCGTGTGCCATCGTATTCGTCAATATTCGATTCGCCTTGGATGTAAGCCAAGCGATTATCGATCGTCAAAGACTGATTATATAACTTAATTGATTAGTGACATCGCATTCGTATGCATGTATATGTACTCACACACAAGATTTTCTCAATTTTGATATATCTTTTAAAAATACCATGAAATCCGCAAGATCACTTATTGTCGTGGCGTGGCATAGACGAATATAAATGTTTACAAATGTGAGAGGTAAAGAAAGTGCGAGATAACAAGCTATATGCTTTTTCTTCCCATTGCGTTTTTTTTAATGGAAAAATGGTATATTTGTTTACAAATAATTTTAGTCGCCTAGCTTTGAAAAAATTATTAATTATTACTAGCATCCAGCACTTCCCCTCGATACTACTGTCTATAAAAAGATTTAATTATGCTTTATATGTTTTATCCGCAGATTATCAGAGAAAGAATTTATCAGCACAAAGATGTACATACAAAATCATGCGACGTTGACTTGGTTACGGAATGGGATCAAAAGGTAGAAAAGCTTTTAATCGGCGGAATATCATCCAAGTATCCCGACCACAGGTAAGCTATTGAATCAAACTTTTACTTCTGTTAATTGTTAATCGCGCTTAACTTATTGATTTTCATGTTTTCAATGACACTTAATTGTAGTATCCAGACTCACGTATGTCAACAAATAATACATCAATGTATTATCCTCCCACAGTTTTAATAATAAACTTTGTAATATTCTACATATGACATATTTTTGTGTATCAATAATAACTGCAAAATCTTGTGAAGTTGGCAATGATAATATAACAAAAATTCAATAATACGATAACATAAGAATATTTTATAATAAATATTTTACAATAGCAAAAATCTTGAAAATACCTTAAGAAAAAAGAAACAAATTAAATACAAATTAGAGACGTATGCAAATTTTGATATCTATTCTCTGTTCTAAAGTGAATATTATTTCATGGCAGGTTTATCGGCGAAGAAAGCACTGCCTCGGGAGAAAAAGTAGAATTAACGGATGCTCCAACGTGGATAATCGATCCTATCGACGGCACGATGAATTTCGTTCACGGTTTACCGCACACGTGCGTCTCGGTTGCGCTGCTTATTAATAAAATAGCAGAAATAGGAATAGTGTATAATCCGATCTTGGAACAACTTTTCACCGCTCGCAAAGGTCAGGGCGCTTTTCTCAATGGCGCCCCGATTCACGTATCCAACGAAAAGGGTACATCGTTTTTTATTTTTAAAAACTAAAGTACACTGATTATCCTTCCGGTAGATCTGTGTATATATAAACAGGCGTTTGTAATCGTTTAAAATACACGACGTTATTTATTAAAATCTTTTTGTTGTACTTTGATGAAATATAACGAAGATAATCATTAAAGATAATTTTCAAGCGAATAATAAATAAATAGGAATATATCTTACGGTACAATATTTACAATTAGCAAAGAAAGACATTCGAAAAATTAATGTATCAGAGATATTAATGTAAGTCAATTATATAATATTATTCATTGTTTGTTTGCTTCAAATTTTGAAAATCGTTTTTATGTCACCACAACTTTTTAAATTCTGATTATGATATATATATATATATTTTTTTTTTTTTCTAATATGTAGCTCAGACAGTTCTAATTATTTTGTAAAATTTAATTAACTGTTATTTCTCCAGAATTGCATAAGGCACTGGTAATGATGGAAATGGGAACTAGTAGAAATCCAGAAAAATTGAAAATAGTCTTGAAAAATATAACGCTTCTCATAACACATGTTCACGGGTAAGACATATTTACGAATATTACACTTTTGCATGAAAAATTTCACAAAAAGATTTATTTACTTATCCTACAGAATACGATCCCTTGGTTCGGCAGCTCTGAATATGTGCATGGTGGCTCTTGGTGGTGCTGACGTTTCTTTTGAATTTGGTATACATGCATGGGATATTGCAGCCGGAGATCTTATTGTTCGAGAAGCCGGCGGTGTATCGATAGATCCAGCTGGTAAACAATTGCAAATATTATGAGTCAAACAAAAGATACTGCATAAGATATCAAGATAACGTAGAACCAATTCGTTTTTTGTTTTTACGTTAAAAGGAGGTCCATTTGACGTGATGAGCAGAAGAACATTGTGCGCTTCATCGAAGGAGTTAGCTCAACAACTTTCCAAAATATTAATCCAGTATTATCCAGAGCGAGATTAAGCGAGCTCGAAAGTTTCATATGGAAGATGAAGAAAAATTATGATTTTTTCATGGATATCGCATTAAGCCATTAAAAATAATGCAAATATTATTGCCTAAAAGAAAAAAAAATGCAAATTCAAAATTCAAATCAGACTATAGAAAGTATTGTTGAGTAATTGTTATCCAGAAAATATCAATGAAATTATCTAAATAAAATATTTGTATGGTTAAGAAATAAATTGACAAGTTATTCACTTATGACATAAAATCAACTGTATACACATTATTTTTAAGTCTCAATGAGACTTAAAAATGATATTATTGTTCGCATTTTGTGATATAGCGCGCGCACGCGTATGTGTGTATGCGTATAACATATGTAATCATGTTATAATTTTTAAGAAAAAGTTCAGAAGAAAATATATTAATATATGATAAAATCATTGTTAATTTTTTATATTTTGAACATTTTTTTTGCAATAAATTGGTATATACACATTATGTATTTTACGCCATGAGTTTTGCATCCGAACAAAGATGTTCTAAAATCGAGGGAAAAACAATTTTATTATGAAAATATACTTATTACATGAAAGATTTTTGTTTTGAATATATTTTTATAAATTTATTAGATTTTATTCATTATTAAAATATGTCTATATATTTTTTTAGTACTTGTGAGAGAAAGAGAAAGAGATGGAAGGCGAAGAGGAGAGAAAAAGAAAGGAACAGAAAAAGAGCGAGAAAGTGTTTCGAAATTAATGTATTTATCGTATCTGCTTTTTCGTTTTCACAAAACGTGGGCTTTAAATATCTGAAAACTCAGAAAAAAACCGCAAATATTAGTATTATTTAAAGATTTAATACTTTTGTAGCTAAAAAACTAAATTTTTTCGATCAAAATAATTAAAAAAAAAAAAAGATATATAAGTGTGTCGTTTATATCTGTCATAAATATCGCTGGAATTTTCACAACCATGTACTTTACCTGTATACATACTTACAAGTCTTCGTTTGTAATCTCAAGTAACTTTAAGAGAAACCTTAGTGCGACATAAATCTAGTTAAATCGTTGCATAAACCTTGTTGAATTGTTTAGCGACAGCGCATGTACTTTTACGCAGTAGACACGACGTAGACGCAAGTACATCGCATTTTTCCTTTCCTCCTCATCAATTGTTTTCATCACCTCTTCCATTGCCTCCCCTCCTCACAGGGAGGGCTACAAGTGAAACATTACCAAATTGCAAATTAGAACGATACATATATTATATTCTCTCTGATCATATAGTTTCAATAGTATATTTTTACTTCCGCATTGAAACGTTCCCGAGAAACATATATATTTTCTTATTCTGTTTACGTCAGTTTAACTTTATCAATATTTTATTTACATTGTCTTTTCGTCGAAAATACTAAAACGCATGTATGTGCTGCGTTTTAGTATTGGCTATCGATTTATCACGTTTTAGTTTTCAACTTGCCTTTACAAAAGCAATTTTGCAAATGTTCAAACGTCATTACAATTATATATAAGAGACTTGGGAAACTCGATTAAAATTCTATTACATTTCCGAATAAAATTCTTATATTGTCATGAGAAAAGTTCATTAAACATTTTTAAAACTCGCTCTATTTTCGTACGGCTTATGATCTCATTATTAAACTGTATTGAACATGTACTGAAAAGTGGGTGTTCTAAGTATCCCAGGCAATCCCCCATGAATACCTTGTAACGGGATCGGCGCTAAAGGCCCTTGAAAGATCCGGCCGCACTTAACGATGATTTGAATCGAAGTCATCTGAAACATAAGCAGTCTCGTACAATCTTGTCACGTTTAAGAACGCCGTGAACCATTCACAACAGCATCATCGATATTCAGTTTTTTTTTTATTTCAAATAAATGATCAAATTTTCGAGTTTAGAGTTTGATTCTAACACAATAAGAGATGGTAGCAAATATAAGAAATGTAAGAAAGTCAGCAATCGAAGTGCCGCATTTGCAGTAATAAGACTCTTATTTAACACAGACTACAAGTAACATTTCAATAATTATCATTTCGCATATAATATCTTGATGACCTCCTTAAAATTTTGCATCGTAGTGCAAATATATATACATTTTCACCTCTTAGCATTATTATAAATGTTATTATAAATATTTGATTACATATGTCATTGTAGAAACATAAGATAAGCATTCTTTTTTATCGTTGTATATGTATGACTATGCATAATTTCTATGCATTTGTATTTGATAAACTATTTAAACATATGTGCTGACCGGTGTTTATAAAATGTGTCCCTGTATATATATGTGTATGTATAATATTTTATTTGTGTGTGTACACGGTCTCTATCTCTATTGTATTGTATTGTCGCTGTATAAAAAAATTCATTAAGTATGTCTAATCTGGAACGCTCTTTAAATTTCAAAGATAAAAATGAAGAAAAAAAAAATAGAGGCAGAGAAAACTAGAAAAAGAGAGAAAAATACGAATATTATAATAAATATTTGGACTGAATATATATTCAATCATGATTTAAGATTGAAAAGACAAAATACAGATCATTCTTCTCATTGTATTAAGCATGTGTCATTTTATTTCAATATAACTGACCTATTCGCTATACAATTTATCTTCCAATTAAAACAGGTTTTCTTGCCGCTAAGGCTCCTAATGCTGTATGTGCACGTATGCTCGCTGATGAGATACTTTAAAATGGATCGAACAATGTGTGATCCATAAAGGACTTACAGTTCTTTATATATACGAACCCCTTCTCGCTTCGTAGGAATACGTAACGTACAATTTCACATGAACGCACGATCTATAATGATTTTACTAATGGTGCTATTCATAAGGACATATCTTGCTCTCCAAATCAGGAGAAATGGTAAAAGGAAACTGGTGCCAGTTTATGCTGAAAGAGGCGGTCGTTGTTTTCTTATTCCCACTTTCTTTCCTAAATAACGTAACTTTATCGAGAAATCGATAAGTTCTCTAGTTTAATTAGGGAAATCGGCATCTATAACTCGAATTATATTTCCAGATATGCGTTACAATACGAACTAATCTATATTAGAAACACTATCTATGTATAATGACGAAATTTATTTATTTATTATTGTATTCACAATTATTATATCGAGTATAAAAATATTATACTCTGTCTATCTGACAATAATCACACGCAATTAAATAATACCTTTGGATTCATACAGTACTGCCCATAAAGTACGATTTTGTGCAACATTACAACTATATTTTTCCTCTGTTGCAAAATTCTCATATTATAATGAGATGATTTGGATAAATTTTTTTGCACCGCCTCTTCCTGCTAAATAAAAAAAAATAAAAGAAAAATACGGATATTCTATATGTAAAAACGTAGAACGAGAGTATTTGAGGTGGAGGAAGGAACGAGAATGAGAGAAAGAGATAGAGAAATAGAGAGACATACCGCGCTTCTATCAGATGACGTTTAACATTAATAGAAAGGATTGTTAACGATATCATTTTACAAAGTTACGTCAGTGAATTTTTCGAAGCTAAAGGACCCCAGACAGGGTTACCTATATTTTTTCTTGTATAAAGGGATGCGCCAGAGCGTGATTCACAGTGATTCTCTTCCCTGCGTCCAACATCAACGTTCGTTCCAGCAAATCCTTCAGTTGTCCGACTTTGCGATTTTGTTCCGGTGGTAAAGAGTTTCCACCGAGTTCGGCGCTGAGATCACGAGTCGCTGGTAACGTCGACATTACGACAACTTTTTCCTGGAAAGCAAAAGCTAATCAGCAAATACTGCACGACAAATATTTCCGTAAGTAACGCAAGAAACATTACGGTATGACGTTTGGCGTTATCAACCGATATGTCATATCTTTTTCTGTTTCCGCATTCCGCATAGAAGATAATGTTATAATTATAGTGCAGCGTTTTACACGACTCAAGGTTTTATCATGGAAAATAATAAAGTAAAGAGTCAACTCACCCGTTCCGTAACTTTATCAACTTCATGATATAGAAAATTGCAGTTGCTATCAAAATGCTGATCCTTGAATTGTCCCTTTCTAATTAATTTGTTTGGCATTTTACCCTTTAGATCCATAAAGTACTTTAACATTTGATTGTTTGTTTTTCCCGAGAACATTATTTTTCCCGTGTACAGCTCGTATATGGTGCATCCCACGGACCACATGTCAATACCAAAATCATGTGGTATACCAAGAACTAGAAAATAATGATGTTACTTTCGGATTCCAGACATTCTAGATACAATTTCTACCACTTTTTCAACGTCGAGAATGCTCGAACTGATTTGTAACACGTATTATATTTTTCCAATTTTCAGTGAAGTAATATGTATATCTATTATAAGCAATCAATTATCCGAGTTTTTTATTGTTAAATATTTGCAACTGCACATATGCGTACATAGACGAGAGTGCACTACATACGCAATGTTCGGTCGTATGGTCGTAACAATTTATTTCGGCGCAAAATGAAGAAGTCAGAGTTGCGAATACTCGCGAAGTTGTATGTGGTTTGCTAAAATCGCTTGTCAGATATTGCGATATATATATATATATATATCATTCTACTGATAATTTATATATATATATATATATATAGGATATATATATATATATATATATATATATATATATAAATCATCAGTAGGATACACAGTCGAACAATGCTAACGTGTATAAAATTTGTATCATTAATTAAAGAATGTTACATATTTGACATCTGTCTATTGTGATAATACGCAATGTTGCCTTTTCTGAATGGACATGGAACAAAATTCTTTTTAAAATAATATTAACATGAAAAAAAAAAAAAAGAATATACATATGTTATACGTACATTACGTACCATACACACACACATACACACGCGCGCACACACATACACACGCGCGCGCGCAAAGGAAAAAGAATGAATGATAACTAGGCGGATTTTGTAATAAAGTAGAATACTTACTAATTTCGGGCGCACGATAAAATCTCGAAACTAAATACGGTGTTATTTCATTTTCGTGATCGTGCGATGCAGAACCAAAATCACAAAGTTTCAGCACTAGTTTGCTTTCACTGACTAGAATATTATCCGGTTTGATGTCAGCATGCAGAATTTTCGCACGTTTTAATAACTTTAGTGCTAGAAAAAGTTGCTGCGTATACGACCTTACCGCTTTAACGTGCAAACCAACGTCTTTGCCATACTTTTTTAAAACCTGCGATTTCCCAATAAACATAGTTATTGTATTATTGTTTTAATCATGTCTAGATCATAGATTAGATATTTACAAATGAATGCTAATACGTACCTCTCTCAAATTCATGGCTAAAGGTTCAAAAACCATACACAAATGATTTTTATGAAAGAAATGCCTAAATAGACGCAAGCAATGAAATCTATCTTCCGGATCAGCGTCATTCAACTTTCTAAGAATTTCTAGCTCCTTTAAACCAGTTCTATGCCTATAAGAGTGAAAAAGGATATAACAACACTATATATTACAATCGATCAAAAATTAGAAATGTTATGCTCACATTATTTCATTGTTTCTTATAATCTTCACAGCTACGTCCAAATTTCCTCTAGCGCTGTCTCTCGCTCTTACAACGTTACTAAATACTCCTTGTCCTGTATATCCATAGACTACGTATCGAGCATCTAGCGTTTCTCCAACGCGCACTCTAAGAAACACAGATTACATTTATTACAGTTATTATCAAGCTGATCATAGGGTCTTAAATTAAAGCAATGACATTAAATAAAGAATATGTAACTAACCGATAATATCCTTCGGCGTCGTCCCAATTATCTGTCAAACTAGGATTGTCTGGTCCTCCTTGACGTTTTCCTTCAAGTGTGGGACTCTGGAAATAATAAGAAATCGAGCAAAAGATAAATATAAGAACCAGCAGTAAAAGAGGTAAAATGAAACGAGGTAATAAAGAGAAACGTCAAATATATAATATATAAAATAAAATAGCATACATTGAAATCTCCGATATTATCTGCTTCTGCAAACATGTCCCATTCATTCGATTTTTTTAAAGTTTGCTTTTCTTCCTGTTTAAACCTTTCAGACGTCTTGATGCTCCCAGTTTTATCAGGCTCATTAAGTGGCGCGTCCTCAAATCTGGACTTTCTCTTTTTAACTGGAGGCGGCGACTCTAATTTTTCTGTGGGCAGTGGTGGAGTATGGCTCTCCAAAACAGATTCATTGTTATTGGATTGTATCTCTACAGATTTTTGCGATATATTAGATTGGCTTTCTGGAGAACCAGTGACATTGATGTCGGCAGACATATTTGAATCTTCATTTGGTCCACTTAATCTCTATGAAAAGAAAAAGAAAAAATATTTCTATCGTGATCGTGGCAAGTTCAATAATCAAATGACATGTATATAATGTATACACATGTGATAATATTACTTACTTTGAGCAATTCTTCTCTTTGTTTTCGTCGACGTTCTATAATTGCTTCTTCATCTTCCTCTTCCTCTATATCGATATCCTTAATGTCCTCTTCGCTCGAGCTGTCTGAATGTTCTATTTTGAGACCTTCCGATAAGGAATCCTTATACTTATCGTTGCGCTCTCGCTTACTATTTCTCTCTCTATCCTTCTCGCGATCCCTAACATGATCTCTGAATTGTTTGTCTCGATCTCGGCGACTTCGAGAAGGAGATCTGGATCTTTTGTACCGATCGTTTCGTTCTCTTTCCAATCTGATTCGAGTAGGACTACGTGATCTTCTCGCGGTACTGCGAGACCGATCATCGATTCGATGGTCATGATACCGAATGTCTCGTCGATCGCGACTATCGTCATGCCGGTCTCTATTCCCATACCGATCTTTGCTATCCCTTTTGTCGCGATTAACATGTGGACGAGACTCTCTGCTCGGTAATCTATCACGACTGCGTCGATCGTGACCGATATGACGATCTCGGCTGTTTTGACGTTCGCGACTTCCCAACCTCCTGTTATCTAAACTTTTCGTCTCATTATTACGAGTTTTTGAACTATGACGGGTAGGCTGCTCTCGTTTTCGATTTTCTTCTCTATATACAAATAAATACATACATATAAATTGTTAATATAGGAAGTATATTTTTTAATAAATTATGTTGAATAATAAATGAGACAAGCAATGATAATAATAATAGTAATGTTTTCACCACTTACCGTTTGTCTGATTCTCTCTTTCGTATCTCGTCCCTTCTCAACAGATCTTTACGTCTCTGCTGATCATCATCGATTTTTCTGTTGGATTCATCTTTTCTCGTATCTTCTTTCTGTTTTTCGTTAGTTTTACGCGAAGATCTGTCATCTCTTCGAATCTCTTCTCTTTTCCCCTCTTCTCTAAGGCGGATTTTCTCGTCTCTTTTCCTGTCAAAATCTCTTCTCTTATCTTTGTGCTGTTCGCGAGTTTTTCTGTCTCTAGTCATATCAATTATAACACGTCTTTCGGTTTTTATCACTTTCTTACGTTCTCTACTGCATGATTTGCTTCTACCGCGTTTCTTCGGTGGAATACCATCAGTATCGCTATCATCTTCCACAAGTATCACATCAGGTGTTTCTGTCTTGTTTGTTTTTGCTTCTTCTTCCTCCTCTTGTTCTTCTTCCTCTTCTTGTAACTCTTTATCTTCACCCTTTTCGGATTCATCCGAGAGATATTGTACTAAACATGCTTGCAATCGTTCCTAAACATACAATGCAATTATAATAAATTGAAATACTTATGCAGAATGTCTCACGACCAAATGAATTAAATGCACATGCTGCGTGACACACATTAAAATTATAATATACTAACATTACAGATGTTTGCTTCGTGCGCGCTATTTAATATTTTTTACTTTTTACTATACTTATTATACTAGTAATCTCAATACACATAATGCATACAACTGTTAAAATATATAATGACAGCCGCTCACGAAGTAAGCTCAATAAAACAATCAATCAGTATCATGAGAAAGCAATAACATAAAATTTTTAAAAATGCAATCGAGAAATTGACTTTATATGCCTTTTTTTTAGATAGGATTAGTGAACATTAAGTCATATACACGACAATATGCTACAGCATATTTTACAGCAAAGGCAAGCATTTTTTAAATTTATTACAACTCGAAAAATAAAACATAAATAATTTATGTATATATCTTCTCTCGTTTTGGGCTTAGATTTATTCCCCATAATTACATATAATTAAGAAACTCCTCCATTTTATATCATATATATAAATATATACATATATAAAATGCATCCGGCATTATTTTAATTAATTATAAACATGTTTATCTACCTTTTGTTTCATTAATTCTTCAAGATCAATATCATCTTCTATGATTGTGCAATCCACTTCATCGGAGTCGAGATCAACCAATTTTTCATCTTCACTTTCTTCCGTGGAGGCAACTTCTAATATAGAAGTTTTTGTTTTTCCATTCATACCAATTTCCTTATGCACTACATTGGAGATTAATTTCTCTTCCACGGTACCGTTTTCCATATTTCTATCTCTCTTCGGTCTCTTGTGTTTCTTGTGTTTTCGTCTACAAAATAATTATAAATTTAATTGTGACCATTGCATCTATCGATTATTTAATTATATTACCTGTCTTGCTTATCCAATCGTTCATCGTCTCTTTCAAGTAATTTTTCCTTCTTATGCTTATGATGCTTGTGTTTTCTCTTCTTTTTCTTTCTCTGGTCAATCACTCCATCTGCATCAGAATCTAATCCTAAAGATTCTCGTTTACATTCGGAAGCCTCCAAATCTGACGTGCTGCAATTATACGTCGGATTGAATATCTTGGAGCATTTTTTTCGCGATGAAAAAAGAATGTTCATTCTTGTCCATTCACTTTTGCAACAAAACGAGGACAGATCCGTCCTTGTTAATAACGTAATATTAAATCGAGTTTTTGTACACAATACACTTACCCCATGATAGAGTTCAGTAAATAATTAATAGGGGAAACATAAAATCTCACTACGCACGACAATTCCAATGATCTAAATGATTAACAACGATCACAATCAGTACTGATTCGCAACGAATGCACGAATACACGAAACTCTCAGTGAGACGCCATTTTGCAAGTTCTATCGCTATCTACGAGTCGTTTTCATGCATATCGACAACATTATCGATTTACGAGTATCGAGTTTCTTCCTTCGACCTCTTAGCGCGACAGTACTAGAAGTCACTATAATCCAGTTACTTTTGAAACGCGTGACGCGCGCGTCAAAGTACGCGCCTGTTGAAGGGATCCTGTCGAAGTGGCCCTGATTTAATTAATCAAAAACGAAATAGATTAAAATTAAAATTATCTGAACCAGTAGAAAAAAAAATTGTAATTTTGCGATATATATAATATTATAGCATTATAAGTTATAAATTTGAACTTATTTATAATGCATTTATATAATAAAAAAATCACGATTTTAATAATGTACGTATTATTCAAAATTTATTTTATTTATGTCAATGGTCGATCGACACTGCAATTATCTTCGGGCTCTCCGGGCCCTTTGAAAGTCATGAAAATTTGCCCAGGACGATTAATCGTCCAGGGTCTTTAATAGTATCTCGTCGGTGCGATCATAGCCTCATCCATTTTCCGACATAAAATTATAACGTCGAAAATGGATGTGGTCGAAACGTAGCTCTCATTCCTGCCAGCTCTGATGAAACGGATACTCCAGTCTCCACGTCCCATTTATTTGTGGATGTAGCACAGACTCGAACCACATCCATTTTCAACGTTATGACTTTACCGACAACGAGCGCGAACGGAATGGACAAACTTCCGAGATCCGGCCAATCCGGAGTCGCATTCGTCACCGCTCAGGCGCTCACTTTGCCGCGCACCATTTCATGAAAATGTTCGCAGCGGCCGAATGACGGCTCGACTGCCGGAAAAAAGGCTTCTCTCTGGTGCCACCAATCGTCCCTAGAGTCCTAGATTATCAGAGAAGCGCGACCGGTGTTACGCGTCCTGATTGGACACG
>NW_012026821.1:1250088-1402649 GCF_000956235.1 Wasmannia auropunctata | reverse complement strand
GTCATTTTTAATATTTTCTAGTACTTTTGCGATACTGCCATAAGCCGGTCGCGCTTCTCTGATAATCTAGGACTCTAATCGTCCCCAGCGCCCGGAACGACGATACGTCATCTGAAATTCGCCGGATGATAAATTGCTCATTAGACACGATCGTTCCGAGATATACATATTGTGCATGTGGCACGCGCGCTGGATGGATCGGCTATAATAGTCATCAATGCATTCTTTGTAGCTAAGATCTTACTTTAGTAACTCTTTCGGAGGTACGTAAGGTGTCCGGGCGTCCCTTGTCTAATTGTCGACGAGCTCGCGAGCCCCGCGATATCGCTTATCAGTTCATCGTTAGACGCCGCACGTACGGCGTCGGGAATATAATCCGTCCTTTGTACTCGACGTGCGTACTGAAATGCGATTCGCAGCGAGTCTCAGTGAAGATTCGCAAAATTTTTGCCGACGAGACGCGTGACCTAAGCCTTCCTAAAAACGCATCTCTTGCCGCTAGAATGTTACCGACAACGGAGACCCTTAATGCAATAATTTATTGACAATACGTATTTGACAATTCCTTTCTTATTTGTTGCAGATGAAGGGGCTGATATTTTTTTACATACTTTCGTTATGCTCCAGTCAACTTGGAGCCGACAAGAAGATCAACAAATACGTGACAACGTTAATAAATGCCAAATGGAACGAAACACCTCTCGTACTCGAGGCAGCTGAGTATCTGAGCGATGAAAATCCAAGTTACTTTTGGAAATTTATTGATTCGTATTCCAATAGGATTAGCAATCTTGTACTGGGTAATTATGTTATGATTCGAATGTGAATTGAAAATTGAGAGAGTACGCCAGTACACCACACTCAATTTCTGTAATTATCCCAAACAGCTACGCAAAAGGAGAATTATGACGTGATTCTGGAGTTGGCCGAAAAGTTTCTGTCCCAATCTGAAATAGCAGTTTTTAAGTTAGCATTGTCTTTGCGTATTTATTCCGCACGTGTGGAAATGTTCTCTCAAATGGCTGTGAATAAAAATGTTTCCTCGTACGGATGCAACAATGTTGTCAACGTCGGCGGAACATTTACTTGTTCTTTAGAAGATGTAGATAGATTGCTCGAGCAGGTTGGTTCATCATATTCCATCTCATGTAATTCATGGATGTAATTCACGTGTGCATAATTGCATTATTTGTTTTCCAGGATACTTGGGAAATTATAGATACCTATGACGTAGACCATCGATACTTAAGTACTTCAGAATCTGATAAAATAATGATATTGTATGGTCAGATTGGGACACCTATGTTTACCGATTTTCATGAAAAGTTAAAGAACATAGCAGAAACAAAAGGGATCAATTACATTCTTCGTCATTATGTTAAGGTAATAGAAATATGTCATAGACATCATGTGTCATATGGAGAATCATGTTTCTTACATTTGAAATCGATTTACAGGAGAGAGAGGATAAGAAATTGCGTTTATCAGGTTATGGTGTAGAGTTGCAAATGAAATCTACAGAGTACAAAGCAACTGACGATTCCGATATTAAAGACAATACAGGGAAAAGCTCCGAAATGGCAAACGATGGCATGGAGGAAATTGAGGGGATCAACTTTATGACTTTAAAGTAAGGTGGTTAGTAAGAACGTAAAGTATTCAGTTTTTGTGTCTGTGCGTATTATCTTTACTTTGCATCACTACATTGTAATATGCTATTTTTACAGGAAATTATATCCAGACCAACAAGCTGAATTGGATAAAATACAGACGTATTTACTGGAGACCAGTCATGAGATCGGTGCTTTTAAAGTATGGCAGTTTCAAGAACTGAGTCATCAGGCAGCTGAAAGGATAATGAAGTCCCCTTCTACAGAAGCATTAAACATTCTGACTGATATATCGCAGAATTTTCCTATGCAAGTACGCATTAAAATGAATTCTGTATTTATATGAGTGACTATATATATATATGTAATAGTTTACTTATTTAGTTCATTTATTTTGGTTTTACAGGCAAAATCGCTAATTAGAACTAAAGTAAATAGCGATATGAAAAAGGAAATGAAGCTGAATCAGGAAATATTCATGGCAAGTCTAAATATACAACCAACTGACACAGCGCTTTTCATCAATGGCTTATTTTTTGATCTAGAAGCTATTGATGTTTTAACCCTTTTAGAATCTTTAAGGAGTGAGCTACGAGTGATGGAAGCTCTTCATAAAATTGGTACGATTTATAAACAGTTTTATGTTTGTGTAAATATTAGATTGTTAATATATTTAACTCTATATATGCTGAAAGATTATATTTTTGTGAATTATTTCAGGCTTTAGTAACAAAAAGATGAGTAAATTGTTAGCTTTGGATTTATCTGGAAGCACGGATAATCAAAATTTCGCAATGGACATAAGAGATTCTGCAATTAATTGGATCAACGATATTGAAAATGACCCACGCTATAGTAATTGGTCACCGTCGTTAACCGAATTATTACGGCCAACGTTTCCTGGCATGCTCAGAAATATTAGGAGAAATTTATATAATCTGGTTAGTATCATTAAATTAAAAATAATAAAATGCTTATTTTATATGTGGAGTAATGAATACATTAATTTTCTTTAGGTATTAATTATTGATCCTCTAAATGAAGAGTCCATGCCACTCGTAGCTCTAGCACAATCTCTCTATGCGCATTCTGCGCCACTGAGGGTAGGATTTGTCTTCGTGACAAATTACAATACATCTGTGACAGGTTTAATGGATGCCAGTGTCGCGGTTAACAATGCGTATCACTATTTTGCGGACACTAGAAGTCCGAAAGAGGCTTTACATTTCTTGTCAGAGGTAAGGTATTTATATTTAGCATTTTTATGTGTCTTTATTTAAAAACATTTATAAATAAAATTTATTTTTGCTCCAGTTAGGAAATTACATCGGGCCTTCTGGTGCTGACGTGGATGATGTAAAAAAAGTTATCAGATCCAAAGACTCGTCCGCTAGTGTACCTTATATTCTCGGTGAGGAGTCCGAATACGATGTAGGACGGCATCTAGCCAGCGACTTTGTAAAACGATGTGGATTCAAGAAATTCCCACAAGCTTTGTTGAACGGTGTTCCTTTGACGCCTAATCAGATCAATTCTGAATCGTACGAGGAAGCAGTGTTATCTACTATCATGTCGCAGACACCTATGTTGCAAAAAGCAGTGTATCGAGGTGAAGTGACGGAAGGAGACGACATTGTTGATTTTCTCATGAACCAACCAAATGTTATGCCACGGTATGTAACCACTTAAAATAAAATCTTTGAATTGACTTTGTAAATTTAGGTTTCAATCAGTTGTGCATTGATTATTTCGATTTTTAGATTGAACGAGCGTATTTTAAAGGTGGACAAGAATGCGTGGTTAAATTTAATTGGTACAATTCCTGAAGATGACGACTATACTAAATGGACTTCTCCAAATCTGTCAACTTATTTAATGAAGAAAATGCATTATCTCTTTGTACCACGTCGTAATATGCGTCATTTATATTCCTTCTGGGTTGTAGCTGATTTGAAATCGTTGGCTGGCAGACAATTATTACGAGAAGCCCTTGAATATGTGGTATGTAATTCAGTAGACCTATATTTCATGCCACACACACAAAACAGCAAAAATATAAAATTTATCTTTTTATAGGAATCAAATACTGATGCGCGAATTAGTATTATTATTAATGCGAAAGATGACGCGAATCTAAAGTCTGATATTAACAAAATTGTGCTTGCGGTAATAAGTGCATTATCACCGGAAAAGGCTATACTTTACATGCGTAAAATCCTCAAAGAAGAAAATGCAGCTCTCATTGCTGATAGTAACTTTGAGATTGAGGTAAGATATAATGTCTTTAAGTGGTACATACATATGTATTTGCTAAAAAAATTATTTTATTAATGTTTTGATTTATTGCAGGATGAGTCTGTAGCAGCAATTTTAAAGGATCAAAATTCGATGTTGCTATTACATCAACATTACGTTAAAACCGTTTTAAACATGGAGATAGGAATAAGAGCAGTTTTGTGCAATGGCCGCATCATTGGTCCCTTGGATAACAACGAAGAATTTACAAATGAAGACTTCTCTTTATTAGAAAGATTTAGTCAAAGCACCTATGGCGAGAAATTATTTATGAAATTGATAAAAGATCAAATCTTCAATGAAGATGAATATGGTATTTTATGATTTATTACTTAAAAAGTTAGTTATTTTAATTTGTGTGATAAAAATAATTAAATGTCTGTAATTAATTATGCAGAAGAGAGTGATATTACGGATGATACGATTATGAAGATCACTTCGCTCTTGGTGCCACGTCCACAAACTCGAAATCGGTATGATGTTCCTTTCCATGGAGATGATCACAGGTAAAATAATGATTTTTTATGTATGAGTAAAAACTAAATAATTAACGCAATACGAAAATTTGAATATATTATTGAATATACGTTAAATTCAAGACCGTTTGTTTTATTTTGCAGCGTCATAAAAATTCCAGCAACCAATTCCGATGAAATTGCTTTCAACTTTATCGCCATTGTCGATCCAGTTTCACGTGGTGCTCAAAAATTAGGCCCAATATTAAAAACGCTACAGCAAGCTTTAAATTGCAATATAAAAGTATTTTTGAACTGCGTAGACAAGAATAGCGATATGCCATTAAAGAGGTAAAGTAATGTGTTCGAGTTTCTTCATAATTCTTTTCCTTTTGTTGTAAATTAAGATATATATTTTTCTGTTTTATTGCAGTTTTTATCGATTTGTGCTCGAATCTGAGTTGCAGTTCACAACAGAAGGAGATATCAGTGGTTCTATCGCCAAGTTCACAAAACTTCCAACTTCGTCATTATTAACGCAATACATTCATGCACCTGAGAACTGGCTCGTGGAAGTAGTTCGCAGTGTTTACGATTTAGATAACATTAAGCTCGATAATGTTGCGATGGGCGTACACAGGTAAAGATATTAAAAAATAAATCTTATTATAAATTTGATTCAAATAAGTTTGATTTTAATTTTACCGACTTTTATTTCGTATTACTTGCAGTGAATTCGAGTTAGAATACTTGCTGCTCGAGGGTCACTGTTTTGAAGCGGTAATGGGGAATCCACCGAGAGGCCTTCAGTTCACATTGGGCACCGAGAAACAGCCTGTGATGGTTGATACTATTGTAATGGCCAATCTAGGGTATTTCCAACTCAAGGCAAATCCAGGCGAATGGGTGTTGCGACTTCGGCAAGGACGGTCCGCAGAAATATACGACTTTACTACTGTCGACGGGCAGGACGTTATTCAGAACGGCAACGATGTGAAAGTCCTGATAAGTTCTCTGAGGAGTCACGTGTTGAAAGTGAAGGTTTCCAAGAAGCCGGACAAGGCGGGGATGGATCTTTTGTCGGACAACGAGAAGGATTCTGGATTATGGAACTCCATTTCTAGGTACATTCGATCGATCGTATTACTCTCTCTCAAATTCCGTGTTTCAACGATTTCCTAATGCTGGGTGTTAGTATTTAACATGTGTAGCATGGTATTCCGCTTCCTTTGAACTTAACTTTTATTTGTTCTCTCTTTTTTAGCATTGCCAAATTTTGGTAAGCTTCTCATTATTATGTAGTTAAGTACATCCGTAATTTTCTACAATTAAGTACACACATACACATACTCCCCACAAAGAAATCAGGCGTAAATACGTTATGCATTAACGGAGAACATATTCGTGGCTTTAAATTCTAACATCCAGTTAATCTACAATCTTGAAATATATTGAATCGTTATATTAGTTTATTCACATTGATTACTGTAATCCCAAGTCACCAATATGTGTTCTTGTCTTCGATTTGTCGTCCTATTAACTGACTTAACATACCACTGCTTTGATAATGTAGCTTACGTTAATTGGGATACCTATTGGCTGATATGAAATAGCTAAATCATAACTAGTTTGCAATAAATATTATGTATATTTTGCTATATTTCTCAAACCAGGACGTTTACGGCGACAGACGAGAATGAAGACAAAGATGAGAAATTAAATATCTTCTCTCTTGCCTCTGGCCATTTATATGAAAGATTCCTGAAGATCATGATGCTAAGTGTTATTAAACACACTAAAACGCCTGTCAAATTCTGGTTCTTAAAAAATTATCTTTCACCAACGCTAAAGGTAAACGTTTGTGGCGTATAGTAATAAAATCTTGTTCGTTAACTCTAATGATTACGGAAACAAATGACAAAGTCTTTCTTGTGATACAGGACTTTTTGCCACATATGGCTAAGGAATATGGCTTTGAGTATGAACTTGTTCAATACAAATGGCCTCGCTGGCTTCACCAACAAACTGAGAAACAGAGGACTATTTGGGGATATAAAATCTTGTTCCTCGACGTGCTGTTCCCGCTGGGGGTTAAGAAAATAATATTTGTCGACGCCGATCAGGTAGATAAATTGTTTGAACTGTAGCGATATAAATATTTGTTCGTAATTATTTTACGCGGTTCTCATGTATCATTTGTGTACAGGTAGTAAGAGCGGATTTGAAGGAGCTAGCAACTATGGATCTCGGCGGCGCACCTTACGCATACACGCCGTTCTGTGACAGCAGAATCGAAATGGACGGCTTCAGATTTTGGAAGCAAGGATATTGGAGAAATCACTTGCAGGGCCGTGCTTACCACATTAGCGCGCTATATGTGGTCGATCTCAAACGATTCCGTCGTATTGCCGCCGGAGACAGGCTGCGAGGACAGTATCAGGCGTTGAGCCAAGATCCAAATAGCTTATCGAATCTTGATCAAGTATGTGACACGAATAATTTTAATATTTATAAGAATATAAAGGATATTATACTGTTAAATTGTTCTAATTGTCACTTCCTTTACGTTTTTATAAAATAATAAACGGTAATGTCTTCAGGATCTGCCTAACAATATGATCCATCAAGTGGCTATCAAGACACTACCACAGGAGTGGCTATGGTGCGAAACGTGGTGCGACGATGCATCCAAGAAAAACGCCAAAACTATAGATTTAGTATGTATTTGCATCTCATCAAAAACGAATAACGTTGTAATATTTTTAACGTTTGAGACTTACTAAGTAATGTGTCTTTTTCTTCTGTTACAGTGTAATAATCCAATGACTAAGGAAGCAAAATTACAAGCAGCTATGCGTATCTTACCCGAATGGGTGGGTTACGATGAAGAAATTAAAGTTCTGCAACAGAAAGTAGAAAATGCAAACAGGCAGACGGAGAAAGACAGTGGTATGTTTCCCGCCATATGTCTTTTAATATACGTATATATATGCGTATATATTTTTTTTCACGAGATGTTTATTTCTTTTCTCTGTTTCAGAAACTGTTGATCATGTCTCAGGCCACACTGAATTGTAAATTACATTTATATACGACGATCTGAGGGATATATTGAATCCCGAGATTGTCGAAAAAATTTTATAAAAAGTTCTGTATAAAGAAATTTTTGCGCTTTAGATTAAGAAGCATCAATACGTAAAAATTTCCGTATTTCACTTTTGTAATTGACATTTGGCACTATATGTGTAAATAATTGCCACTGGTGCTCGTGTAAACTCATAAAAAAAATAAGGATATATTGGAAGCTAAAGGTTTGTTACTTATTAAATCCATACTTCGTATAGAATTACAAAAATTATGGATTTCAAATTTCAATCTTATCTTTTCATATAGCGAATTCGCGAGACTACTAACTTCTTTAGATCAAGTCGAAGCAAGAAGTCAGTAGAGTCCAATAATCGTAATTGTTGATACAGTATTCTGGTTACTCGTGAATACGATGTTCTGTTCATGTTATTAAGCCAATTGTGATTGATTATTGTCTACTATGATAGTTATAAGAAATAAACTTGTAACATTTGTAAGATATCTTTGATATTTTCTCCTGTTTGGTGTAACAGAGAAAGAGAGAAGAGAAAATCTAGAGTTAGAGTTAAAATGCTTATCGACTTTTTAACTAAATTTGTTTGTACATGCAAGTGTTATGTACCGATAAATTTATTTATAATTACAGAAAATCCGATTCTCATTTTTAATAATGAGTTTTTGCGATATATTTTTCAGCACGGATCATTGCATGCGCTAATGACGATTGTGTCTTTCGTGGGAATTTATTTTGAACGCCGCGGCCGCGAAGAGAATCAGAGCGAGGCGAGCGAAGAAATTTGATACATTTCGGGCTG
Source organism: Wasmannia auropunctata (assembly GCF_000956235.1). Classification (NCBI taxonomy): domain Eukaryota; kingdom Metazoa; phylum Arthropoda; class Insecta; order Hymenoptera; family Formicidae; genus Wasmannia; species Wasmannia auropunctata. Next base: position 1,394,387 of record NW_012026821.1, on the reverse strand, counting down.
CGTTATCAGCGCTATTGTGTCTCCCATCGTTATCGTTTTAGTAGACAAAGATATAAAGTAAAACAAACATTTCAACAATTCTACGATTTCGAGCATCTCGAATGGGAATGATAGAGCAACGACCGAAGCAGGCTTGAAATCATTGTATCCCATCATTGATCATCTTTCAATCGAGGACCGAGCATCGAGGCGCGAGGTCGCGCGAAGTGGACTAATTTCTCATGATAAAGCGCGTTTTATCGTCGTTTATCGTGTTCCGTTTTATTTCGTACGTGGATCGATGGACGCGTGAAATCAAAACAACGTGGACTTGTCATCAGACATCTGTGCATCAGATCAGAAACGGCCGTTATCGACGGCTCTCGCAGAGACGAAGAGATATCGGATGAATTGATCCGGGTCGTTGTCTTGCGTGCGTCCCCTTTGTTCAATAATATTTATATAAACACATCAGGAGAGAGAAAGAAAGAGAGAGAGAGAGCGCCAGTCCGCCACGCACTAATGACATCTCCCGACGCATAGCAACCCCGCGCTGCCGCATTTGCCTTGCCTTGCCTTGGCTGCGCGGTCGGCTTGGCGGTCGGCTTCTGTCAATTGTTCGATGCCCGCACGCCCGTGTCGTTCGCGCTCCTCCTCGGCGACGATCCGCCTGGAAAATTCACGGCGACATGGAAAACAGCGGAGATAAGGCCGCCGACATAGAAATTCTCTCTGTCGTCGTCGAGCAAAACAACAAAACCAACGAGTAAGTCTCGCTTTGATAATATTTTGATGTTGCCGGGATACAATTCGTTCTTGAATTTCTCGTTTAACGGAACACGACACGTGTTTCCACGAGCATTTAATAATTGCGCGATAAAAACGTTCGTTTTTTATTTTTTAATAAATCCTTTACAACAAAATTATTCCAATAATATGCATTTTAAATATAATCCTTAAATTACGTAAAAATTTCCGTATTTCACTTTTGTAATTGACATTTGGCACAATATTATTATCGGAACAATTTTGTTGTCAACGACTTATTGAAAAAAAAAGTATATAATTGAAATAATTTAAAACGATACTGAAAGAGAAAAATAAATTTGCTTAAATCCCTAATTTGAAAAATGTAAATTTAAAATTTATTTTTGCATTTAATTTACTATTTTGTAACGTGTAACAGAAATATTCATTGTTTTTTGAAAACTTGTATATTAAATGGCCTTGTTGCTTATCTATAATTTGAAATCCATTATGATAGCAAGTTATTGAGTATTGACCAAACATTACCTTGATAAAAATGCAAATATAACTTTGACTATCGTCAGCAGAAATGAAGTTACAAATTAGCGACAACCGAATTTTTAGCGACAATTACAGTACTAATACAATTTATTGAAAAATCTGAAATGGCGCATTAAATTATCCACACCAGGGACATACCAAGCATTAAAAGTTTTGCGGCCGTTTACGCTTTTTTTTTATATCATCGGCAGCGTTCGTAGTTTTTGATAGACAGACGGAGGTCATCCAATAATAGGTATATCATTATTTCTTTCTCACTGTCCAACGTTCTCTCTGTGTGACGACCTTTTTTCTTGCGATCCGGATCACGTTAATTTCCGCGTATAAATGCAACCCCGAGTGTCCAATTGTTTCACACGAAACCCTACCCCTCGTCTCGCGGCGTGCCGCCGAAAGAGTTACAAAACATCATCGCACCAGGTGGAAGCCAGTAGTCCTGCAGGTTCGAGCACCACCGGCCATTCGCGAAAATGGACCTCTGCATCATCGACGAGTAAATAAGTTCAAAATTGCTCTTATACTTCTTGCTTTCAGATTCTTCGCGATCACGAGCAAAGGAATATAATTTCTCAGATTTGCCAAGCTTTTGATTTTCGACAAATGATTCAATTTCAAATAGACTGCAATTAGACAATCGCGTGATACATGCTCTCAAAATTATGGGGTTCTTGGATAATCGGAGATGTCGTGCGATTAAGTAGAATAAAGCGAATTTCCGCACTGTAGTGATTTACGCATCTGTAATCGTGTTTAAGCGATAGCAAGACCCAGTTTGTTGTAGAGATAATTTAATAAGTATCCTCCTCGCGTTTCTCGTATCCGTTTTTCCGGGTATCTCATAAACATGTATTTGCATTGCGCATCATTGATCAATGATGCGCGATGCAATCCATGACAACTATGCATATGACTATCGGCATTTAAAAAGAAATACGTAACAGCACGCAGCTTATCTTTAATATTTCATCACACGTTGAAGACGACTGTCTCATTTTCATGCTACGTCGAGATATGAGTAAACGGGAGTTTTATCATACAACTAAAAGTTAATATTAGACAAATATTTTTCACGTCGTTAAATTTATTTTTAGAGAGAGAGAGAAGAATACATAAATTTTGTGCTGTTCCGGCTTATTTATCTTATTTTGAATTGTCTCTTCCGTAGCTGCTTTATTAATAATTTAATATTCCAAAAAGACAATTATCCGGATATATCGCACAATTAAATTTTTAACAAGAAGATATTTTTTTCTCAATGGTGCTTGAAATACTCTTAAACTACTTCATGCAAATTTGTCACATTCTTTTTCCGTGCAATTATGTCTCCTTCGAAACTATTCAAGCTAACATTTTTCATGTCCCCTCGAAATCTTTATTTTACAAGCAACGACTATCAACAAGGATTGTTAACGAAACCACGATATTTTTCTGGTTTTTGCTCGATTATCGATCGAGTCGGAGAATCTTTGTCAAAATTGAACGCAGTCGGAGCATACAACGCGATCGCAGGAAGAAGCCTCTCGATTACGAAATCCGCTTCCTCGCGCGATCGGCACGCGCTCGGGCAAATCATTGAGTCGCCGCGTGCTGCTGCATCACATGTGCCCCGCGGTACCTCTTTGGAAAGTTACGTGAACGTGCCCGCGTGTTTATTTCACCTTCACCATTCGCTCAGTCTCGAGTCGCGATTCACGGCGTAATCCGCGATTGTGTTCGACGTACGTAGACTTTCGCTTAAGACTCGCTTCGTCCAACGGGATCTCGGTATCTCCCGCTATGATTCCGTGCGTCGGTGAAGTCTTGAGAAGCACAGCGCCGTTCTGAGGAATTTTTTCATTTTTTTTTCTCTCCCAAGAATCGCGAAAGGTCGAAATCGACGTTTCGCGTAAGATCATCGATCCCGCGCACTAAATACGGGAGCCGAGCGCATGTCTTTTGGAGAACGCGCCGATGGTCCCCCTGTCTCGTTCGAGATTCTCGAGCGAGACTGATAAGACGAGTATATACTGCAAGCCAGCGCGATTACTGATGAAGACGTCGGTGCGAGAGGGATAAACGACGATCGAACCCACACGCGCCGATAAATCGCGCGAATTATACGCGCGACTATTAAATCCGTTGCGGATGCGATAAACCGGATCTGACTTGTGAAAGCACCTGTTGACACCGAAATGAACGTGCGGAACCACGGCGTCGGACTCCAAGATACGAGATATATCAAAGTGGTATACCAAATGTGAACAGTGTTCAAAAGCTTTGAAGGCTGAGCCACGTGCAACGAGAGGAAAGAGCTTTGTCTAAAAAAAAAGCGGCTAACTCGATCAGCGATATTCTCGAATCGGAGCCGCTCCTTTTTTCTCAACACGATTTCTCTCCGTCCCCGGACGAGTTCAAAGATCCTCGGCGTTAAGGGTTACTAAAAAAAAAAAAAATTGTGTGATTTCGTGAACGTGGAACGAAGACTCGATTACGAGACGCGTATCTTCTCTAAATGGAGATAGAAGAAAGAGACTGAGACAGAGAGAACAGATAGAAAGGGAACGAGAGAGCGACGTTATATCAGCGAGTGGGGATTCCTGATAAAGACAGGCCGATTGCGAGAAAAGGCAGAGAGACTGAGAAGGAAAAATATAAAAAAAAGAGAGAGAGTGGGAGAAAGAGAGCGCGCGTGTGTGAGAGAGAAAGAGAAAAACACCGATGTTTCGCTAATGTTAGATCTTTTATCTGCCGGACGAGCGGACCCGGGCTGAACACGGGCCCTCTTCCACCGAAAGAGCGACAAGTCGCGGCTCCGTGCCTTCGTTCTTCACACGACGAGTGACGGTTTGCAGTCGATCCGCGTCCCTCTGATCGTCCGGAGGACGACAATCCGCACGACTTCGCTGATTACAGCACGCATCAGTCGCCGCGCCTTCCTCCTCGTCCGCCGCCTCCGCTGCGCGCTTCTCCGGCTCGGACGAGTCCCGATCTCGTCTTCCTCTTATTTTTTTCCTGGCACTCGTCTGCGATTCGAAACGGAGGATCGCCGGGCGGATCCCGTCCAAGGAAGACCGACACGGCGACGTCGCGTGATCGGCGGCCGACCGACCGCGAGCTGGCTGGACCCGCGAACGCTCCACCTCGGGATCGATCATGGATGACGAGAAGATCAAGCTGTGAGTTTCCTTCGCGAATCACAATCGTTGGTCCTCGCCATCAGGCGTGCTGCCGCGAGCGGAAGCAGAGATCGCGCGGGACCAGCGAGCGGAAAATTTTGCAAGATTGCAGAAACTCCGGGGGTGGGGGGGGGGGGGGTAGGGTAGGGAAGGGAAGGGAAGGGAACTATTGTCAATCTCTCGGATTGTGCTCCGTATCCCGGATTTCGGTTTGCTCCACTTTGAGGGATGCATCTGTGACGTTTCGATGCGCGATAATTTGTTCTCCGTAACTTGTGCACGAGTTGATTTCTCTCTGAAGGGAGATGACGGTGTTACGTGACGAAAGTACGACGAGAGTAGTGTCTGGAGGAATCAAAAATTGGAGTGGAAGCTGTTTTCTGAGAGGGTTCTCTTTTGGAAAATCGTTAATCTTCACCGATGATCGCATGCGCATCGAGCGTGTCGAACTTCCTCTCTTTTCGGAATACATTTGCTACTGGTGTTGCAATAACGGTATTATATTCTCATTGTCGAATTATATTGGCAGACGAAAAGTGTGGGATAATCGTTGGCTAGCGGATTGGGGAAAATTAATGCTTTGCGAGGGGAGTACGAGTGATTACATCGCTCGCAAGTAATGTCGTCAATCATTGAAGTCTTTCGATAACACGTTCGGAGTCAATTCACAAGCACCCGATAAAATATTTCAGGCAAGTTTTGCACGTATATTCGCAAGTCCCTGTAGAAAAAATGTCGAGGCCTCGAGAGTTTCCGAATTATTGATATCTCCCATCGCGGAATGTCAAAAGATTCTCACCGTTTATCGAATCGGCTGCCTTTTGACATTCGCACACTCGTCGCGTCGTCGCGGCGAGAAAGCTTCCCTCTTTCGATTTCTCTTTCTTCGGACAATGTCTCCGCGTATTAACGAATCGGTAAGCTGTTTGCCGAAATTACACGGCAATTTTGCGTGTGCGACGTGCATTGTAGCTTTGCAAATAACAAGGTCGCGATTCCCCTTCACTTTACCACAGGATCTGTAATACAATGGTCGCGCGCGAGGACGTGCAGTTTCGCGAGCATTAACAAAAACATCGCACGTATCCTCCGATTGAATCGTCATGCAATAATCGTCTCTCTCGTGTAAAAATGATAAAACAGGTTTTTTCCCCGACGTTGTTTATCGATTTCACAAATCTCGGTACGGGACGTAATGCACGAGTTTCTTCGAATGGAATTTTGTTTTTTCCGACACGCGCGCGCAATTATCTCTGATACATTAATTATAGTCTATACAGCTTGTTTTACAAACGTTTATTCTGTGAAATGGAATTCCAACATTAAAAAAAAAATATGATCATCCTCTTGATATCGTTGCGTTCTGCTGACGATCGACTTTCATTAAATTGTTGTTCTATTTTCTGGTGTTTCCCGCCGGGTATTTACAATGAATATCATTGAACTCGGATGAAATGACGTAAATATTATTTACGTAAACCGTAAACTCCGAGCAGCTACGTAATTACGAGAAACTACTCGTGCAAAGCTGATAAGGGGAGTGCACTCTCGCGTGATTCCCGCTTCGGTTTTGTTCATTACAGTGTATTTTCAGCAAACGCCGGAATATAACGGGACTAGCTTTGAGCGACCTGAAAACATCGCGGCGGTGTCCATGGACCTTCAAAACGTAGCCTTGAAATACTTCGCGTCGCCAACTCTTTTTTTGCCCCATTAGTAATCTACGTAAGACGTGAATGGATTCATTGTTGCACTTCCATTTTAATGGATTTTGTAAATGCATTAAATAATTTAAGATAAATTGAGACAATTGAGGGAAAACGTAGCCTTGAAATATTTTGCGTCGCCAACCCTTTTTCAGCCTATTATAAGTAATCTACATAAAACATGAATGGATTCACTATAGCTGTTATATTTCCATTTTAATAGATTTTGTGAAATCCATTAAATAATTTAAGATAAATTGAGATAGATTAAAGTAGGAGTACACTCTCCAGCAATTGATCAACGACACGTGTGACACATTACGTCATCTGATTCTAATAGTAAAATAATTAATTTTTAATATCTCTTATCTTATTGTTAGATACATTTTTGAAATTATACTGAAGCTGTACTTTCTTCAGGTTCAAAGACGTGTACAGCCTTTTTACACGGAGAGATATTTTTAAATAACTATAACGTTGAAATATGAAAATTATTGGATTAGTCGAATTACATGTGACAGTTGCCAGATGTCAATATGAGACAAATGTATGTGCAGATAATCCTGCTAGACCATCCTCTTTAAAGACCCGCGGCTAAATCAAACGTCATTATAGAAATCATCAATGACCGTTTAAAGCACGATCGTTTGACGAATGTTTGTAGTTGATTTCTTGGGTTTCTCTCTCGTTAGCGCATCGTACCTGCAAAACCGCATGTACCGCAAGTTTTTTTTTTCTCTTCCACTTCTTTTTTTTTATCCGGGTTTATCGGCCCGTCACGCTTTCCAAGGGTTGAGGGGACGAATCGTTAATTCACGATTGTTTAACCGAAACTGTGTTATACGCAATTTTCGCGTTGCATAGGTAAAATGTAGGACTGTGACTTCCTTTTACTCCTGTAAACTCATTCATTTAACTTATTTCTTTTTGTCGTCATCAACGCCGTCAAGCTATGTTCAGCATGCTCGTTATCTTGCGTTAAGTCGCGAGTGCCAAGTAGTGGCATTTGTGAAGTGGATAATTTTACAGCCGGTGTAACGATCATGTTTTATCGCGGGGAGGAAGGGTGCACTCGCGTGTGCGATCGCGATCGTGCGATCCTGAAACGATCATAGGCGCCGCGATGCGCAAGGATTACACTATGAGTTTGAATTTTCTTCCTGATACAATCAATATCGGGATATTTAAAAAATACTCTTTTCCCTCAGACAGAATATTAACAATTAATATTTAATATTACCAATTTTAAAAATTATTTTTCGCATTTATCCATGCATTCAGCTAGCAATCAGATTTTCATCTTATTTGATATTTTTAATTTCTTTAGGTGCTAATAAAGGTGTCAGAACATGATTAGACTATATTTCTATTAGGATATTGATAAAATCCCAAGAATTCTAGTATCAGTGATATACTTTTTCTATGAAACGTCTTGTCGACGCCCATGGAAGCTCTCCCTCTTGACGAGGCGAGCGTGTTGTTCTCGTATTATCACAGTATAATTAATACGAAATACTGACATGGTGTCGGATAGCATGACGACGGAGCGGCGAACCGACCGACGTATAGTTATTAATCCGCCGGTGCACCTGATTATTTAGGAGCACATGCAGATGATAATCCGCAGGCCACTCAACCGATCCGAAATACATGTAATCCTGCAATGCAGATAATTGTCGTGGAGTGATAAGGAGTATTTCGCAAATAAAATAACAACGACTTTCGAAAAGCGAGTAAACTTCGTGTGAAAATGCCTATTCTCCTATATTGGTAGTTTATATGATAGTAGAACGGGGAGTTTCCACACAAAGTTGTGAAGCCATTTGTCATTTCCTCATTGACTGGCCGAGCGTAGGAGAAGAAGAGATAAGCAAGACCGCGCGTGAACGTCGCGAAAGGAAGTATGTCGCTCGCTCGAGATAAGCATCGACGCGAGTCCTCGCGTTGTCCTCGCGTCTCATCCACGGTATCGGCAAAAATCCACACAAGTAGATCACCGGCGAGCACCTTGATTTTAAACAAATGAAGGCCGTCACGAATATCTGGTCACCACGTGCCACGCTCGTTCGTCTAGTTGGAAGGACGAATTCCCGAGGGTCGGCCTTCCCTTTCCGTGCCGAGCGCGGTCCCCGAGAAGGCTACACGATTTAAAAAATTTATATATAGGTGTAACTCGCGACGCGAAATTGGAAATTATGAGCCTGATATAGTTTAACGAACGATCGAAAACTTTATAATTCGCGAATAGAAGTCCGTTATTAAATGATTTATGCAAATATAGATATTATATATTGTTATATATGTGTGTATACATGTTTATACGTATGTTATGTATAGGTATATATGTGTATACACGTGTATATATACACAATGATATGATAAAAAAATGTTCCGAAGAAATCTGTCCTCCAGAAGCCAGCGGCTTCATCCAGTTCTTTTAAATACATTTGAACGCATAATAACACATATCGCTATAGCCTTCATCTTCATCGATATTCATCGATCGTGTGACTTTGCACACGGCATCATTGTCATCGTAACTGAATCACAGCTAGGGACAGGGGGTCACGGAGGCACGCGCGAATGTGACGAATGCGCATTTGCGCACGGCATCATTGATATCTGGCTGATAGATAATAGCAAAGTCGATAAGAACTGGTCACGTATATTCGCTTATAATATATTGCCGACGTTAAAGCGTGTAATGTCAACAATACATATTATGCATACAAATGTTTCCGTCAGGCTCGTAACGGAATTACTTACGTAATTAGAATAGAGTGAAAATACATGTATATTCTTGACACGATAAAAAAAATATATATGGGTGTAAATAGCGATGCGAGGATACCTTTTCATATATTCTACATTCTTTTTTCTTACAAGTTTTTCTTTCTTTTTTCTCGAAGTATAGATTATTCTTAATAATATCAAGAACACAAATGTTTCTTATAATGCGTATAATATATTCTTACAAGTCTAGGAAATACTGATTATTAAAAAATATTTGTATTTAAAAATAAATGCATTTAATTCGAAAAAAAAAGGAAATATTAAGTAAGCCTATCAAATAAACAAAATTAGTCAAAGTTACAGATTTTCGATAAATCCTCATAAAATTCTAGTTAGGAAATAGATCCTGTTAAGAGTTAAAATTTTATTTTTATTATGCAACGTGGACTTTATTCCGAGTTTTTCTCGTTCTATAGATAATTATACCGCTTCCCCTTATCACGTCGCGACTGATCAGGCACGAATATCTCCGTAAATCTTATCTAATAAGAAAGCCAAGAAGCGGGCGAGGTAGCCACGAGATCAACGTAGTTTTCGATATCGTGATTTATTGATTGACAAATAAAAAGCTGTCGAAATTGTTTCGACGTTCTCCCAAAAGTTCAATAAAGACGAGCATGATGAAAGAGACGATTCACGACATTAGATAATAATTTAAAAGGAGTGACTTTACGAAGATGCGCATATTTTTTCCTCGAATCATCGACGGCAAGCCGTGTACGCGATTATTTCACTAATACGTAATCACTTTCTTTCATTGCGCAAGGAAAGAACGAGCGATCGCCGTGCGCTATTTACAACCGCGAAGAATAGAGAAAAGATCTAAAGATATAAATATTTTATATAAACAACTATTATTCATAGTTTGAAAATATAAGTAGTAAATAAGATCTATGGACATAAATACAGTAAATGACAATAAATTATAATAAATAATTATAAATAGTCAGAAGCGTAGCATTTCATTTTGCCTCAAAGTCGGCTGCGTTAAAACAATCTACAGAGAAGTCAAACAGTTCTTCTGTAAAAATGATTCTTTCTACCTTCTTTGATTCTTTGTTATTTCAACGATGTTTAACTGCGTAAAATAGAAATGGATTTTATAATGAATTGTAGGTTCAAAGACAAGGCGATTTATGGCTATGGGACGAGCATTCCCCCGAATAACAACGAGGATGAGGAAAATGAGATGTCACCGCGGAAGGTCATCTTCTGCGTTCATGGAAAACTATCAGGTTGTTGTACGGTGGTGAAAGGCGACGAAAATACAACCGCGGACTATCAACAAAATCTGACAAGTACGTTTTTCTTGAGAAATATGTAATTATATGCTTATTTGAGAAAATTAAAAATTAAAAATTAAATTTATCGAAGGGATTAAGAAAACGCTATTAAATTTTTTTGTACTAGAATATAATTTCTGTATCAATTAAATAGCTCTAACTGATATTTGACGAGCCTCACTTTTCAAACTCACTTTCTTTTAAACAAACACCTGACACTATCCTTTTCTTGCAATTATTTTTAGTATCTCCGGAAGATCATTGTCATAGGGAGAGGAACGAGGAGATCGACAAGAAAGCTCGAAAGAAGCTGCTGATCGCCAGTGTGCTCTGCGTTATTTTCATGATAGCAGAAATCGTCGGTAATATAACAAAATGCGTTATCCGTGTAAATGAAGAATACTTTACTTTCTTTTTTGTACAAGTTATTTACGAAAGAGCAGAGCAGACAGTTATCGTACAAATTCCTTTTTGTTTGTCTTCTCTTTAGGCGGAGTATTATCAAATAGTTTGGCAATAGCGACTGATGCCGCACATTTGTTGACTGACTTCGCGTCTTTTATGATATCGCTCTTTTCTATCTGGGTCGCTAGCAGACCGGCCACTAGAAAAATGCCTTTCGGTTGGTACCGAGCGGAGGTGAGTATTTTTTTCTCTCCCTCTCCGTGGACATTAAGATAAAATGGATCATGTTGGAGCTCTACATCTTATCAAGAAATAAATACAATTTAGATATTTTAGATGTAGAAGTTAGTGATAGCGGCGTATACGTGAAATAAATACTGCGTAAATTTAATTAAAAGCCGTAAATTAATTTCGGATTACTCGTGATGTATGAGTTGTACGATAAAAAAAAATTAATGCATACACGGAAAAATTTACGCATAAATCTTGGAAATTCTTTTGCAGCGCAATATAATTCGTAAAACAATAGAAATATTATAACGTATGGAAAGTGAAGCTATATGGGAAATTTTCTGTATGCTATTTTAGGTCATCGGTGCATTGACTTCGGTTCTGTTAATATGGGTGGTCACCGGCATATTATTCTACCTAGCGATAGAAAGAATCATCCACAAAGACTTCGAGCTGGACGCCACGGTGATGTTGATCACGTCGGCAGTTGGTGTTGCGGTAAATCTAGTGTTAGTGATACCATTAACGACAATATTTATTTAATCCTCTGCGCGACTCAACGGCGATTCATGCATAGCGTAACATGATACCGTGCACGATTGTTCCTATAACAATAGGAATAACAAATGTATATAACGTAACGTTAAACTATATAGCGTTCCCTTGTTGCGCAATGTGATCGCGAGTAACGATATGAATTACGGAAATTTAAATGTGCGAAATGAATGAGAAATCTTTGAGAATTAATCGAGTTACATGAATGGCCTGAGATTTAAATCTTGTTTAAATTTAAATAAAAAAAATGAGCTCAAAATTGTAGATACAAACCAGTTTTCAGTGAAATTTCCGAAATTATAGATTTGCATCTTTAAATGCTTTATGGGAAGATATATGCATTATATATAATTTAACGTTACAGAATGGGCCTGTCGTTGCATCAGCACGGCCACAGTCACGGCGGACACAGTCACGGCGGGCATAGCCACGATAACAGCGATGACATGGAAGACGGACTTGAGAATAATCTCAAGGAGAAAAAGAATATCAACGTACGCGCTGCCTTCATCCACGTTTTGGGTGATTTTATTCAGAGCGTGGGAGTATTCATCGCTGCATTAGTCATTTATTTTAAGGTATACCTTTCAATTTTCGTCGGTAGCTTAATTGATCTTTTATATCAGAGAAGTTTCTTTTGACATTTTTGTGATCAATTGAACAAATAATAGATAGGCTTATCTATCTATCGAAAATTCGATTCCAAAGTACGATTGACCTATATATGTTTCAGCCAAGTTGGAGCATAGTGGATCCAATATGTACATTCCTTTTCTCCGTATTAGTTATCCTCACCACGGTGGCGATTATTAAAGACGTGGTCAACGTCTTGATGGAGGGTATCCCCAAGGGTTTCGAGTACTCGCAAGTGGAGAATACCTTTATGCAAATAGACGGAGTCGTTAAGGTGCACAATCTTAGAATCTGGGCGCTCTCGCTCGACAAGACCGCTTTGTCAGCGCATCTCGCTATAAGTAAGTGCACCCAAAAATACAATTCGACATGTGTACTTTCTTATTTATGCATTCCAGTTGCGCAACCGCTGCTAAAGTCTTAAAATAACCGGACCGTGCTGTACAAACTGTACTCGTATTTTTAGATTCTCAAATCATTACATATTTCTCATATTTGTAACTTATCGCACATTTCACACTCCTATATAATCGTCTATCAAATTTATTATTTTGCGATACAATATTTATTTTATTGAAACAACGCGATGTTTTTATTCGCAGAACCCGGAACGAGCCCCCAGAACATTTTGCGCACTGCCACGCGGAATATCCACGACAAATACAAATTCTTCGAGATGACGTTGCAAATAGAGGAGTTCAACGAGCGAATGGAGAACTGCAAGCAGTGCAAGGCGCTATCGCAATAAGTTACCGCTATTGTACTTATGCGTGTCCTAGTCGCGGATATAAGGGACGCAACGTGCAACGAAGATAATTTTAGAAGTCTCCGTGATCACTCCACCGAATGAAACGAATGAGATTCATTCGCGAAAGCAACATATGCATGCTTCATGCATGCTCACATCGAATTCTTGTTATACCTTTTTCTTTTTTTTCCTTTTTTTTTAGCTTTATATAAAGATACGTACGAGCAATCAAAACGTCACTCGTACAATACGATGTGTTTACAATTGTGAATGTAAGCTTGCATGTGTGTTATTCCATTATAAGGAATAAATTATAATTAATTCCACAAATAATAAGTTATATACCGTTAATTGTTTGCAGTTACGACAAGCATTAGAAGTGTTTTTCAAATTGATTTTCGTGCTAATAGATATATAGTTACAATTAATCAAACTTTCAAGTTAAAGATATTGTAATTAATATTTATTTTTAAGAGCGACCTGTATGTATAAGTGTGTCAGTAAAAGTTACCACTCCACTCAGTTATTACAATTGTAAAGAATATATTGTATATATATGTATAGCGATACACAATATATATGCACAAAGAAGACAGAAAGAAAACAATTATGAATAAAGATTATTTTGAATTTGATGATAAAGACAATTTTCTCTTTGCCAGCCTTTAACCTAAGTTTAACTGGGAAAAAAATAGTTAATTTCAGTTTATTAGCTAAAGAGAATAAGACTTATTGTGGCAGATCGTGCAATTGTCAAATTTTGAAACGTGATTAGTTGAAAGTAATAATTAATAAAAATGTAATCGATATCGCTCATTTCTCGCATAACGCTGGAATGCGAACTAGTGCTATAATATGTCAACATCAGAGGTAAACAATCCTCAATCCTTTAAAAACAAAAATCTATTTATATTTTACATAAAAACACGGACAGCTCTTAAATTGCGTTAAAATATTAAACTGTATACCGTGATCTACAAAGTTATGACACAAACCCAGTTATTTATTAATACGAATTAGAGTAATTATATATAATAACTAACAGTAAATACAAATTCAAAACAAATTTCATCACATACCTACACAGCATGCACATACAAAACACAATATAAACATACGTACCGCACACGCAGCAGAGGTTAATACAGGTTATAGCCGTGATAGGTTAGTAAAAGGAAGATGGCAGCTCCCAAGAACAAGTAAGTAGAAACGCTTGAGCGAGTGGAAACGTTTGTACGACTATAAAAACCGCTAAAATACCTCGCACGACAGTGATTGTCGGACGGCTAATTTAACCCTGGCTTTACTTACAGATTGGAGGATTGCGAGGTATGCGACGCGGCTAAGGCGCGGTACACTTGCCCGAAATGCGAGGTTAGAACGTGCTGCCTCACGTGCGTGAACGTTCACAAGAAGGAGCTGAGCTGCGACGGGATCCGGGATCAGACCAAGTTTATCCCCCTAACCTCGTTCACCGATCTGGATTTATTGAGCGGTAAGAGACAGTCCTTTCTTTCTAATTGTCTAGGACGTTTCGAGAGGCGCTTCGTGTAGCTTTAACGTGCACTTGATACTTTGCAGACTATCGCTTTCTCGAGCAAGTCGGTAGGTCAGTTGAAACAAAGAAGCGAAATCCAGAGATGAAGTACACTCGTCAAGCTAATTTGCCAGTGGTACGATACTCTTCCCTGTTTTTTTTTTCTCCTCTCCCCCATGTGCCATTTAAGAGTGCCGCAAGGTCATCAGATGTCCTCTCTTTCAGCATCTGCATAAATTGAGATGCACCGCGTTCTCTAGAAAAGTATCGCTGTTATTTATGCCGCAAATCTTCGGTCGGCACAAGGAGAACACCACGTACCTCAATTGGAAGACCAGCGAGCTGTTCTGGCGTCTAGAATGGATCTTTCCGCAAGCTGAAAACACAAAGTGCATAATGGAAAGGTACGGACGAATGCGTGTCATCTCTGAAAGTCTAAGCAGCTTTTAAGCAATAATTAATACATTATTACTGTGTCCATTATAGAGCCCTGGACAGCACGAGATTGTCAACATTGGTTGAACAGATTTTAGATCCTGTCTCTTCGGTAGAGGAGTCCGATATCGAAAAGTTGAATGCAACGCTGCTTTTAGCTGAAAAATTACAATTTTATAGAGCGGCTGGGTTGAACGGTATCAAAGTTCTTTTGAAAGCCGAGAAAATAAAGAAGGCAGGGTCTAGGTAAACAAATATTTTCTCTATACTTTCTAATCTTACAGTTAAGGTACTCAGCTAATTGGAATTATGTACAGATTTTATGACTTGGATCTTACGCTTACGTTGAGAGAAAATTTGGAGAATAAAACTATAGTGGAGTTTCCGACACTGCACGTCGTCATGAAGGATCACTCGGATATGTATGAGATTATAGACAGTGGTAACTATTATACGTTTACAACAGCCATTAATAACACCACCAATATATTATTATAGATATATACATTATGTACGTATTATTATCTAGATGAAGAAACGAGTGACGCAGAGTGTACGAGTTACGGAGCAAAGAAAAGACACAGCAACAATAATGGGCCTGATAGTGATAAGAAAAATGAATCAGTAAACTATTTCTTCAACAATTTATCGGATTCCGAAGACGAGAGGACAGACGGTAAAGTAAAAAAGCGGAAACAATCGCTTAATATACCAAATTACGAAGATTTAGTACGAATGTGAAAATTTACGTGCATTATTTATAAACATTTTTCTTTTTACTTATATGTATAGATATTTTTATTGTAAATACATCACCGTTATAGTTTTAATACAGATGAAATACATACAAATGTAGTAACATTAATGACGTGTATGGCCATCTATAATACACTTTTTTTTTCTTAATTGGTTCCTTTCCCACACATATACCTGATAATACATATATCTGCGCACCACCCAAAAATACAATCGCACTTATAATAATAAATATATATTTTTTAATTTATACTAACTCGGGATTTCACAACTCACACAAACTGTATGATTTCAACAAAGATATAAGAATAATAAATACAATATCATCTCTTTTTATCAGTAATAAAAATCCAATCCATTTCTACTCCTCATTTGAAAAATTTCTATTCCAGTCGATAATTTAGAGGCAATTTATTTTTCATCGCAACAAACTATGGAAATAAATAGATCACAAATATCTGCTACAATATATATTAAAAATGATCGCACATTGCATCGTTTTTTTTATGTAAAAGTAAATTAGATTCTTTATGTAAAATTATTAGAAAAATTCAATGGAAATATAATATAATAAAAATTACGATCTATTCATTTTTCTATAACAAAAAGCTTTAGTTTTTATCATTGTAGCACTAAAAAAAATCGCAGAGTCATATCTCGTTAGATAGTTATATGCTATTTTCTTTATAAACATAATTTTTACACAGACCAATTTTAGTATATCAATACATATAATTACAATTACACTTTCGTAACTTTTATCTCGTACATAAAATTTTCCTCTTCTATAAATATAAATGTTGGAATCACAAATAGTCCGTAATTATGAGCGAGACGAACGAAAATATTCTACCCTTGGAAATGGAATACTTTTGACGCGTATTATCGAAATTTTTCTTAATCGTGTTGCTTAACTAGAGAATGAAGAAATATAACAGGAAGACCAAAAATGCAACAAGACCAGCGACAGCCTTCACATACATCGATTTACTGTTTAGATGTTTCGCGTCTTTTTTATATTTCTGCGACAGCATAGATAAGTTTTGCGTTTTCGTATCCAATTCTGCAAAGATACAATCAATATGTTAGATATTACACGCGAATTTTTATATTTACGCGCGCTCTTGACGCGAACAGAACGATTGTGTACATTACCTGAGAGTACGGTACCCCTTTGTAAAACATCATCGATATTTTGTACCATGATTCTTTGCACGTCCTGCAACTGACTGTTAAGCGTGTTCAAGTTCCTGCGAGATCTACTGTCCGTGAGGATCTTCTTAGCTTTCTGAATGTACGTATCTGAGAAGCAATGTAAAAGATGCAATATATATTCAGTGAGACATTAACGTTCACGATCATCTACGGCATACCGAATTCGATAAAGGTATAAGGCCTGGTCACTGTATTTACACGTTTGCCATACTGTGCATGAAACTCTTGCGCTATATCCTCCAGGTAGCTGTACGCTATGCGCGTACTGTAATTCCTTTCGCATAGTACCAGATAACACACCTCATTTTCGATTAAATAACTGCAACAACAAAACAATGTCAGACCGTTTTGGGATATATATAAGATAAAATCTGCTAAATTGATCGAACCTGTACTTACTGGAAAAGGTATGGTGGGGTTTCGATTGTACACCTTGTGGGAGACTGCGGACCTAGCTTTCTAAACAGCATCTTTGCTTGATTCTGATACTCCACGATATTCTTACCATCCTGCGACACAAAAACAGAACGTGTTTCTTCAGCTCGCGTAGGTCTAATGAAACATGAGTAAACAGATTTTCGATTTCGGTCGAAATTTTGATTAGCTTCGAAAATTTGAACCTTTTTTTTTTTTTAATCAAATTTAGCAAATCGTTTCAAGATTCCCTCTCCCGTATCTCCGGCGACAAGACTTCCGCCGACGAAGTTAATTGCAGATGCTCAAAGAACGAGGTGACGTTTCGTCATAGCCCACTTTCTAACCTGTTCGTTGTCCTGCATGGTGGCCGCCAGCGGCAGGCCGTCCGCCACCCTTGCGATTATCGTGAACAGGACCATCCTGTCGAGGCTCCGTTCGCGCCGATCGACCGATCCTGCCTGGATTAGTCCGAAACGACCGGGGGAGAAGACTCGATCACAATCGTCGTCGCACTGATCTGACGTGACATCAACGTCCACGGCGGGCCATTCGCGCGTAACTGGTCGCCGATGTGGCTGCCGCGCGTCCACTCCCGATCCACCACGTCAGTCTCAATCCGGTCGATCTGCGCGCCGATCGCTCGGGCGACGACGACGACGACGACGACGACGACGATCGCTTATCCGCCGAGTGGGCGAACGCGGCCGACAGGGAATACGCACAACGCTCCGCGGCGACCGCGGCCTTACCATCGACAGCCGAGCGTCTCGCGACTGGAGTCGGTGAGCGCATCGCGCGAAAGGATAAAATAGGCGCGCACGGCGCGTGTAAATCCGCGTGCGCGCGACGTTCGCGCATTCGTCCCGCGTCGCTCGTGGGCCAGGAGAAACCCATCGCGAGCCGACACCGCCGACACTGTCGCGAGGAAATTAAATGCGTCCGGGCGGGCATGTTTTCGAGGAACGGACGATCCCCGGCGGCGCAGAGGGACTGTCGTCTTCCTTGTCTCTGAAGAAATAAGGAAATTTTTCTCTCAACAATACCAATCAGGTGCGCGTCCCGCGTTTGAATCGACCGGCGGCCGCCATCGGTGCGGCGCGACGGTGCTCGGCTTCCGGCCTCGGCTTTGACGTTCGTCGCGGAGTCTCGCGGGGTCTCGCTCGCGTGGAAAGTCGCTACAACCGGGGGAGGGAGCGGGGAGAGAAAGGGATCCGTGACGTGCTCCGGCCGGAGTCCGCCGAAGTCGTGTCTGCCTTTCTCTCTCTCGCGTTGTCTCTCTCTCTCTCTCTCTCCCGCTCTCTGTCTCGCTCTCGCGTGCGCCAAAATGTCCGTGTACTCGTAAGATTGTGCCCGCGCGCGCGCGGCCATCGACGTCGACGACGAGGACGAGGACGAGGACGACGACGTTCGCTTCGCCCGTGAAAGGAAACCTACGAAAGTGTCGGGCGACGAGCGAGCGGCCAATAATGCGCATACTGGACGCGCGGAGACGGCAGCGCGAGCGATAGCTTTAGGTGAGCGGAAAAACGCGTACGTCGACTCTCTTTCCCCGCGCCGAGTCGAGTGCAGTCGTCGACTCAGCTCTCACAGCTGGTCGCCCGGACCTCGCGATCCCGCGACGTTTCCCGGACAGCCGCGGCCGAGAGGGCCGCCTTGCCACGTCCGTCGTTACATAATTACGTTAAATCGAGCGGCTCCGCGCCGCGTCCTCGGCTGGCGAGCCTCCTTATCGCGGCTGCCGACGGGGCCCTGCTCAGGCCCGTTCGCCGAGCAGGTTTACGAAACAATCTTATCGCATGTACTTTTGTACCCCCCCCCGCGCTCGTCCTGCCTTTTCTTCCCTCGAGGACGCGTCTCGAGAAACTGCTGGAAACCTTCGGGAATCTCTCACCGCCACGGAAACTCGCGGCTAATGACCCATTTATAATTTATCACATCCGTGTACCGCGAGGCTGTCAAGTGTCGCAATGACAAGCGCTTTCCTCAGATCGCGAATAGGATAATTCGGCCGATTAAACACTAACATTTTGTCGGCAATTTTTTTCCTGGATCCGCGTTGCACGTTCCACGTCAGAGCGAATAATTATTCTTGGTTAATCGCCAGTCGTGTAAAAGAGTAACATATGTACACTGACATGACATATGTATACACATACTGAAAATACGCGCGACAGAATTATAGGAAAACGTTTTGTCATGTTTCTGCACTCGCCACTTCATATATCTTCTACTATCTTCATTGGAAATATGCCACCGCACGTGTATTTAATTTTGCCGTTGATTTACAGATCTCAAAGATTGCTGTGAATTAGGCCAGAGCGTCTTGCAGGCAGCATGAGCGTAAGTGTACACGTCGGATCACTTTACGGAGTCGTGAGTTGTACGGACAATTGATTCGGACGTTGACCGTAATTTCAGAATCCTTATCGAGCCAGACCCACCCACAGATCTCGGGTGGATCATTCGGCTGCGTATGGGATGCACAATCAGAATATGTGGATGCCCGTGTCGAGGCCTCAGTCGGACGTTCCGCCGAACGATACTATCCAGCAGTCTCTCGTAAACCAATCAAAACATGCGAGCGACACGTGGAAGGATCCGTGGGACTGGAATCTGGATAGCCAACAATCGGATAGCCAGCAGCAGCAGCAGCAATCGCCACCGCAGCAACCGTCGCCACAGCAACAGCAGCATTACGTACCCTCGTATCAGAATCAAGGGCAGCTGATATCCGGTTCCGCGCAAAACCATTATTACAAGAATCTCAATGGTAACACATCCGACGTACTTAACCAGAACCCCGTGTCGGGCAGGAACACTCCCAGGGTCCCAGAGCCCGCTCGTCCGACCGGGACGAATTACACGGACTCCTTTCCACCCTACGCGAACTATAATCAAAATCAGCAGTATCCGCTGCCGCCTCGGCCGAACAGCGCGAAATCCGGTTACGAGCACGCTCAATGGCCGAGCGAGCATCCGTCGCAGAATGCATCTTACCCTCAGCAGAGGCTCGTGCCGCAGCAGAGCCAGAAGGATCAGCCACCGATGCCCCCGCCGCCGATGGCGTCGCATAATTATAACTGGAGCAAAGACGACGCGGCGAACTTGCCGTTGCAACGTAATTGGCAGAATCACACCGACACGCTGGGTCAGTGGCAGGATCAAAACACGTCGTCGGAGATGCAACAGCCAACGGTCGACAATATGGGCAATCAGTCACAAGTGTACAGCGCGCCCGTTGAGGGAGTCAACAAGGAACATTCCATGAACTGGCCTACCGGTGGACAGCAAAATAACGAAGCGGGCAACAAGTCTAACGTCGTATCGAATCAGTGGCAAAATCGCGAGTCCCAGCATCAATCCGCGCATTTAGCACAAGCAAATAACGTGGATGACACATTCGCCTCTTGGCCGCAGTCGGGCAACGTCGTCAGTGCCGCGCACGATTGGAGACACTCCAAGCCAAGCGAACCTTTACATTCTACACAATGGTTACAGCCAACGGGTGTGGATAACAGTTCATTCACGGAGAACGTGCCGCAGAATAATAACAGCACGAGATTTGCCGTGAACGAGTGGCAACAGGTGCACATGGCGCCGTTCAGTTACGCCCCAGCGTCCACGACCGTAGAAAATATTGTACATACGCCCAATAACAATGAACAGCAGAAGAACGAGAAGCCGGCGGCGGTAGCGTCGTCTGTCGCGAGCACCGTGTCGCCCCACGATTCGTTCAGCCACGCGAAATCGAGCGAGATCAAGCCACCGATTGGAGACCACCATAATCTAAACGTAACTGATGACACATCACCGACGAGCGATCCTTCTAAGACCGGCGAGAACGATCGTTCTTTCGATTCTATAACGGCAGAGGAATTAACCAGCAGTTTTGGCCAATTTAATCTCGGAAGCAAGTCGGGAAAACACGTGGATCCTTTAGGCGAGGAGGTGCATTCGAGTCCTATTCTCCCCCCGGAAGGGAGAGCTCAACATCCTGCTAATTTTACAAATATTCGAGGTAATCCCATTCCCGACAACATGCCCGTGCTACCACCGGCATCAAGCGGCATAGAGAATTCTCATTCGATCGATAGCCAGCCGCCAATTGTCGGGCAAGATCATCTAATATCGAATACATATCAGAGTGGCGCCGCTAAGGTAACGGACAGTATCTCGCAAAGCGGATATGATCAATGGTACAATCAAAACTCACTGGAGAACGCGTGGTATACGAAGGATCACTCGCGTCCACTGCCCAAGCAGTGGAACGCTCCTGAGCAGAACGTAGAGAACTACGAGAATATCCAGCAAACGTCCGACTTCATAAACGTCGAGGTTGTCGCGCCTGCAACGCTGAAGGAGCGCGATATCTACGGTTCGCGGGATTCCATAAACAAGGAAACGTTGGACAACGATCCTAAGCCGAGCGCGAGTCCCAAAGAAGCGACGAACATTCGGGACTTCAGGGAGGAGGTGAACAACGTCGAGGTGTTGTCGATGCAGCAGCAACAGCAGCAGCAGCAGCAGGCGCGGCCTCCTCATCCACCTCTGGCGGAGCAGATGCCGGACAACTACGAGTTCGCTTCGAACGACAGAAACACGTTTCTCGAGACCGGCGAGTTGACTGACTCGCATCAGGAACACGAGCCGACGCCACCGAGTCAGGATGACGAGAACGATGAAGTGCCTAACGATATTCCCTTTCTGCGCGAAGTGCCAGGGCAATCGAGTACCATAGATCCGCGCAGGAACGATCCTACGGGTCAGGAGCATCACGTGCAGACCGGCCAACGTTTGTCCGATCCCAGGAGGAACGATCCGTCGGGTCAGGAGCAGAGTATGCAAGTTAGGAGTATGCCTGACCGAGTGGAGCGTCGCGACGTTCTTCCGGGGCAAGAGAGGAATGTTCCTCTGTTACTGCGAGGCGACTCGGACACTCTGGAGCGGCGGAACGATCCTTCCGGCAGGGAACGTTCTCTGCCACCGCAACAGTCGCGAAACGATCCGTCGGGCGAGGAGAGACATCAGCTGCAGTCGCAGTTAATGCTGGAGTCGAGCGAGACCCGTGAAGTGCTCGGCCGGGGCAACGAGCCCGACGAGGTTGCGCAGCAAACGGACGCGGAACTCAGGCAGATACCAGGCGGAGCGTCCTCCAACGACGCCACGCAGTTGCCGGACGACAGAACAACAGGTGGTAGAGTCGTCACCGGCTCCCCGCCGGAGGTCCCCCCGACGATGTCCGCGATGCAGGATCAGGCGAGCGAGTCGCGGAGCAAACGCGAGGAGGCGGTGGGCGCCTCTCTGGAGAGCAGCGAGAGCCAGGGTGTCTCCGGCTCCTCGAATCGCCGGGATTCCTACGAGGACGACGACGACGAGGGGTCTCGCAACAGCCGGGACGAGAGCAGGGAGAGACGGCGGGAGACGAGTCCCGATCGCCGACGATACGAATACGAGCGGAAGAGCGCGTACTACGACCGCGATCGTGAATACGAGGATGACTACTATTACGAGCGCGGGCGACGCGTGGGCGACAATGAGCGTCAGTATAATGCCCGCGACGACTTTGAGCGACGTGATGCTTCCTATCGAGACGACGAACGTAAGCATCACAGTCGCGACGACTTGGATCGACACGGTAGAGACGATATGGACAGAAGAGTCAGGGGAAAGGAGGATCTAGATGAAAGAGACGCCAGGAGGAGACCGGATGACCGCAGAAGAGACAGAGGCGAAGATCCACGTCGTCGAGACAGAGATCCGAGAGATTACGATGCACGATATTCTAGAGATCCTAGGGACAGAGAGTATATGGATGGACGCGAAAGGAGGAGGGATGACAGACGGTCTCGAAGATACGACGATTACGATAGAGATCCGTATAGGAGGGATTATTACGACGATCCTTATGGAAGAAGGTATATTATCTAAGCAAAATGTTTCTGAAACAAGCAGATAAAACTTTACCGGCTGTATTTTCTACTAATTATTTTGAGAAAAAGATCTGCCAAATTCAAACTGATATCTATCAATTCTGTCACTCTAATTGGCTCGCGAGCTGAAACGCTATCACCTCTCCGTTGTCTCGAGCGAGCGAGACAGAGAGTAAATAAAGAAAGATAGACGCTAGAGCTTTGCTTGAATTCGTAACTTTAGCGTCTGTCTTTCTTTATTTACTCTCTGTCTTGCTCGCTCGAGACGACGGAGAGGTGGTAACGTTTCAGCTCGCGGGCCGAGATTTGAACATGCCTGCAGTCTAACACTTTGATATATTTGATATATTTGTTTCTAGTATCTGAGCAAATGTAAAATGATATTTAGATGCTTGCCAGTTTAGCTGAATCTTTTTCTTAATGCACAACAATCTGTTTTAATTATTAATTTATTGTAATTCATTAATATTTTATGTTACATTTATATATTCTTTTAGTTCTAGACCTTCAAGTAGATCTTCTTACAACGATAGAGACCGTGAATACTACATGCGTGGAAGGGATTCTTATTATGGATACAATGGTACGTGTTGCGTACATAAAATACGTATACATTAAAAAATGCGAGAAGCCAATATTCTTCGTGAAAGCAGCTATTAAATATATATGTATTTAATTGTGAATGCAGGATACAGTGGATATGATTATAGTGCTCATTACGGTAACAATTATTACGCATATCTTGAAAACCTGCGTCGAACGAATCCTGCCGCCTATTCCGAGTGGTACCACAAATATTATGCCAGCCAACAGCAGCAGCAGCAGCAGCAGCACATCGCCAGAGGTGTCGGCAATTATCCGGAGGACAGAGCCAGCGTTCACTCCGGCCGTAGCTCCTGTGACGACAGGTGTGCTCTGAAATCTTTTCTTTTCAAAAAAATTTAAAAAGAGTTGAGCTTTTGAACACTTGTTTCTTACCTCGGTACCGATTTTATAACGTTCGTTGTATGTCAGATTTTTTCCAATCCCAAGTGCATGTTTCCACACACCCAACAAGACACTCTATGTCCCATATTTCGGATATTCAGGATGGGCCGGAAATCTGCGGGAGCGCAGTACGGCTTGTCGCAATTTAAATAGGTGAGACCGGGAGTCCCCTCTCGGTTCGAAACTTTTAAATTTAAGAAAAAAGTATATTTCCCTCCCAGTATCTTAAAAAAAATTTCAATTATGGCGTATACAGTTGGCTAGATATAGCGTGTGTGAAGTTCACACACGTCTAGATATACATAGAATGCATAGAATTACTCATAAGAGTTTATATATCAAACGTATATTATTACAGCAGTTGTTTAACGTAGTAAAATATTATACACTACGACAGTAATTAAATAAAGTAATAGAAATATGACATAATAAATTGCATGCTTAATTTTGCTTGTATTAAATTTGCTGTAAGATTTAAGTGAAACATGCTTATTTTGTATATATACGTGCCTTTTAATATTTATCGTAATTAACATCAGTTCATATTTTTCGTAATTTAAAGGTCCTCTGTTAAAAGAAAAAAAATCATATTTTTTTCAGGACTGGTGATAAACGAACACTGGGTGATATGTCATTGGAAGATTCGATGATTACATCTGCTCGATTGACACCGACTAAATATTCCACGTCTCATGCATATGGTAATTTACGATCAATTCTGTATATACAGTGTCCCGAATTTAAATGTCAAAACACGCTTTGGGAGCGTGTAGGAGATCGATAAACTAACAAAAAAATCCTTTAGAGATATATATACTCATTTTGGAGAAAATCGCAAAAAAGACGAAACGTAGTTTTCATCTTTGTACTTGTTCATTCACACTTATTTATTCACGTTGTTTTGTATTTTTTTTCATTCTTTTGTTTGAAAATCGGCGCGCATACTCTCGCAGTCTATTAAAAGTCTACGGAATGACTCACACTGCCTCTGTAGTATTATCATAATTGAAATCGTACATGAGAACAATAATATTCCGTTTTCTGATGAAAACTTTTGTTTGTTTACATTTCTGGCTCTCTCGTATAAGTTCGTCAGTTACTCATCAGAAGCCATCGAGTGAATTACTCCTGTCATAATATGCCGCGTATATATTCTAACGTTGAATATGCTGATATGGTTTTCGTGTATGGTTTCTGCGACGGTAATGCTACGGAGGCGGTGCGAGAGTACGCGCGTCGATTTCCAGACATAAAAGTGCCGGACGGACAAGTCATTACGTCGACTTTTAATAGGCTGCGAGAGATCGGTTCATTTTCAATTCATCAAGACCCGTTGAAAGCAAATTTGCAAATAAAAAATCATATCTTGCGTCAATCTAATAACAATCTTGACACCAGCGTCCAGAGAGCATCAGCTAAATTACAAGTGCCGCGGCAAACAAGACAGCGAGGTTTCAAAGGTAAAGGAAATATCACCAGATCGGTTTGGCTGCAACACGAGCTGTTCGTACTAAATGCAATGCTTGCATTGCTGCAAGAGGCTAACATTTTGAACTTAATATTTACATTAAGCAAGTGACAATGTGAATAAATACGTGCGAATGAATAAGTAACAAATAAGTACAAAAATGAAAACTACGTTTTGTCTTTTTGCGATTTTCTCCAAAACGAAGAAAACGAGCATATCTCTAAAGAACTTTTTTGTTAGTTTATTGATCCTCTACACGCTCCCAAAGTTTTGACATTTAAATTCGAGACACTATATATATATATATATATATTTATTTATTTATTTATAAATACTTAATTTTACTAAATCAATTAAAAAATTTACTTATAGGATGCTTTTCCATTGGATCTTTGGTACATGTTCATCCAAGCTATCCAGCTGATGGCGAGAGAGCTAAAGTGGACATTTTCCGCGTAGAAAACTTACTCTTGCACGATCCTATTGCACGTGATTTACGATTATATCCAGGACCTTTAATCAAGTAAGTAGAATCATACTGAGGTAATATACAAGCATAATATACATAACGACGACTTGTTGCAGTGGCGTAACGCACAAGAAGACTATCATAGAATATTGCGAAAATAAAATTAAAAAAGCAGTGGTAAACGAAGAAATGATCGATCGCGCTTCGTACATCTTGCTGTACGAATTGATGATTATGTTAATTCAACAAAATGGGGTAAGTCTCTTTATTCAAAAGTTAAGTTTTAAATGAAAATTATTCAAATAAATTAATATCGTTTAAATTCGCCAGAACGTAGTCGGCGTCGACATTGCCGGGCTCTTGCTGCGTAACAAGGATGCTTATCCTTACGACGCGAATAAATGCAGGTCTCAGGATGTAGGACGCAGAGAATCGCAGATATCGCAACGATCCGGTGCGACGGGCAGCGACGGAAGTACCCAGGATATTTCAGTGTTATCCGAGAAAACTGAAACCAAACAGCGAAAAACTGTAGAGCAAATAACAGACGAATTCAGAGATACGTTACTTTACGGACGGGTTCAAGAAGCATTAGGTATATAAAGGACTTTGTCTCTTTTATGTATTTTATGTCGTTTAACGTGAATGTTACTGATTGATTCTTTTACTTAACTGCAACAGAATACGCGATGAACGAAGGACTTTGGGGCCATGCTCTCTTCCTGGCTAGTAAATTGGATAAACGTACTCACGCTTCTGTGATGACTCGTTTTGCAAACAGTCTACCACCGCACGATCCACTGCAGACCCTGTATCAACTGCATTCTGGTCGCGTACCTGCTATCGTCACGGTAAGAATTATACTTCTGTTTTACTTAATACAATTATTTACGCTTATCTGCTGTAATACTAATTATTCGTTTCTTTTTTTTTTCTGCAGTGCGTTGCGGATCCACGCTGGGACGATTGGCGGCCTCACCTAGCTATGATTATTTCTAATACCTCGGCCAATCCAGAAGTTAATCGTCGATCAATAACGACTCTCGGGGATACATTATTCGCGAGGGGCGATATCCACGCCGCACATTTCTGCTACATACTCGCGCAAATTGATTTCGGCGCTTACGGAACTAATGGAGTTAAGCTCGTGTTGATCGGCGCCAACCACAATAAATCGTATTCCGAATTCTTCACCATGGAAGCTATCATGTTAACGGAGATTTACGAATACGCTCGGAACCTCAGCGATCCGTGTTTCACATTAGTAGATCTTCAAACATTCAAGTTCGATCTAACCGTGAAGATGGTGGACTATGGACTGATAGAAAAGGCTCTATTGTATATCGAACAGATTGCAACGAATATCGCCAACGATCCGTCGAAGTACAAGAAATCCTTCATCAAAGCGGTTTATGTATTGGGCGACCGAATTAAATATCACGATCCAGTCTATAAGGACGCGATCGAAGACGCTGCGAATGTAACGTGGCTTAATAAATTAGCAGAGATAGTTGGAAAATATGAGGTAATTATTTTACGAGATATTTGATATTTAGTTCTGCTATGCGTTAGTGCAGATATTAAATAGAATTTCTGTTGCAGGACGAGCAGAGTGTCGAAGATGAAACGTACGATTCCCGTACTATGATCGAAAATCAGGAAATTCATGAAATGAAACATCAGCAACAGCAGCCATTGCAAATACCGCCACTATCGTCGCAACAACAATGGAACACTCTTCAACCCGATTACAGTGACGGGCCTACATCGATGATGGAAGTTAATACGAGTGAAAACCAATCAGATTGGCAACCATTATCTTTGCCCACGAACATTCAAGATACGTACGATCCGAACGTGCAGTACATGAGAAACGTGGACGAATCCGTTCAGTACCAGCAGCAGCAGCAACAGGATTACTGGAGCCAGCAGCCATATTATCAGAATAATTACGGAAGAAGTGAAACTATGCCTAATTGGCAGCAGCAGTCTGCAGGATTAACCACCGATCAGACTGACGTAACCAACTCGCAACAACAAGACAAATGGAACTATGAGGTATATTAAAAAGTAGCTATAAATGTATTACTGATTCTTTCGTTATGCAACATCATTACATATTTTCCCCGTAATACATCTGCATCTTCATTCATAAAATTCATATAATTCTCACTGCCACTTTCATATTTTCATCTTTTCACGAGTACCGATTCATTAAAAAAATAGCAAAAATGATATATCTCAATTTTGCTCATAATTTTTATATTTACCTCGAAGCATAGCAATTAACATTTTTCACCTGTTTCTTGATGCTTGCTCACTGACAGGCGGAAAGGGAGGACAAAACGCCCACCCCTGAAGTAAGTAATTACGGACTTATCTCGGATAATATTCTCGATCCTGAAGGATCGCCAAATGCTGCCGGTATTAATTTGTTACGCCGTCGCAATGTGTCTGTAAAATCAAATCCGCATATCGCCTCTGCATTCGACGATAATATTCCTGGCCACGTACCTATGTTCTCTAATCTGTCAAGTGGTAATCTCGATGTCAAAGTACCAAATTCTCGTAAGAAATATCCCAAATTGACCATGAGCTATCCGAAAATTTTACCAAACAACAAGGTACACCCGAAAGATATTAAAAAGCCGAAACGTATTGATCCTGTATTTCTGAAACCACCGTGCTTGCAACCACCGGTGTTCCTAAAATGTAACATTAAGAAAAAGAATCCGTCCGAGGTTAGGGAAGAAACGGCGCCGGACCGGCCGGTTAAAGGAAATTTATCCGCGTCGCAAACTACAGATCTAGATATTCAATTTAGCAAATTGAAACTCGAGTCCCTTTTAGTGCCAGACTTATCTTTCGAAGCCAAAGAGAGTCACGTTACTTTCAATAGCGAAGCACAAACTTTGAAACAGTACTGTAACTTCGAGGAGAAGAAAGTTATGAGGGTGGCACCGCATATCCGCAGAAAGGACGTTATTTGCGATACGGTGGACGCGTGGTCATACGATAGTACCGGCCAGAATATTTCCGAATCGTCCAGATATAAGCCACTGGTTTTCGGTGGCACGTATCCGATTGATTTGCCGCTTAGATTTAGGAACAATAATCGTCTAACCGATGACGCTTCAGCTAAGGATAATACGTCTTTGACTTACGACATTGATATGCCCACAAAATGCGACTAAAGAAATAATCTGTAAGCGTATATAATCGTGGCCAAATTTTCTGTTACATGTGTGTTAAATACAGAGATAAGATGTAACTATAATTCTATATTGATAAGTATAACTGGATTTTCTTCAAGTACTAACAGAAAAACTTTTTTTTTTAATCTGGCAATAATAATGGTATAATAATTTTTATAATACATAATAAATTTTTTAAATATCTAATACAATTATTGAAAATAGAGAAAATGATCAGTAGGTTAATAACAAGTATTTGATTGTCCGTTTTATATATTATTCTAAAAGTCAAATTTTTACATGTTATTATATGAAAAATATCCAGATAACGAGAAAAGAATCCATACACTGTGATGAAATAGAGAGATAAAGAATGTTTTGTGTCATTAATTACAATTTTATGTAATTTTACAAAGTTTTAATATTATTTCAAGTGGTGTTTGAATGTATATAAACGTATTGTTACTGTTAGTATCAAACGCATAAATAAAGTTTTGTCATATAATGCATTTCCTTGAACTTCTTAAGATTACAAACACAATTCATTGTTATATAAAAATATTGACTCACATATATAAACTGTCGAAGAAAAAAGATTGCCGACTTAGAGGACCATGTAATATTTATTAAAAATAATGAAAAATTTATGAAAAATGCTTAATCGGTGTAGATTGAAAAACTGAGCTTGTCAAAAATTTTTTCCAGTTTAATCTTTATCATGTGTCCTCCAAGTTTCAAATCCTTTTTCTAATACATGAAATTTATCTGAATTTTTTTTTACATTCTACTTTCTAAGATAATGTGATTCTGATTCTAACGTCTTTCATACACTTTGATCACCCAACATATCATCATAGAACGACGTCATACCTAAAATAAACATGGTAAGCAAAGTTTTTCATTTTTTACTGTAATACATCTGTGAGTATCGCATATTTTATAAGTGTCCCGAACGTAGAGTGCGATCAGAACTTTTGGCATGTGGCATAGGCGAACTCGCATTGTTACAGTAAATAGTGATAAACTTTGCTGGAACAAGCTTGCGATGATCAATCGTATATTTTATTTCAGCCTGCGCAGCCAATCATCTCCATGACACCGTCGACCGGTAAGCAGTACGATCCATTGGAGGAATTGGACGCGCTTGAGACCACACGATCGACCGCTAAGCCCGCGGCGGACACGAAGAAAACGGCGGAGAAAACGGCTGATAAGAAACCCTCCAACGGTGGTGGCTCTTGGTTCGGTGGTTTTTTCAGTAAACTCACGCCCAAGCCGAAAAATCAAATGATATTGCCGGACGATAACAATCCAACGGTAAGAATCTCCCTGCTATTGCGCCGTGCCCTTCCTCCAGCTCATTAAAAAGATTACGACGGACGGTTTTATGTTTTATGTCGTTAAGGGCTTGCGCGGATACTTTTGGTAATAGAACTTGCTACTTATGGTTACAACAATGCTTATAAGACGGACGATAAACAGGCCAGTATAATGCCAGGATTTGTTGAGAAATTGTCAGCTGACTAACGACTAACGCATTGCTACTAATACCCTTCTAATTGAATTAGCTAGATTTTTTTCTCCTAACATACGAACGCAAACGGTGGAGAAAAGTTGCGCGTAGAAATCAATGTAATCAACTCGGTCGTCGTTTGTATTGCAGATTGTATGGGACTCGGTCGCTAAGAAGTGGATAAACAAGGATGAGGACGGCGACAGCGGTGGCGGGACGTTGGTCCCACCGCCGAAAACGGCCGACATGAGTTTCCGTGCGCCGGCGATGGAGCGCGGTTCGCAGCCGCCTCTACCGAGTGCGCACAACGAGGATATCGCACCAGCGACAGATATTTCAAAATTGCCTACCGGTAGCAATATGTTCAAACTGCCAAAGGGTAGGAATATGCGTGCCAACTACGTAGACATAATGAATCCCGGCGGAAAGCCCAAAGGTAGCGCGGCATCGTCTAACGTGACCACCCCGATAACGTCTCCGCTGGCTACCTCGTCCCCGCAGATGTTTGTCCCTGCGCCAAGTAAGTTCATTTCGAATTTTTCTAAACTTCGACTCCTCTCAATTTTTCTTTTATTCGCGCGAATTTGGTCCTCGGAAAGTAATGTTACCTTTATCGTGACAGTCAATGATCCAACCGCTCCCGTGGATTTCCTGACTCCGGCAGCAACACCGCCGTCTGGAAACGCCGTCGCGGAGAACAACACCCCAGTAAGTGCCACGCAATGCACACTTGTGCGGTTTTGACGGATGAAACTATATATACGTATTACCGACGCTAAACTATACATTTACAATACAATACCGCGCGTACGTGTGTCTCCTTAAACTTTACATTACACAACACATTTGTTACCCCCGTGCGTTGTGGCTGCAGTTTTCTGGTATGCAGCTTAGTTTTTGTTTCAGCGTGTTTCTGAAACAATTACATTAACGGATTTTTTCTGTATGTTCCCTCCATCCAATTATTATGACGAACAGTCTGTACACTTTACATTCACTCCCCCTAGTTTTGCATATCTTTTCTCAAAGGTATTGCGATATCTTTGAATTGATCGTATTTATTTGTAATCTATGTGTACAGCAATTACGTGTTTATTAGAGATCAATCATTTAGAGTTTTTTTCACGAAATGTTTACCTTTATGGATTAGACTGCTCCAGCACTGTGCCAGTCCTTCATTCCCCTCCCTCTTATTTAAACGAATGAGACAATCGCTAAACGATCAGTGTTATTAATAGCTATTAATAGTTATTAATTGAAATACACTCTTCTATTGCTTCCTACATTACATTTTAGTAACACAGTGATACTTAATTAGACCTCTCCACTTTGCTACAGATTCTTTCTTTCGTGTACCTGTGTTTAATCTTACCTTTCTTTTTATGTTTCTTTATGCAAGCAGTCGGGGAAGCAGAATGATGTAGCCAAATAATAATTATTGCTCATAGTAAGGACATTCATTTTATTAATTTTACATATCATTATTTGATGTTTTACGCACACGCTTTCTCCTTACCCACCGCTTCGCGGAAATGTATGTGCGGCTTTCTTGCATAAGAAAAGGAACGCTGTATTGCATTTCGTAATTAAAGCTGATTGTGTTAATCTTATATGGCAATCGATGAGTTTAATATATCGCTCTGCATGTTTTCATTTTATTATTAATAACAATTTGGTGTCATAAAGTAGAACGGCATACCTTCTTTGTGATTGCGAATGATTTTTTGTGTAATGTAAACGTCCTCTGTAAAATGTTCCATTAATCATTTGTGTTGCTCACATTGTGACCGAGGCATGAAAAAGTGTTCTTTTTTTTTATCTTGCTGAAACGTTACTCTATAGTACACGAGAACATGAATACCGTAATACCGATTTTCACGTTTTATGACATGGGAGGGAGAGC
Source organism: Wasmannia auropunctata (assembly GCF_000956235.1). Lineage (NCBI taxonomy): Eukaryota > Metazoa > Arthropoda > Insecta > Hymenoptera > Formicidae > Wasmannia > Wasmannia auropunctata. The sequence goes on along the minus strand of NW_012026821.1, from coordinate 1,361,767 downwards.
CTTTTCGCTTTGTTAAACAAATTCGTTATTTAACACTTTTTAACGTTATTGAACGTTTTTTTTAAGCTGTAGTTTGCGAGCATAAATGCAACGTGTAATCGTGCATAAATTGGTATTACACTCTCTTAAATATACATGTATATATAAGATAAGACTAGAGCTAATCACATGCGACGTGGCGAATATCTGTTAGTGAGACAACATTGTTGTGTTGTGTGTGGCATATAGCTCTCTCGCTGGAGCTCGACCAGCTCGTTATCACGAGAGGTGCAGAGCTACACAATGAGGGATCCGCGACTCCTTCAACGGAACAAGGTAATCCAAGGGCATTAACCTCTTCCGCATTTTCAAGGTGATCACTTTCCAAATTATTACTGCGAAGCACACTGTGTATGGGGATACGGGATATTCCGCTAGTACGATCTTTATTGTCTTCTAATCAGTTTGTTCATGTGCCAAGCGAGACTCTTATCATGACTTAACGCTACTTCTATTACTAAAATTAGCTTACGCTTATCAGTCATTATCAGTCGCTACTTTCATGAGGTCATTAATCATAAAATCGTGGGAAAGCTTGGTGGAAAGGATGTTGGATTCAGGTTTTGTAAAATAAGTTTAAACAATCACTTACTTTTGTTATTTCTTGATATATATGCATATAACTGTTCCAGTTTGTGGTCATATCTTCTTACGCACTGTAAATTACAAACACGCGATCGCATACTTTTAACGAGGGATAAGGAATTAAAAAAAAAAATAGATGTTCCCTTACTGCTTACATGGAAATTATAGTTAATACGAATAATTCCAAGATAAAAAATTTTGCAAGCTCGAAAATAGGAGGATTTGCTTTCATCTATATAATTTCTAGGGACCAATGATGTTCAACCCGAGTGAAATGAAGGATCGTTCGGTGAAGAACATGCCACCTAGCAGATATCATCCACGATAATTTTTTGCGACCGCTTACGAGAGTATAGTTTGTTATTTAAATTAGGAATTTTTCTTATAGTTGTATTATAATTATAGTTGTATTTAATGTGAATATCTGTTCTTGTATAGAAAACGTGACAATAGTACATTTTTTTTGTAGTGCGCACAGTGCACACAGTTTCTTTCGAAAAGGTGTGCATACCTAAGCGACGCAAAAGTTCAGAAGATATGGCATCTTTTTAGATGCCTCCTCCGTTCTTCACAGATTCGAGTTGTCTAGATAAATTTTTACATTTGGAATTCTGTTCAAGTTTGTTTCTTTGTTATATTTATCGTGTCGAATTAAATTATATATTACGTTTAAATGTATTCAGAATGAGATTTTCACGCGAATCACGCGATACAGGAGACAATTTTAGCGAATGCAATGGTGGCGCAAATAAATTAAATCCGAGTATACGTTTAATGATTTTTAAATTAAAAGCTTCCATTATACACCAAGGATTCAGAAAATATGCTCCTTTCTGACCAATTCTCGCGGAATGTTCTTTTGTATGCAATGTAATGAATTTATTTGGATGTTACGCACCGATTTCCATTTTTATTAAACGCATATTTCCATCAAATGATTACCTATACATTTGCTGATCGTCGTTCATTGTTAATCATTATGGAAATATGCGAGTGCATTCCCGTTACTACGTTCGTCTAGCTTGTAAGTAAAATCGTCATCGGTACCGGATTCGATGTCACGCGAACTGCGAGCGAGTTTGAATTACGTGAGTGAGATGTAAAGTTGATATTTTTACGTGCAACCTGTAATCAGAGATCTATCTAAGTTACAATTAAATAATCCCTCGCTTCGAAGAGTATCTTAAAAATGTGTGACGATAGAGAGAGGAGTGTTAGCGTTAATTATAGCTTAGCTATATCGCAGAATTTGTTACAACACGGCCTCGGTATGTGCTGTAATTCTAAGTCTGATTTTATATGTACGGAGAAAAGAAGGGAGTGTCGCGCAGTGCCGATAAATACGAGATGTTAGGGATATGAAAATTTTATCGAGGGTAAGAGGGGAGGGAGGGTGAAATAGCGCGTTAAGTATATGATAGGGGTACTATTGTCAGACGTCGGGCTTATATATTACGAAATAATATTGATACACCAATAAATACGCAACTGCCATCAACGTGCGGATAGTGCGGAATGCATAACGAGTTTGTAACGCGTTAGATTTGTAAGATAATGTCCATTGGTGTCTATCGTCGCGAGGAAGTCTGATAGTCCTAGTGTGCTGATAAGGGAGAGCGAAGGATCCTAGCAAAGAAAATAGGGAAGATGATTTTAGTGGCTTTTCCGTGTACATTGGGATGTCTCTATCGAAAAATAAATGTCCTGGCAGATATATATTTTTCGGTGAAGTGTGAGTACCTTCGCAAGTAAAGGCTCTTTACTTGGCTCAATCTATCGTCGCCCTACGCTTCATCCTACGTGGATACTGTTGATTATACAATTTTAGATTCTTTTGTTGAAGATATTATCGATTTCTCTCGCTGATAAACGTCCCGTAATATTGTCAAGTAAGATTGAGAAACTCGACAAGAGTCTTTTGGAACGGTAGCAAATTTCCATTTGCCATTGACCACAATTAGAAGTGACTGGTTCTAGGAATAGATTTTTGTAAATTGTGACACTCGTAATACATTTTATATCTGTGACATATGAATTAGGTATATCTTAGGTGCATATATTATAATGTATTATGATATTATAATGTTATCGTATTATAATATATAATATAATTATAATATCATAATATGTACATGTTACAACACACATGTTGATACTGTTGCAGAAACGTCGTGTGTAAGTTTTATATATATATATATGTATGTATATGTGAACTCTAAGATTTGTACATACTTTAAATGTAGCTTTCGTATAAACTTGTCCTATCGCAATTGTTTATATAGAGAATTCGCGTTTGTTTTTTAAATACCGAGACAAAGAAACGAATCCCGCGTTATGCCGCCGTCGCCGAAATGTAAGAATAAACCATCTCTATTTGTGGTGAATGGCAACTTATTGCGACCAACATCGCCGTTAACTAGCTGATCTATGATGAACTTTCGAAAAGTTGAAATATGTTGTATACGGCACGTCTGTAATCCTTACACGCGATCGAGCTTAAGTTAAGAATTCGGGTGGCGATGCAGAATGTGCAATCTACCGTTTTTTTTTCGCTTTTCCTTTTCTTTATTATTTGCCATTGTTTGCTCGTCGCGCGAAAACGCGAGATATTAATGTAAAATGCGATCGGCTTTCTTGCCTGTGAAAGCGCTCGGAATGGTATTATACATCGCGTCGGGACGGCGAGCGAGAAGAAAAAAGATTTTAAGATTAACGTTAAAGTTGAACAGAAGTATTATAATTAAATTGTAATTGTAATGTATGTATAGGTCGGTTTATGGAACGATGCGGTATCGTCTTTGATGTAACATATTGCTATATTATATACGTTCACGCACCTTCGAATTCCGAATTGATGTACGTATATGGGGGAATAAAATTGCGGATTACAATGATAATAACAATAGCGATAATCTATACTGTATATTATTAATATTAGGATTCACTGTCATAATTATTATTGACATTATAATAAAGAATATTAAGAATTGAGAGAAATCTCGCAGCGATTGTACTTAGCAACTATGGGATGGGCCGGGGAGGATGAACAATCGCAGACGCATTATATTTTTCGATCCTTTTATTAAGTTTATCATAATGCTTCGAATCGATACAATAATTTCTGTGGTATACTGTCGTCTTTCGGGCCACAACGTCGACGATCGTCTCTCCCGCGCACGGACGTTTGTGCTCTGAGATCATCATACACGAAAAATGCGTATACGAAATCGGCGGCCGGAGAACGCCGCGCGGTGTATTTCCGGTGTTTGTAATATGCGAAGAGTGAGTAGGCGCGCTCTCGCGTTTCTCGAAACACGAAGAAATCAATCCAAAAATATCGTCGTCTCTGTGGGCGCGACACCGGGATCATCGGGCAAATTGGTCGAGTCGGGCAAACGGCAGGAACGGGGGGGGAGGGAAGGAAGGAGCGAGTTACAGAGAGGGATGATAGGTACGGCTGCTCTTTAAGCGACGACAGTTAACGCCGTGACACCGATGACACTTCGAGAAGTGAAAAAAAAAAAAAAAGAAAAAAAAGAGGAAAAAGAGGACAGTCAAATGCAGTTTTAACAATCAGCGTTCTTATCAGCGTGCACGTTGAGCGTGTACGACCGGTCGTCTCTCGTTATTTCTACATCTTTTCTGACTCCTTTTTTTCCTCTCTCTCTCCCTTTCTTTCTCTCTCTTCACGCTATCGCGTGTAGACGGAAGTCGGAGAGGACGATGGGGTTGGCGGGCGAAGGAGAAACGGAGAGACCGGGGCGCCGGGGGGGAGGGGGGTGGAGGAGCAGAAGGGGGTGAGGAGGATGAGGGGAGAGGAAGAGAAGAGCGCACGAAGGATATAAATATATAATAATATCTTATACCGCGCGTATTTTTCGTAAAGTACGCTAAACGTTATTCCTTTCTCGTCCAATCTCTCTCGCGCGCACGCACACACTCTCTCTTTCTCTCTATCTCTCTCGCACGCCGCGTCGGTATTATCGATCTGTATTTCTTTTTTTTTCCTTTTCTTCGTTTTGTTATCGTTTCATTTATTAAATGTTAGAGTAGAGCCTATAAAGGGACGCCCGGAGGCGCGCTCACAGCGAACCCCGGGCGCGCTTTTTTTTTCTCGTATACTAGCTGTGCCGGAACGCACTTGTACTGGTCGCACGATCGGCGAAGGATTCGGCTAAAGATACCGTGGCCGATCAGGCCGGGAGGATGTCGTAGTCGCGATCTAACGATCGTGAAATCGAAATCGATTTCGTCATGTTTTGAACTTTTTTCACATGTAAAAAAAAAATAAGCAGCGAATCCAGATGTGTCTCGAAAACCAGCGAGTCAAGATCGTTACGCGGATCGTGAAGTTGGATCCAGACTAAGCAAACGAGCACGAATGAGGGCGAATGAACACGCGTGAATCCTAGATTTAAATCGACAAATCGACGCTTCGTCTTTCATAGACAGAAATTCATTGAAGAAAAAAAGATTATTATACGCTCGTTTGTGTTCGTTGCAAAGTTCGTCGCTCGCAAATCATCCGCTCTTGCTAGCCTGGATCATCTGGATCCACACGACGATCATACGCGAGTCATCGAAAGTCTAACGTTCAGCCGGGCAAGGTTCGATTGAAATAGAGAAGGTGAGTCAATAAAAGAACAAGATCTTAAAAGCAAAAAGAGAATTGCATTCGGCAGCCGATCTTTAGCCGAGCGATTCGCTCGCGACATATTATTTAACAACAGAGTTTAACCACCTAATCGTTCGGAGGAATACTCCCCATCCTCGGCTTTGTTTATACAATGAATAGGATATAAAGATCCTTTTTTCTCTTCGTTTACCTACGTGCTAGGTAATAAATGATCCAACTGCAATTCATTCACGATAACCAAATCGATGTGAACGGTAAGCGGAAAAGAAAGAAGACCGAAAAAAAAGAAATCGTGACTCCGATCAAGGTGTGAATTGTTTGAAAAAAAAAAGAAAAGAAACGTACATCTTTTTCTCTTTCTCTCTTTCTCGAGTCGACGATAAACTTTAATAACCCATAGATACTTATTATCATCATAATGTTACAATTACAGTTTGCGATTATCACAATGCGAGAACCGCCAATAATAATAATAGTAATAATAATAATAATAATATCAATGATAATAATAATGGCAATAATATAATATAATTAAAAATAAACTAGTTAATAATAATAATAATAATCTTCGCCGTATTAATTACCATTCGTCATTACAATGATTCATTTAGCCGTTATGGTTGCCTATATACTATCCTCTTTTATATATACTTCTATATATATAGCTACAATATATAATATTTTCGTGTTGAAAAATCGTATACATTAGTGTTGTGTCGCAGGACCATTGCTTCTGTCTCTCTTTCTTTCTCTCTTTCTCGTTCATTCTCGCACCTTTATTTCTCTCAACGCGTCTGCTATATATCATTCCGCGTTCCGCTATATATCTTTTTTTGCTCTTGATGGATCGCAGATGAGAAGGGGTAAGAGGGGAGAAAAACACTGTCGTCGATGGCTGGAAGCATTCGTGTCGATGTTAGAGTCTCGGAAGTCCGAGAGAATCTCAAATCGCGGAATATATCGCTTCGGAGCAGACTCCTCTTTTTTTCTCTCTCTTTCGCGCAGGACCGTTTTACAGGGCATTTCACGCGCGCATTAACTCCGGAATGCGGCTTTTCGCTTCATAAAAAGCTTAGAAATATTCCGTGCGACACATTCTGGCAAGATCGCGTGGTGCGCAACGTTTCTCGACGTCCGCCGAGAGGGAGATCCCGATTCCGGAGGCGACGGGTCTTCTCGCAAGTCTCGGTCGACATTAACGTAACGTGGAAAATTTAAAGGAACGAAGGAAAGAAGAAAAAAAAATACGCGCACGAGTATGGAATCTCGAATTACTGATATATCTCTCGGCTCTCTTCTTTCCGTCGAGGGCCTCCGGTATCCACGAGACAGATATTCACAGACGAGAAACGGCGATCATCAGGGAGGAGGCGCGGCGAATTGGATAAAAATCTTAGCCGATTTTTAGGCGAGAACACGAGTGCCTCCAGACACGAGCGCGTTACGTAATCTTAATAGCTTAATATCGATTTTTAGTTCGTATTACTCGCCGTTCAAAGGCGAGCCTCGGATCACAGATAGTGAGGTGATCGGATTGCGCGAGCGTTATTCGCGATAACAACGCGGTCTCGTATTCGTATTCTTTTCTGCTTTTTTACTCTCCTTTTTTTCCGCTCATTCTCGCACTCACGCATACACACACACGCACATTCTCTCTTTCGCTTTTTCTTTTTTTTTTTTTTAAGTTTGTCAGTATGCGTTCTTCCTGCGTTTCTCCTAAGGATTTCAAGGCGACAGCTCCTGAAAGCAAACAGCATCGGGCATCGTGTACGCGCGCGAATTCACAGTGGCGTGAAAAAAGATCGTCCGAGAAGATTCGCAAGAGGGACCTATCTCCTCGTCGTCGTCGCCGTCGTCGTCGGAAACGTTCTCGCAAACGATTCCGAGCTGATGCAGACGTATACGCGGCACAAACGAACTGTTTCGTTTATCCGGGAAAACACCGGGGTGTCCCCGACTTGTCCTCAGGCACACTGTGCACACGCGCGCGCTCACGTCCCGGTCGAGGGGCTTTCTTTTTTTTTTCTTTTTTTTCCCGTTCGAAACGCAATCCTCGTGTGTCCTCTGCTCGGTTCGTTACAACAAGAGATCTCTTTTCCCGCCGCACGCGGAGTGGCGTGCGTGTTATATAGATACGAAAGTATAGAATGTATATATATATAATATATATTTTTTTTTATACATGTATATATATACGTATACACAATACATATGTACCTACGTACGTACGGCCAACTAAGGGTAGACAGGCGCAATCACGTGTCAAGTTGAATCCGATCGATCGGCCGCGCTTTAGGATTTTTACCTGTCGACGTCACGAAAATCGGACGATCGACTTCCCTTTTTAGAACGCTGCCGATTTCGGATTCAACATTTGTGTGTGAGTGTTTATGTGTGTTGTGTCGCGGGCGGATAAAATCGATAAAGATAACTGAAGAGAAACAAATTTTAAAATCTCGTTAATGAGACTTTCGTGCTCGGTAGGGCAATTACAAAAAAAAAAAAACAAGGGAACGAAAAGCGGAAATGTGTTTCTCGCTCGCGGAAATATACAGTCATGCACATCAATTTTCTAACGCAATCGCGATCCCTGGCCAATGCATTCGAGACGCGAGCGATTAGAAATGGGCCAATAGTTTCAGAACTCCAAGCGACGTCGAAGTTTTCTATAGACGTCACATGCGTATTCCAGAAACTTCGATTCAGAGAGCGTATCTCGAGAGCGAATTCTAGAAATCTTAGAACTTCTTTATATTAAGGTCGCTCGACTGTTATCTATATAAATATAAAGTTAACATACATTTAAAAGTGGCTTCTACTTTCTCAGCGGGATTCGAATCTCTCGGCGTACGCAATGGTGCCAGGATCGTGATTGCATTTTTAAAGCTGAACTTAGAAAATAAAGGATACGGGGCTCAGATCGTGAATGAACGTAGGGGACATTCGCCAGCATTACATAAGAATAAGATGAACATGTCGGGAACGAGTAACAAGACATTAACATAAAGAATCGTACGGAGAGAAGAGTCGTGTTCATGTGTGTGTGGGTGTGTGTGTGTGTGTGTGTGTGTGGGTGTACGTGCTGCGAAAGACGATGCCTTCGCATAACGTTTCCAAAACTACGGTCTTCAAAGAGATTTTCACAAGCTTATTAAAAATTAATTTGGCCAAATTAAAAAAAAAATAAAATTACGGAAAATCGAAGGCGCTCTCGGTTTCATGATCGCTCAACGTCGTACAATAAAATCATGACGAACACTATTTTTGGTCTCGACAATTCTTGTCTTGCAGGGCCTTGGAAACGCCGTAGAGTTCGTGTTAATGTTGTAGCGGTTGTACGTGTGACTGGTCTGTGTACGCTCTCTCCCTAGCTAGGCGCGTGTACGTCGACCTATTGTCTTCAGAGAAACGAACTTCCGCCGTAAAGGAGAGCACACTGACCTACGCCTTCGTCGCTCGCGTATCTTTTCTTTCCGTTCGCTTCGCTCGTCCGCTCTGCGCCTGCGAAAGCGCAGAACCTCCTCGCGAAAAAATTGCTCTATAAGGCCCAAGACCGGATAAAAAGGATACGTGAATGGAAACGCGTTTAATCGTCTCGCGACCGATGATTCTCTTCGATTCCGAGCATATACTCGAGGTACCCTCGCGTATACGTTTGTTGATAACAGACAACAGCCAGACGACTTAATCGCTCCGTCATCTTCCGAGTTCCGAGCTTGTCACCTGCCTTTTGCAACGGCCTCGAATGGTCCACGCGTACCTCCGCACGTATCCTTCTTCCTTCTGATACAGAATCAAAACGAGAAGAGAGTTGCTCGAAGATTGAAAACGAACGCTACTTATTACGAACACCAGCGGAACGACCGTGTGTCATATGTTCCGTGTACGTGTTTCGTTCATCGTGTCGTGTCGTGTTGTGTGTCGTGTCGACAGAATTGCGATGCTGTGTGTGATCCCGATGATGTGTTTCTCGTTTTTCGCTTGCTCGCTCGCTCGCTCGCTCGCTCCTCTTTGCACGCATTGTTCGCACAATCTCTCTCTCGTCTAACACGTCGCGCTTGTGTCCACCTCGGAAGAATGAGGGGAAGAAAAAAAAAACAAAACGAATTGTGAGTCTTTAGACGCGCGGTCGCTTTTCGTTTTCCCGGTCGGAATCAGAGTCCGCTGAATCGTGGAGAGGCGGAAATTCGGGCACCGCCTCGCGCTGTTGCATCCATCCCACCGCGCCTGGCCCCCCAGCCAATGCCTTGCCCTGCGTCATGTTTTTCGATTGTTTGTTTTTTGTTTTGCAATTGATTTTTAGCCCTCTGTCTTAATCCCCTGCAGGATGGCGACAAAATAGCGTGTCATTGGTCACTAAGCCTCGCCTCGATACCCGATAAAAGAAGATTTGCTTCGCGTCGCGTTTCGCTCTCAAAGGAGAACGTTCGGTCTACCGGCTCGTCGGCGGGTATGCCGAATTTTCTCCAAGCTCGGCCACATTGCATCGGCGCGGTACGGGAATGAGAAACAAATATTTACCTTCATGTTACAATCAGCAAAAATTCCAAATACTTTCTAGATCTGATACTTGGAAACTCGATATTTTGAAACTGTTTCGCGTTATTACTTGCGATCACTTGTCCCTCGTTATCCGTGTCTCGAAAGGATTCGAGCGCTTGTCTCAATTTTCACAAAACTTGTCACTCAGGTGTCATGTCACCATCGAAGTAATCGCGAAGGCGAACATCAAATCGGGAAATACTTCCGAACTCGCCGATGCAACGGGTCGGCGTCTATTCTACTGTCTACGCGAAATTTCTGAACTCTGCAAAACGAGCTACAATGAAATTTTTGATTCCATTCACTCCCTCTCTATCACGCTCTCTGTCTTCATCCTTTCGATCCTTCCTATTCCATTCAGATATTCCCAACTAATCGTCTTTCTTGCTTTCTCTCTCTCTCTCACTTTCACTCATTCACTTTCTCAGATCAAGGCAAAGACGCGCACACACGTATATAATCTTGTAAAACCAATACACACGTGGGCCTCAGAAAATAGCATTATCGTAATCCGGACGTCTTTTATATCCATTAAATTAACGTCGCGTGTGACAAACCATGGACAGTTTTCTAATCTTCCGTGACTTGCGAAAACGTATTCCAAGATCGCGTCCAAAGATCGACAGTGACTTTTCGCTTCGGAGGCTCTCGTGTCTTGAAATTCTACATGCAGTCATGCATGTCACGAAAACTATCTGCCCTAGTATCTCTCTCAACTATAAAGATACACTCCAACGTTGCCTTGTTTTCCTTCTCTATCAGCCTATATATATATATATATATATATATATATATATATCATACATGTGAAAATTGTGAAATGTGTGTACGTGTATGTGTTAAGAGCTGCCTTTTTTTAAGTAAGTCTCTAAGGATTAAGTATCGAAGGCCGTGAGAAGAGCGACATATGAAACCGCGCGCAATGCGTAGGGTGCGTGTATGCTGTCATATATTGGAAAGTTAATATAACGGAAAATTCGTCCCGTTTTTTTTTGCTAAGAAATGGCATTAGTATTAAGTAGAAAAAAAAACCGAACGAACTTTCCGTTCAATCCAATATTTATGTACAAACGGATGTACAGACTCGTGTGATTCACTGGTGTGTCTTCCGATGTTGGTCTCTCAGACGCCGAAACTGTAAAGGGGGAGGGGGGAGAAAACGACAGAAACGTCCCCGGTCCCTCTCACGCGATAATAATTTCACAAGGCCCCGTTTTCCAAATTCCCGCGACTGGAAGAATCAACGTTGAAAGAAACGGTTCGCGCTCCTTAGCACCCGTCCGAGACACTCGCCGCGATCGACTAACAATCGAATCTAAAACTTATCGCTTGCTGCCACCAAAACATTTTACTATCTATAACAAACGGCCTATCTAACGTATCTCTAAAACCTAAAAAAAAAAGAAAAAAAAAAGAAGAGTTCCAATATCAAAATCTTATTGCACACTTAACGAGATCTAATCCTAAGGGAAGAGCTCGAAGGCGAGGACGTCTTTCTGGAGGGTATAATAAACGCACGGGCGAAAAGCCCTCCGCTTTCCCCGGTGCGTGTCGTCTCGATGTGTACGGAATTCGATACGGAACACCCGGAAAGATCCAAGTCCGAAAGCTCGACTGCCGTTGCGTTTTCCAATTCTTCCAATGTCGACATATTCTTCAGGCTGACAGACGATACGAGAGAAGTTAATAAGAGAGATTATCATTCTCGGACGCGCGCATCGAATGAGACCTTTATCGATACTCGGGATCGGGATACCCCAAGATCGCCAAGTTTCATTCTTCCCCTCCGTAACGCCGAAAGTTCACGAAATTTCTATCTCTATTCTTCGCAACATCGTCACCGACAAATTTCGCCGAGTAATCCAAAGATTGCCGCTGACCGCTCTCTGGCGCTTGCTTGGACTTTGCACGAGTCTCGACTTTATCGCGTTCACATCTTTAACGTGCGTCGCGATGCACGCGGTCCTTCCCTCCCCCCCCCTCCGTGCGCAGCTTAGTTCGAAAATAAATTCTATTTTTACGGGGGCGTGGAGATCTTCCTCTGCAGTAAACGCGCGACAATCTCTTTGTCGCCGGAACGCCTCCGCGAAGCGCAGGTTCGAGGTAGAAATTTCGAAACATCTCCGGGAGCACGTAGACACGCGGATCTGTCTGCGGATACATATTGCACTATCGATGAGTTAGATCAGAATGGAACTGGCACCTCGCGAGCCGGATGATCCTAACAACGTCTCCTCTCGTTCCTAGAGTCTCTTGGAAAATCCACGACCTTCCTCCGAACTGCCTTTCTTTCTCTTTGAAAACTGAGTTCTAGGGAAAGAGACCGGACGATTGTTGTAACGAAGAACGATGTCCCGACCGGCCCTCGTCAGCTTCTAATCCCGGATCATCTCTCTCTCTCTCTCTCCCTTTCTCTCTATCTTTCTTTCGCTCGCACTTTCTCTTTCTCTAACTCTTTTAATATTTCTCTCATTCTTTCTCTTTCTCTCTTATCTCGTGTCGAGAGCTGGCGGCAAGAGTTTCGTTCGAGTTTCTCTACACGATTGCGAGCGCTTTTAGACCGGCCTGACGCATCACTGGAAACACAATAAAAAAAGCACGAGAGGCCGAGATCAGTATACACGCACCAATTTACGATTTTCGTACGTTCACGTCTTATAATTTTTCCCCAGCTGTGCGATCTCATTCTCTCCCCCTTTCTCTCCCCCATTCGCGTTCATCCCTCTATCTTTCCGTCTCTCGCACGATTCACACTTTCCTATCCTTTCTCTCCCTCTCTCTCTCTCGCTCTCTATCTTAGCTTCGACTGCGTGTCTTTTGCATGGTTGTCTGATCCGGGGTCTCTCTCTCACTCTCTGTCGCCTTCTAAGAATTTCGTTTCATCTGCATCAAGAAAAAAACGTCATTGAGTCGGATTAGAATTTCCGATCTTTTTCTTAGTTTTTTTTTTTTTAGCACCTCGCGTCGAATCGTAATTTAAGATCCTGACAAGAATTTGTCCGATTGCGATCTTCTATTTCCAAAGTTAAATCCGATTTGTGTGGCTAGTTGAAAATTCCTCGTTTAGATTTGCATAACGTAATCTCTTTCGCGAACGATAAGAGGAGACTGCGCGTCGTCGGGGATCGTCTCTCCGAATCGCGAACCGTTCGCGCGATTTCGCAGCTTCCGCGACGGATCGTCAAGGTGATGGAGAGTAGAAGAGACGGCGCAGCAGACGACCGAATGGATCGTGACAGTAACGTAGGTGGATAGCCAAGAGACCGTATCGGAACTGTGCTTGCGACAATGCGCCGTCTTTCTCCTCAAAATGTCATTCTCGATATTTTAGTAACGCACGTTGCGGCGGTACGCGCGCAAAATAGCAAAGACGGTAATCCGAAAACGGCTGAATTGGAAAGGAAAAGCATTCTCGCTTCCTTCCTTCGCTGAACGGCGGCCATCGTCCGCGCGCTCCGCTCTTCGTTGCAACAAACACAGTTCCGCACACTCCTTACTCGGTTACTGTTACTTGTTAGATTCGAAGTACCAACCAACAGCTGATTAGAACGAGATTAAAAGAAGAGTAAAGGGGCGGGGAGGAACGGCGAAGACAAAACGAGGCGGTGATAAAAATAGTTATGACGGAATATACAAGTGAATTACATTACTTGACCGGTGCAAAATGTTAGGAAGTCAGTCGGCCGGCGTGTGAGAGAGGCTCTTTGTGCTCGTGTAATAGTGTACAAAGCGAATGCTCATTTGTTACGTATGCGATTACGGGAAAAGTTAGTGCCAGCTGCAGCGTCAAAAGGGAGGGGATTTGTTATCGTTGCAAACTTCGCTATTAGAGCCGATCATGTCGAACTTCGCTGTCAGAACTGATCACATGTACGCGACACAACGTCGAAGCTTGGAAAGACCGGGCGAGATCGATGTGACAAGAAATTGAAAATTCGATCTCTAGGAACAACGGAACGGATTAGAATCCAGCGGTGACGTCTAGCTAAAAGTATAAAGTCGAGACGTGAACTCTCCGGGTCTGCTTTTCGCAAGTGAAATTAGAAATATAAATTGAACAGATTGAAGGGTAGTACCTTACGCGCGATATTTCTGATAAAATATAAAGAAGAGTGATCGAATGAATCGTAATGTGTAATTGCCCTTTAAAACGGACTAAGAATTTAGATTGGTTAAACTAAAAGGTTGCGCTTTATTGCGGAGAAGAAGTGGGTTTACCGTGAAACGAGTTAAAAACAAAATTGATCTGTAAATTCGCTACGTGTTTTGTGTTTCTCCACGAACCGATTTGAAGACGCATCGATCGGACGATAAAACTGATGGAACTTAACGCCAGCGAGAAGATACGGGAGAAGAGACGGGCTCCGTTTCGGATCGATAAAGAAATGGAGAGCTATACAGAAGCCGGAAGTGACTGCGGAACAGCGCAGTTACGAGCATGCATTTTAGTCGCTTCATTTCAACCCTTGCATTTACCACGTCCCGCGCGATCGTGGAATTTCTAGGTGAACCGGATCAGCCACGAAATTAATTTCCTCCCCCCCCCAGAGGGGGGGAGGGGAGGGCTTTCTTAGGATGGCCTCGATTCCAATCGAGTTTGATGCGCTTTTCAAAAATAGAGAATCCGTTGATGAGAAAACGGAGGAAACGCAACGCGCAGTTATCACTGGTGTGATCTTGTCAACGATAATTTAAAATCGGTATCTTGTAGGTTCGACATCGCGCGGATTGAATAAGCTCCTCGACAAATAATTCGCCAGACGATTGTAACGATTTTTTTTCATCCTACGATAGAATTGTAGTCGAAGCGAAACATCGACAAGTGATCAGCGTATTGACATGTCAGATATTGGATCCATCGGCTAGAAATTCCTACAGGAATCCCCTGCCAGGCTCGCCGAATACTCCCGCTCGCTGTGTTTACCCGCAAATTTAATTTAACGTCACTCCGTGTCACGCGACATCGTTGAAATTGTACGTCAGCGAGATTTACTATGTTCGAAGAACGAAGAGCCACACGCTAGAGACGCTACGAGATACGCACGTATCCTCGTGCGAGCGCCGACATCAAAGCGGAAATTAGTATGTATGTGTCAATTTGCGAATCGCGAGATATTCTTCGGGATATTCTTCGCTTTCGAATTCTTTAAATTTCAAAAAGTAAATTTAAAAAAGTTCTCGGAAAGTAAACTTTATAAAAATGCCTACATCAATTTATTAAATGACCCGACGTGAAAGGACAGTGCAATAAACTATGGGAGCAAATCCGGGCCATAAAATAGTCTCCAGCAAATTTACGAAGGTTAAAGAAGAATCTAATGAAGAAGGAGGGGAACAAGAAGATAACTGACGATTTATGCGAAGGTTCTTAACGACATTCGATGAAAAAAAAGCAATACGAAGCGTATTTATCAAAGATTGATAAAAGGAACCCCATAAGGGAGAAGACTGTCGAGCGTAATCGAAGGAACCCCGCAAATTTTCCGCCGTCCAAAATTCGCTTCGTCGCGTTGCATCGCGGGGACGCCGGGCGAACTCGTTAGGAGAGGCGGCGCGCATCCACTAGCTCCATTAATATGTGAGAGAGCCAGCCCTGCCTAAAAAGTGACTTAGCAACTCCAATGCATACTAAGCAAACCTAGCGCTATTGGCTGCTAGCTGTGTATGTACGTGTGTCTTATACGTGTGTGTTTGTACGCGCGTGTGTATCTGTGTGCAGATCCTACCCTCTAGCACCCCTACCCGATCCAACACACCCTACGCACCGCGACTGTCGGCGCCCTCGAGCCCGTCTTTACAGGACCAGCAATAGCGTATTCGGCCTACAATATATATTCCAGCCACACACGCACACATCTAACCGCACGCACTCGCATGCACGCACGTCCATATACAGGGATAAAAGGGGGATAAAATATTATATATGTAAATTTGAGTTCTTGAGGTCAGTTAAATTTCTTCAAGTGGACGTACTTTACTTAGTTAATCCCGGGAAAATTATAACGGAACGGAACGGACGTCGATTCACAGTTTTGAAAAATTGCGGAAAAAATCTGGAAAAAAAAAATACAAAAAGGTTGAGTTTCACAGTTCAATCGCGTAATATGAAACCAAAACGGCATTATGCGTAATGCTCTATTTAGGCATTCGAATTGTTCTACACGAGGGTCGGTTCCCTGTATATGCATCGTAATCATCCTGAAGCTCAAGCAGACTCCTTCACCGCTACCCTTTTTTTTCTCTCTCTCTCTTTCTCTTTCGCTCTCTTTCTGTTCCGATATCATTCTTGTTCTTTTTCTTTACGTTCTCTCCCTCTTTCTCGCTTGTAGTGAGTGTGAGTATGCGAAAGGTGAGATGCGCATGCATTCATCGAGATGCAATGCCGTGGCTTGGAACTGCATGGGAGCAACTTGCGCGAAGGCAGCAGATTTCAGTAATAACTTCATACGTTCGTACGATTTTCGCGAAAGAAGAGAGATAAATCTCTAGGTAATGAGATATGCGATATTGACAATATCTTGAGGAAATCGAATTGATTAGGAGCTATAAACTTTAAGGAGCATTAAATAAAATTTTAAAAATGTATATTCGATATATTTAATTTTTTTTTAGATTTTAAATTAAAGCTTCGGCGCATAAAAATATGTACAAAGTAATAAAGACTTCAGAAATCTAATTCTAATTTTGAAATATCATAATGTTCAAAATGTACAGTAATCATCATTTGAAATACTTAAAAGATATTTAAAAGATTATTAAAAGAAATTTGAAAGAATGTCTAAAAGAGATGAATTATTTAGATATGAAATAATTATATGCAATTTTTTCATAAAATAATTTTCGCTAACATACAAAATTTTCCTCGGTGTCTCGGTAACATGATCAAATTCACTAACTTGATGATATAAGGCACAAGATCTTGTCGCAGCAAAGTCAGAATATTCAAATATTGAGCTCGTTAATATTTTTTCTTTTTCACCCCTCGTAACCTCGAGCATATTTAACGCGCTCACCTATATGGTGTATGTATACTTTCAAAGGCAGTGCGTTTCCGAGCCACAGCGTGATTGTACAAATTAGCATACTTCTAGAATAAACTCATGCTTAGTAAATGCGAGTATGTATAGCAAAAAGCGAGCGACATTGACTACCAAAACCGGCTAATGAGGAAACACCGCGCAAACAGTGAGTCGTTCTGAGAGGCTACGTAAATTTTACCTGATGCATGGGGTCGTATCCCATGGAGCCGTCGTTGTACGGCTGCGAGCCGTAGTCGCTGCCGTTTATTCCCATGCTGTATCCGGCCATGTCCTGCGGTCCTCCGGGCGGCGCCGGCGACATCATCGGCGTTGGGGTGCCCTGGCTGGCACCGCCCATGCTGTACGGCGATGCTCCTGTAAAAGCTGCTGTAGAAACAATCGCGGTGCAATACAAAATTTCGAGGGTGCGTTTGTTTAAGTTCTTTTTAAGCCACAACAATTTTTTTCCTCTCGTGTCTCGCGCGCTTACGCTCCCTTTCCGGTCCTCGTAGATTGCGTCATTCATGTCATAAATTCAATTATCGCAGAGATAGATTAAAAAAAAAAACGATATAAAAAGGGCAAGTTAGCATGATTCATCATTGCTTTCAAAATGTAAACGCGTTATAATTTCGATTCGTTGAAAAGTAAGATTTGTTTCTCTTTCGAAAATGCCCTCTCATAGTTTGCTTCAGATTTGTATAAACGTACCCGGCTTCTGAAGCCGAGAGCATCCCGCGCTTGTAAAACCTTCGCGCCATTCGAGACAAGCGTTGTTTCGCAGGGTTGGGTAGCGGGGTCGTTAGAATTCCGTTTCTTTAATTACGAGAGGACCGCGGGCCGTTTCATCGCGAACGTGGACGAGGAAAGACAAACGCAGAGAGTGCTGAAAGAAATGCGAGAAGCTCGGAATTTCCATCGTACCCCAGCGTCTCACCCATCCTCTCTCGCCATCTGACTCGTGTTCTCCCCTTCTCTCCCGTATAATTGGTGAGTTAAAAATATCTCACGCCGGCGTCCGAAATAAAGTGAGACGCCTCGGTAGTTAAGCGAAGCGCGCGTAATTCCGACCGGGGTGAGATCCACGAATCCGTGGAATTTCGGAATGGGATCGGGAATTTTTCTTGCAATTTTCACGAAAACAAAGGAGAGAAGCTCGCCTTCGAGGCCGATAGGAGGACGAAAGTAGCGAGCAAGAATGAGATGAGAGTTATACGTATTCCGAAAATATAACGAGAAAATTTCTCGTTATGTTTTATATACGCTTTGCCTACAATATTTTTGAAAGGTTTCGTCACGGAGATGTTTCTTCTGAGCACTGTGTGCCAAAGAACACAAATCGGTATCGCTAGATTTATTCTCCGTCGGCGATTCATCGATGGTCGTAATAATAATGTCACTGCCACGCCGAACAATAGGCAGTAACTCAGTCGCCTAATGATTTACAGTAATGAGACTTCCTCTATGTCGATTTCAAGCTTAAGTTTAACAAAAAATACGGAAAATATGTACCACGATTTGTCTATTAATTATTTCAATTTACAAGATCTCGAAAACAATTTACATCTCTCGCTTTTATTTCGCTTTTCCTCGACAAAGCTCGACGATGCAACCGAAGAAGCAATAAGCCCGAGAAAACATTGAGAGATAGAAAGAATGGTAGCAACGTAAAAGCACTTTAGAAAACATTTTATAAATCGCCATTTATAAAATAAAATCGTTTTCTATTTTCGTTGATAACGAAAATTGCTTTAAAATGTTGCTTTTCGATTATGATATTCGTACATGGACTTTTTATCAATTTCGTGAATTACTATTACAGAATTTTCCTCATTTAAACAAAACGAACTCACGAAGGGACGCCCGTCGCTTCGTTAGCGAAAGTTGGAACTTACCAGCTGCCTTCTTGGCCGCGTACAGATTCGCTTCCTCCTGCGCTTTACCGATGTTCTTCTTGTAGCGTATCCTCTTATTTCCGAACCAATTAGACACCTGATAACAAACGAAACAAAGATACGCGCTCATTTCAGTTTGCTAAAGGATTTTCAAACGCACTTTTTTTCCATCAAAGTGCTTATAAATACTTTATTTAGAGCTGTGACGTATCCTTTCAAAGAACAAGCTTAATATTAAAAACTTTTAATACTTAAAAAATTGAAAACCATGGCGTGACGCAGAATATTATAAGTTGCAAAAGTTGAATATTATAAGTTTCGTCGTCTAATATATGTAAGAAAAGATAATGGACGACCTGATACCTGACTCACGGTAATTCCGCATTTTCGTGCGAGCTCCTCCTTGGCCTCTTCGCTCGGGTAGGGATTACTGAGGTGGGAATAGAAGTATTCGTTCAGAATTTCGGACGCTTGTTTGCTGAAATTTCTTCTTTTACGTCTGTAACAAAACAAAAATAATTCGTATCCTGTTAAATTGCAGCGAATACTTTCCGAATCTGGATAAACAAAAAGCACGAAAATGACTATGATAAATTGAATGCATTTTATTCGCATCTGTTATTTGTGTTATTTTTATTATTGCTTTAATACGAACCTGGCGTCCAAAAATCGACTCCTCAGGATCATCACGGCTTCGCAAGTGGACTGTTTCAGTTGCATCTGAATGCTGGAGAACTTCTTGTGGATAATCTGCACCATCCTTTCGATTTCCTTCGGCGTGATCGGCCTAGTACGACTCTGTTCCCTCAACAGGTTCATTACGTGAGTGGTGAATTCGTTACAGGCCTAAAACAAACAAAGACAAAGCGTTGGGGTTTAACAATCATTAATCATTCAACAGAAGACGCGTCGAATCTGAGGCATTCATTATGAGATACATTGTTAATTAAAAATGTAAAACTGTTTCAGAGGGACAAATTTGAGTACATTCCGAGCTCGTCGACATGATGAAAGGCGGAGGACTAAGACTAGCGAGACACGAAGGAAAGTACTATGACCAGAGCGTGAGAAGAAAAGTCGAGCGACGAAGCGAGAGAGGAAGTGAGAGACGAAGGACGCGTACATATAATGCATTATTCCTGGTGGCTGCTCGGTTTAAGGGAAAAAGGACTTTGCTCGATATCAGTATTCGAGGCAAGCACGCTGTCTCCCGAAAGGGAGCGAGCCAGAGAGATAGAGAGCGAGACGGGCGGTGTGGAGTCGAGCAGGGGGAGTGGCTTTTCCTGAGGGAAGGAGCCGGGAAAAGGCCGCGGGAGAGGGTGTCAGGATACGGAGGGTAGGCGGCGGAGAAAGGGGATCGAACAGGGTGGCTTGCAATTTCGAAATGGATTCCATTCCGCCGACGAACTCCCCTCTCCCCTTCTTCCTCCTCCTCCCTCGATCCACTATGCGGCTTCTCTTCCTCTCCGTTCTCTTCCTCTTCGTTCCTTTCTTCGCGCGGGACTCAACTGGGGTGGATCAACCCCGTTCCCGTCTTCTCGGCTGTTGCACGTGACGGAGAAAGAGGGAGAAGGAGAGAAGGTGCAAGGAACGAACGGAACGCTGCTGAATTGGATGGAAAAGTCGTAGCCAGTCACATTTCTCCGGACTGATTTCCTTTAATTTCTGAAACGCTTTAAGCCTCGGAGTAAATGATACTGCTATCGATGATGATTCGATAAGTTCTTATGTTAGGAATCGATTTTAATCCTTTGCAGTCCCATACTGAGATGGACTCGACATAATGTGTTGTGATAATCTATTGCATAATTCTCAAAGTATCTATAATCTGTACACAATTATAATCGGCAGTTTAATTGTTTGTAATCTTTAAAAATTCCTCCAAGCAATAAAAATTCCTTGCTACATGTCATTAAGCCACAGCTGAGTAGTTGAAATTGAAAATGAGATACTTGATCTTCACTCATTTGCGAGAAATATTATTCGCGTTTTCGATTATTTTAAAGATTTATTCCGAGACTATCAACGTCCATATATTTCCGGGACACTATACGAATGACACCTCGATTTTTTCATCTTTGAGGATGACGTTGATTTACTCTGTGGACACTCGGGTTATCAAGTTGCAAAATAGCCAGGATCTATGCCACTCTCTACGATACAAATCAGCCGCAAGCATAAATTCGATTATGCAACCATCGGGAACTCTCTCCGGGTTGTTTCCCTAACCGCGGAACAACCGCGGCCGGAGGGAGAGAGAGAGAAAGCGCGCGCCGGTATATTTAGCAATGCACACGTCGGAATTTCCATAACGTTGGCGAAGCCGAGCGTATACTCGCCCCTGTTATATATTCTCGCAATACGCACACGCGGCTGTATTAATAGAGCGTGTCGCAGTAAAATTAGAGCGCCGTGAGAAAATTCGCTTCGTCGGGAGGCACTGAACGCTTTTACGTTAAGACACCACCGTTTTCTCCTTCTCTCGTAATAATAAATAACATGACGGTTTAATTTGTTATTTAAAGGAACACAGGGGAATGTCGTGCTTTACGTACTCAAATTATTCCGATCCCGTTTCGTTCAATAAAATATGATCCGATTGGTACCATCCTATTTTTTTCTCAAATTATGGCAATAGTTCGGAAGATACTTACGTAAGGTACGTAAGATATTTATACATTCTGCTATCATACTTATAATACGATTTACGGTGGATCATACCAGTCGAACGGATATATAGCCGCACGGGCAGTAAAACAAAATATTTATGCGCGCGTAAAAAGCGCCCTCCCCCGCCCGCGAACCGCCGGAAGATGCATTCTGCATTGCTTTTTCCGAGATACAAATACAGGGATAGTCCGAGGTGCGCGCGGTCGGAATCAGAGTTGGGAATCGGATAAAATAAAGGTGGGCATGCACACCGACGAAATTCATGGTAGAGACGATGTTTGCTGGCGGTGATCACGCGATCTCGTAAAACCCGATGCGGTTCTATTCTCGTGCTTGTCACGCTATGTTGCATAGTCAGGCAGACATTCACCCTAATGCAGCAGAGTCGACCGAATTTGAATAGTAAATTTCGCTTATGGCCGAACTTTCTGTCCTGACAACGTCGGGCCGCTAACTAAACCAATTACCGAACTTTTCAGATCCGACGAAATATTTATACCGTGCGTTTTAGCAAATTTTCCTCCGGATATACCGCGCAATTGAGTTCACTTTTTTTTTCTCGGGAGGAGGGGCGGGTGGAAGCTTAACGAACTATCGTTACTCTTTCACGTGTAATTTAAGCCACAAATGGCAATTTCGTGGAAGCCCGTTCGAAATTAAGAAAGAGATTACGGAATAAAGAGATTTCGAAGGAAAAGAAGCGCGGGAGCGCTCTTCGAGAGAGGGGGAAAAGATTTAAAACTCGTTAACGGCCCCGTTTATCGGCGGACCACCCCTCGGCACGCACGAGCTGCATCGCAAAGTGCACGCAAATGCATATGTTTTCGGCGTGCATATTATTGTTGCGGGCTACAAAGAGCCCGTGCACGCATTACAGGGGCGGATCCTGCAGGGCGTATCCGAGAAGAACGGTCGCGAATCATCGTCTACAATTTTCACTGACGGCAGCGCGAATTGCCACTTTCCAGGAATTGTAATCTTCGCAATTTCCGCATCAACGGTCTCGCCAGTGCAGCGGCGCGCGCCCGTCCGCGTTCAGCTCGCGAAATCGCGAAAGAGGACGATGTCGCGCGTTAACGGCTTCCAACTTCCGAAGATTAAAAGGACGCGATGTTACTGGCAAAGCGTTACATTAAAATCATTTTGCGCGAAAATACAGCGTGCCCTTTTAATCCGACCCTGACGAATGCGCCGGTGGACCTCCGGGGCTGTGCGTGTTTACCGCGGGGAAACATCAAGCCCGCTGACACACGGTGAAATATGGGGTCGAAGCGGGTGTGGCAATTAAAGCACACGGCCCCCGCACACACGTGCGCGCGTGTGTACACGCACGGGCGCGGTGTGCATGCACACGGGTGTACATCCGTGGGGAGCGGGCGTACGCGAGCGGCAGGAAAAACTGCCGGCGAAAACGCGAGCGGCGTTAAAAAGAGTTATGCGCGCGGGGCCGATGAGCGGGCCCTATTTACGGTAAAAATGGCCGATTACGCGCAACGTCATGCGAATGTAAGGGCTTTTACGCGCGTATGTCAAGCGGAATGACCGGTAATCTGTCCCGCCCGGTGAAAAAGGTATGCGAGAACACGACCGGTGTGATGAGTACGCCCGATTTTGTAATCGCCGCGCGACTTTACGTCGCGACGGCATTGATGGGTGCCGCACGAGCGCCCTTAAATCGGCGATGAGCGCGGATTATTCTCGAAATAAATTAATTAAAACTAAAATTATGCCGCACTCGACGTAATTCGGAATATCTAGTGTAGAAACCCAATTGTGGAAATTTTCCACGTAATAATTTCATCAAACGTTTGAAACGCGCTTTGACCGTTTAATTTATATCAGAGTGTTTATTATTACTAATTAATCGTGCGTTTGAAATCTTTGATCATTTAATTAATATTTACCTCAGTACGGTTAATTGGCTGAGGAGCTCTATTAGTTTTTATTTCGCCGAATTCGCAAGGTCTTATCCCAACGTCAAAGTCGTCCTGTCACGTCGAGTTATCGCGGCGCGCCACGTCGCGACCAGGTCAGGGCAGCGATTTGAAGAGGAAGCGACCGCGAGGGGGAAACTCCTTAATGAAACTGCTCGCGATAACATCGTCGAATTTCCGTCAGAGCGCGGCGAACGCGGCAATATCTCGACGCAGTGATTTGCGTCCTCTTGAAAGAACCCGTGTATCACGCGACATACAGGCAGAGTCCGGCACGCGAGATTTTACTTAGCGCGAGCGGGCCCGCGGTTCATTAGCACGCGAGTCGCCCTGTCCGAGACCGACTCGACGTCGTTTCTCTCGAGCGTGCATAACATTCCCCCGTCTTATCGGTCCCCGTTCGTTTCGAGCGTTCGCGCAAAATGCACCGAGATTGCGAGCTAGAGTCGCCATTAAACGCTCGTACAGAAAAAAAAGAACAAGCGTTTCTGTCATAACCGAGGATCATTAATATTCGTTTAAAATCTATGGACATATATATATATACACACGACGCGCCGACGAGGGAATTGTTGATGCTTTCCCTTTGATGGAAGATCGTGAAAATACACGCCGTGGAAATGCCGCTTGATGTCACAACGATCATCTCGCTGGCGATTTAATAGCGCGTTATTAATGAAGATCACCGTCTAATACCGGCGGATTACGCGGAATTACACAGCGTGAATTTTCGATCGGTCGTTTTATCGCGCGGGACTCGCGGACCGCCCGTGATCGTCGCCGTTCGCATCTCACGGCGAGAATCCTCTCGCTCGCTCTCGCGTATCATAAACGCAACCCTTAACGAGACCGCGAGATCGTCGGCGGACGATAAATTCGCGTCGACGTCGTTGAATTTCACGAGCGGAGAGATTATCGATGGTGGAATCGAGTCGGGCTGATAGCGCACCGGGATGGCCGAAATTTGTCAGCCGCCGGATCTCGCGATAACCGCGAGGCAACGCGTTTAAATTTTTCATTTCGCCGAGAGTTCTCCCGGCGAGAGTGAGTAACGGTGCTCGTTTACGCGCCGCGAGTTCATTTCAGCCTCTCTTCGTTCGCCTTTTCTGTTTCTATCTCTCTTTCTTTTTTATTTCTCTTTCTTTTTTTCGCGCTCGCAAAGTCGGACGATATAAACGACCGATGTAATTCCGCGACCCGAATTCAATACTCGATACGGCGCCGATAATGGCGCGGATCCCCGCCGCTCGCTCGCGGCGAATAATATTCATAAGCGGGATTTGCATAAAGCGAGCGTGTCGCTATCTCTCTCTCGCTCCTGAGAATGAATAATTTTCGTGGATGTGGGAGGGGATTTTGCGACGTCGCGCGCGCAAACGTAAAAATGTTTGACTGCGGCGCCGCGCGCTGCGAAAATCAATACGCGAGTTAAACTTAACCCGTTTGGCTTAATGGGTCGGTTGGCCGTTTTGCGTTTGCAGTATATTTATAAATTCATCGAGATTAAATTCACGAGGCAAACACGAGTGTCCATTATGCGATTCAGAAACGGAAATCCGGTGTACCAAAAGCGTATACAAGAGCAGCTTTGCAAAAACTAAATACATTTTGGAATCGCTCGATAATGACATTTTTCAGATATTTTCTTTATACATACCTGCTCGTATTTCTCTAGTTCTTGATGATAAATTTGCCTAATCTGAGCAAGTTTGGCCCTGTAGTCTGAATGCTCGATCGCGTTGTCCGGTTGCCCAGGTGGACCGGCCGCAGCTGCCGCGGATGCCGACGCAGCGGCTCCCGCACCACCGCCCTTCTCTGGTCCAGCGACTCCTTCGGCGATCAGCATGTTATCCAGCCTCATTAACTGCGGGTCTGGCGGCTCTTCTTCTTGCGTATTTCTCAGTGACAAAACTGAAAACAGACGAAAGTACCACATGAAATGAAGGCGAAATTATATTCGTGGAAATAAAAAAATTGATATTTTAAACTTTCGAAGAATAATTATTTTACGGAAATGTAACTTTTAAAATCACGTTGGTATTTCTTGTATTCAAACTCACTACTAACTATACCCCAAATTATTCGAAACGACTAATCTAAGTCAAAGGACCTCAAAGAAACGGAGACACCAGGGAAATACACAGCTGCATGTATTCACGTAAAAGTTCAATGAGTTACTCGCGGAACGACTCCGGTTTCGGGGTCGCGCGTTTGTCGATCATAAAAGAATCAATTTTGCCTCTGGCCGTCTCCCCAAGCGTCTCCGTCAGTCTTCCTCCCGTCTTAAGGGCCCGTTGCACGCAGTGGTTTAGAACGGGTGTAGTTCTTCGCGGTGTAACAGCGGTTTTATTGTACTTTTACGGCGCATGATGGAGCTGGACGACCCATAAAACCGCAGAGCGAGGGACTTTCTATACCCTGTCTTTCGTACATCCCTCCCTCCACCCAGTTTTTCCCGCCACCCTCGCGCGAGACTCCCTGCCACCATCAAGATGTACCCTTGTCGTCTTCGACAGTTAGCACCCTCACCCGAGGTAAACGCTGGTATGCAAGCGAAACTAGAACTCTCAGCTTCTTTGACAAAACGTCACGAGGATCTCTTCGTTAAAGAGAACTAAATTCTGCACAGATCGTGTATACAAGATATACCTTGTTTACAGCATAAGATTATGTTTAGTCGATGTAAAATCTTGACAGGTTGCGGCAAATATGATAGAATAAAAAATACAAACTAATCTGAAGATATTGTAATTTTCTTTTGCGAATATTTTAATATAATTATTTCTTATGTTTTCCACAAAAGCTCGAACGATAATTTTGGATTATTAGATTCTTTCGGTCTCGGCGTAACTTTATGAATGAACTCGCGTTTGCAGTTGCCCAAGTCGCTACTTGAATTCGCTGAAAACTTTTCTCGTCCGCCACTTTTCGCCGCGGCTCGCGAAAAAAGTCCCCGGAGACACGAAGGAAAGGGGAACGAACGAGACTTCTCGTGGATTCGCGGAGGCGTGAAACGAATGCGCGAGGCTAATGCATTTATACGAAGTGTAACAATTATGCCAGTGGAAAAGAGGGGCTAGAGTTCTGTTTCTTCGGCAAGACTCTAGGGAGAATCCGTAGAGTAGACGTACCGTTTTAAGCGGCGGGGAAACGTTTCTTCAAGCAAGACATCGCAGGATTCATAAATAGATTCGTAACTTCCGAATTTTTAGAAAGCCATTTTCAAGCTAGTTGACTTCGTGGAAATTTTATACGGAAGAAAAAAATATGATTTACGATATTAATTTTTGAGAGATAAAAATAGTTCTGATATTTCTGGGTCACACGAGCAAACGCTGATTCGTCATTTCTTCAGTGGCGAATGGATTATGTTGAAAATTGAATTATGGCGAAGGAAGGCACGGTCAAATCGAACGGGTTCCAGGAATGAAGTCAAATAAGTTTCGAAATCGTAGCACGTCCCGCGGCACTTCCACGGACGACTTAAGAAGGGGTTAACGACAGTCAACGCAGCCATTAAAACTTCCGTGCAGTGCCGGGAACTTTTCACGGCGCTGTGGGTAATTAAAAATGAAAAACCTCCGGACGGCGTCGCTCGCCGAAGGCGGCGGAATAAAACGTCGGTTTACGGCGATGCGGAAGAAGTTGCACCATTGAAAGTTAAAAGGCCAAGCAATTTCGATCGCTGATAAGAGCGCTCGTTCTAAGGTAGAAATAAATGTTTATCTTCTTACCTATGAAAAGATTATATCATTTTTAATCCATTTTTAATCCTCGTGTAATGGACATTTATTTTGCGACTTATAATATGATTGGGAAAAAGAAAAGATGCTTGAGAGAAAACAGAAAGGGACAATAACATTCATAAATCAACATAGCGTACAATAATGGACATTCTTACACAATTATCACGAAAATCCTGTCTCTCAAATTATTCCTTCCTTTATTTAAGATCTTTTTCCCTCCCGTAATAAAAATTGAAAATCGGAAAGATTAATAGAACGGCGACTTAAACTGACATCAATTGTATACGTTCACATATATGCATGTATTACAGTATATCTGTGAAAATTCTCGTAATGTAAATTCAGGCGACGATGGTGTTCCGTCCCCTTGCGTACCCAACAGCGGAATATAAGAAATCGCGCGAATTAAACGTTCTTTCGGAATTATTTTCGTGCATGGGAGGACGGCGGGGTCGGGCGGGGGTGGCTTACGAGCAATAATCTGGCTATTAGGGGGTGTAAGGGGCGGCTCTGCGTGCTGCCACGCTGAAGAGGGACCGGGGATGGCAGCAGCCTCCTGCGGGGGTCCTTACAAGCGCGTAAACTCAGTTTTACTAGCAGTTAACATTTTACGACTCAGACGGTCTGCTCGAGCCGTTTGTTGCTCTTGCTCTCGTTGCTCCCCACGTCTCTGTCTTTCTGCCGCATTTTCCTGCGCTTTCCCTTTCCCCTTTCTCTCTCTCTCTCTCCCTCGCTTGCTTACGATTGACACGTGTGCGACGCGCGGACCTGTATATGGGACACCCAGTATATAAACTCATGCCTGCTAAAACGTAACGCTCGACGTTCTCGAGGGTCGTTTGCGAATGAAGTACATTAATACGACACCCTATTGAAGGGAGCCTGCTCGCAGACTAATTGCACGACTAATTCGTGCGCCGCGAAAACGGCCAAGTGATTAAGGAAACCATGACACCTGGAAAAATAACGCGTTAACATTAACTCTAATGCCTTCGATATTACGGCGAATCGCAGATATTTCACGTAAAACCGGATCCGGATCGAGTGAGTGGAACAGACACGAACGAATAACTCGCTTCAATGAATGCGAACGGCACCGTACCAGCAGCTCAGACGACTTTAGGTATCATAAGCGGATTATAATTTCATGGGTCAAAACACCTCAGTTCTGGCCGTCGCCCGCTTTTCTAATAAACGCCGCGCTTTCTCGATCGTCTTTTAATATCCAGCTAGAATTGACCTCGTATTTTCTCCTTCACGTATCCGCTACGTATCTACCCCCGTCTGCCCCCCCTTCCCCTATCCGCCGTCACCGCGCTGTTTTCCACTACGAAAAGCGGGTAGCAGCCGACAACCCTTTGTTACCGTGCCTTATCTTAATTGCTTTCACGGGTTCCCGTTTAGATCAATACACACCGCCGGCGTTCTGCCACCGCTCTTCTCTGTTGCTTCGCTCCGCTCCACGAATCTAAATTATCCCGAGGGTTGTGTTTCGTCGCACGCGGATCCCGGCCGCCCGTATTCTCTCCTTTTCTCTCTCTCTCTTTTTCTCTCTTGCATATTTTAAGAGCACCGGTTGGTACCCCGGTGTCGTAAGACTCGCCAGGATGGCCTGAGTTATCGCACACCCGGCGTCGTTCGCGAGATTAGGACAGCTTTTCTCTACGACGTTGTCGCCATTTTAACGCGGATGTGGAAACGAGGTGTGGAAGAATGTCAGAATATCCAGGATACGCGTCACTTAGATATGCATCGGTGCGCACGCAAACGCGATAAAAGCGAGATAGCGCGAGCGTTATCAATTGTTAAAGTTAATAGTTTGCACATTAGAAGAGCGCACGAAACTAGAGAAGATATAAATTATTAATAAGATTATTTGTGCGAAGATGTGAAATAATAAATGGCTTTTCTCAATGCATTTCACCTTTACCATACGAATTATACATTTAATTTAGCTGACTCAGCGTTTCACGTAATATCAACTCTATTCCATTCCTACGTCCATTTTCCTCACCTTTTCGCCTCCTTTCTCACGCCTTCATTCCCTAATCCGTGCGCGGCAGGACGAGAAGCGGGGGAAAAAAGGGAAGGTGGCCGGAGATGGCTGCTCTTTTAATTCGAGGGTGAATCCCGGGCGTAGGGCGCGATACGTTCGCTTTCCGAGAGGGAACCGAGATAGAAAAAGAAAGAGAGAGAAAGAGAGGGGGGAGGGGGAGAGGGGGAAGAAAAGACGCCGGTGTCTATGCCCCCCTGGGATCCGATATCGACGCCCCTGCCGTAAGAATATACCGAGCTCTCCTGATTTACGAAGGAAATCGAGACGCCAGGCTCGTGTTTCGAGGCTCGTCCTCCCTTGTTCGAGACGACGTGACGCGACGCTAACTCGCGTGCCGGTTTCGAATGTCGAGATGGAAAAAAAAAAACAAATCAGCGCACGCGATAAACGCGCGTTTAAACGCGCGGCGGAAAATCCTTCATCGAAATCGAGTATATATCCCCGATATATCTTGTTCCCTCGATCGGATTTAATTCGAGCAGGCACTCAGGATAATGTTCTAAACGCGCAATCCGGTTACGTCGTCTCTCGTTTCTTCCATCGGAATTTATGATGGACTGGTTCGATCATAAAAACGATCGCGAGATGAAAAAAAAAACAGTTCTAACGATTGTAACATAAATTCCGTAGAAAGAATTGAACGAAATGAAACAATTTTAACAATTAAATCTGTGAACAATTTCGAGAAATTTACTCGTAGTCTCGTAAGAATGTAAAATTTTCTTCCCCGCTTTAGCACGCCGACGAATTACCCTTCTAGTCGCACTACTCATCGTTCCACGACATACCCCGTTGATCGCGGATTTATCGATGCGGAAGTTCCGGGTGCCGAGGCGACGAGAGCGGGACTTCTCGGTCGGGCGAATCTCGAAACTCTCTTTCTACCCGTGGAAAACAATGTTTTGCGAAGTTCGGCGCTCGTTCGCGCGTATATCTCCCGCTTTATGTTGCTCGCGGGAGAGGGAAGAGCTTCTTTTCGGCGATTTCTTTCGCGCTCCGGCAATTCCGTGCTTTCGCCGCCCAAAAAAGGATCCCGCGCGCGAACTATGGTATTTCGCCCGCAACGCTCCCGCGATGTTTTTCCAGCATCGACGTCGCCCACCCTCCCCGTTCTCTATTTCTCCATCTTACGACTTGAATTCGCTCGACCATATCTTCGCCATGTTCCGCCCGTCCAACTTTCGACCAAGCCACCCCTTTCCCTCCTATTACTTTTCCTTCTCTTTTTCCCAGCCACTTCCGCCGGAACACTCGTTCCTTTCCCGCTCACCGCGTGGCCGCCCTCCCCGCATCCCTCAACCCCGTAAATCAAAACTCGACGCGAAAACGCGGCCAAATGTACACAATGCGCGGCGCCCGACGTACCGGGTGTCCGGAACGATCGCCGGCGGCCATCGATTTCCGCCGCCTGGACGGGATAAGTGCGAAGATATGCTTCCCGAGAATGCTCGGCGCCTCGTTCCTCGACTGCCTCGCGGTATAAATCTCGACCGTTCTTGAAAATAATATGTTTAATATGAAATTGCCAACGTCTTGATTTAACGTCTAATGTTGAATGAATTATCAACGATATTACTTTTACCCCCGATCTTATGTTTCATGAAAATTCCGTCGAATCTTGAAATCAATTCGAAGGTATATATCTTACACGTTACTATTTACAATTAATGTTCGAGTCTTCTTACCTCGAAGAAAACAAAAAAGACTTGTAGCTAGGAGGCTGCAGAGAGCTCGCGAAACATTCCCCTAGCTCGCGGTGAAGAACGATTGGAGACGGTAGCGGCGGGATGGCTCACCCCGCGGTGGCCGTGGGGGTCGAATAAAATTTTACGGCCGCGAGATCGCCCAATAATTGTTACGGCTCGCTTTGATCGCGTAAAACACATCGTAAACGTCGAAAGGGACGGGCCCCCCCGGTCGACAGGAATTACTCTTAATTCCCTTATGGAGGCGAGGGGGGGCGTTATCAACTATGCCGCGTTCGCGTGCACCAACTCCCCGCGAAAAGCGCGTGTCTTTGTGAAATCTTATCCCATGGGCTAGAAAGGCGGATACACGGTCACGTTACAACCGCACACTCGATAAAGTCGCCAAAAGGAGCAACGGTTTCCCGTGTCATGTATTTTGAAGAATCATGTTAAATTAATCTGAAATTCACTGAAAGTTGAACAGCCCAGTTGGGTATTTGGATTATAAACATAATCTAAAATAATACAGTTATACATATATACTATAGGTCGAAACGTTGGTACTTGAGACAACGGATGTGATTTGAAAGAGTATATTTGAAGTACTGCTGAGAACAGCAACGTCGTTAGCAACTTCGGTTATACAGTTTCTCAAGTATTACCAAGCCATTGTTCATTTCCATTGCAGTCGGGCCGAAGAGCAACAAGTTTAATAGTCCTCGCATGCGGTTTTATCGCACAATGAATTTCTAAGCGATTGTGCACAGCGACACTGCGTTCGCGGGGTATATTGATCTTAGACTACCGATCTCGATTACGTGTTTTGCCCACAACGTGTAAAATGCAAACGGAAACGTCCATCGTGATATTACGTCGCGCTTTCGAGGCATAACGAGATTGTGACGCTTATCTTAATTCATCAAGCCGACGTCACGGCAGATCATCACGAATCTGAAACGATGACACGATACAATCTCCACGCGTATGTATAATACGTTTAGAAATAATCCGAATAAATAATTTGTAAGTTGCATTTTAAATGCTGAGGCATTTTAAAGCAAGCTCTGCGAATTGTGGTTACTGTTTATTCCATTTACTCACTTTGTATATCGCGTTCCTTCGTAGAAAGGAAGCTCGCGATATAATAACGCGATGCCGCGAGACACGATAGCCAAGGGACCGATGTCCGCCGCAGGAACGCGGATCACTTCCGGGACACCGAGTGTACAGACACCGGGCGGCGTGGTCCGTCTTACACGAAGTGCAGTCGTTACGCCGCGCGAGACGGCGCAGTCAAGAGGTCGGACTGAGAGAGAGAGAGAGAGAGAGAGAGAGAGAGAGAGAGAGAGGGAGAGAGGGAGGGAGGGAGATCTTTTAATGAAACGCGGATGTTAGAATAGCAGGAACGCTGCAAAATGGTCTAGGCGTGCTATGTACTCGGCGCGTACGGCACGCACACGGACGCACCTTGGCGCGCGGCTCTCTAGTTTATACGTGGACGAAACGTGAGTGCGGTGCCGGTACCGGGAGACAGGCGCGGTGGTATAACTATGGAAGGCATCCAGCTAGGATACATACATACATACATACACTCACACATATATATATATATATATATATATATATATATATATACTTCTATATATATATTTACGCGTACACATGTATGCATGTACATGAGTATATAATACGTATATGTATGTACGCGAAGGAGAGTGCACGGAGAGAGCGAGCGCGGTGTCTCGAGGCAAATTAAGCCCCCCTCCCCGCGGCTGCGCTTCGGCTTCGTTATTGAAGTGGCATTCCTGCTCAGGAAACCCTCGAGGACTTGTCTCGGCTTGGCGCGCACGTACAGCTCGCGGCTAACGATAACCAGACTTTTTAATAGCTTAATAACCGCGGGGAACGTTCTCGCGCGCGCGCGTCGGAAACCGCGAGAAGAACGGCTCGCGGCTACACGCGGTCCCGCACCGCCCGCGTCGGGGAATTAAATCACTCGGAACGCGCCCGGCGAGAGATAATTACCGAACGATTGCGAAAACGCCTATATACGGTCGGGGCTAAGAATAATCGTGAGTCCGACGGGTAAACCTCTCTCATGAATCTCGCTTCTAGTCTACTATCTGCGCTACGATATAAGACTATAATGCGATACAGGACGGTGGCGCTCGTGGAACGAACTCATTATTCGCGTTCGCCAAGTCGCGAGACCTCCCCTCGTTTTTGCCGTTTCGCGACTCTATAGACTCCCGGTTTGGAACTTGTGCGTATAACACAGGTGCAGAGTTCACAGGGGCTGCGCGCGGGACGAAAGACGAAAGGCGTTCGCAGCCGTGTGCTCGCCTTCTTTTTTCGTCCGAGGCAGCTCTAATGCGCCCGTATCAGCGAAACTAGTTAGCCCCGAGTCCACATTGTTGCGAGACAATGCGAGATACGAGAGGGTAGAAAAGCGGTAGATAAAAAGGTCGAAGATGGTGCTTCACCGACGAGAGACGCAGCGCGAAGGAGAAGCAGGCTAAAGGATGGGGGGAGGGAGGGTATTAATAAAGGGTTGCATGTCGACGGGGCGCGGAGGAGGGGACAGGCGCGCGAGGGATGAAGAAAGAAATTCTTATTGCCTGGCAAGTCCGGCTTTTCCGCAATATACAGCGCAGGTGTACCGAATGTGTGCTCTCCAGCCCCCTTCTGCTCCCGCGGCCTCGTCCGTGGAGGGTGGAAACACCCCTCGCACGCATGGTCAGTGCCGTATTCTGTATCCCGAAGACCACCCAACCACCCACCCTCCTCCCATCCCCGTTTCATCCCCTCAGCCGCCTCGCCTCTCGTTCGGCAAAATGAACCGGATAGCGTCGATCTTTACGAGCGCGTGAAAAAAAAGCGGACATTTTCGCGCTTTATGGTCTTTACAGCGTTCATAAAATATCGCGTTATACGATAATTATAGGTCGTTTCACGTTTCATCTCTTTCTGTAATTATTAATCCTTTAGAAACAGCAAACACACGTACGTCATTACCTTCCAACACATTTGAAAATATTTCAAGTTTCTAGGTTTCTAGCGCTCTCTAATATTGTACGCGAGGCGTGCTAAAAATATTCGCCATATAAAGGCGAATAGAGACGCTTACATTAAGTCTATTCATACCTCCCTGCGGTAGATCACAACGATCCGATCGTAATGTCGATGATAGAACATCGCCGCTGTAACGGTTTACGAGTGCGGGATATAAGAGGCACATTTCGCTCGGTAGATACTGTAAAATTCAACGGCCACGGTAATCGATTAAATAAACACGACAGGAAAACGCCTACGCGCGCCGGTCTCTCTCTCACTCTGGTATAAGCCCCGCCGACGAAACAGGTCCATAACGCCTAATGACTCTATAACCTTGTTTATACCCGTTGGTAGAAGAGCCGACCCTCGGCGACAAACTGGAAAACTGACCAGGAACGGACTCAATCCGTTTCTATTTCACGCGATAAGCCGCCCGCTGCCGTCGCTGCCGCCGCTGCTACTGCCGCCGCCACCACCGCCACTGCGCCGGGGCGTCCATGAGGGCGAGCTTATAATAAAGTCGGTATCGAAAATAACATAGGAATCCGGCGAAATTTCGAGAGGATTTCCGCGATCACCGAGGGTGGCCGATCTATTTAGCGGCTAACCGTATCCATCCCACGCGCGATAAGCGCAAATACGCGGGAATGCGAGATCGAGATAACGCTATCGATAACGATATATTTACAGCGAGAATTGGAAGAGGGTGAAGTCACGGTGGCGGAACGTCTCGCGAACGCGACGATTATTAATTTTCACGGGAATAATGCCATCACACGCGTTACATTTTATTCGGAAGGATTTACGCTCTCGCGATTTCTCGAAAAATCGGGATGTGGCATTTCGCGGAATAACGTCGCTTTCCAGAGAGAGATTCTCGCGAATGGTCGAATCGTTTTTTTTTTTGCATAGTCCACGAGGAGCGTGTGTCGAAAAATTCTGCTGAGCAGAGTATTTCCTTTCCGAGTCTTCGGCCGGCCGAAAGCCCGTTTCCATCGTATCGTCCCTCTTCCCCGGGGGTGGGCGAACACGTCGGCCACGGTGCAGAGGGGTAGCCGGTGGATAGAAGAGAGGATGGGACAGAAAGAGAGAAAGAGAAAGAGAAGAGACAGGGACGGCATGGAAGGGGTGCACCGACGGTTTCTGGGGGTGGAGGCGCAGGAGGCAACGTGGCGTATTGATCGAGTGGCTCTCGCGCGTCGAGACCAACGCCACTTTCGGGCCACCCGGTATACGCGTGCGCGAGTGCGTATGTATATGTGCGTGTATATGTATGCATGAGTCGATGCCTATGTAGCCACGGACCGACGTGCGTTGTATATACAGAGTGCTTCACGTAAAACGATCCACACTCACGTATCTTAGATATTAGAGGTGAAAAAAACGTAAAATTAATTAAATAATTAATTAAAATATCCATTTTATGGTTGAAAAAAATTCGGAGTAAGAAATTTTTAGACGAAAAAATTCTCACTTTGGACCAAGTTCGGATCGTGGAATGTAATTCACGAAATTACAAGTGTCTTTCTGATGAATCATTCATGAATTTCTATCGCTTCGCATTCGAATACGAGAGAGAGAGAGAGTTCGCCGCTTGAATGTTTACAAAACGAAAAAGATCAACTATAAAATTAATAGAAAATTCAAAACTGTAGGCGCCACATTCTGTACAGCGGTGTGCGGCATCCCGCGTATCAGCACGTGATGGACCAGACTGTACGTGCGCTCCGCGAGGAGAAACGAGAGGCAATGGTCAGAAAATAACTCGGTGCGTTTCCGCGTACGGACGCGCCTGTGTCTGTATGCGAGCGCGTCCGTAGACGCGCGTACGACTGTGGATGCTGAAAACACCATGATCTACGGCGTGTGCATCCCTGCGAATAACGCTGAGGCACTTGGCCTGGAAAATCTCCGGAGTGCATTCGCGCGGATGCACCGACGGCAGCCGCGTACCGTGTCCGCGCGCGCAAACGCATAAACGTCAATGGACGGTGCACGTTAGGAAGGGGACGTTACCGCTCTTTCTTCGTCGTCGTCGTCGTCGTCGTCGTTGTCGTTGTCGTCGTTGTCGTTGTCGCCGTTGTCGTTGTCGCCGCCGCCGCCGACGTCGCCGAGCAACTTTCGCCGCGACGTGCGTGTCGGCGGAAACGTCGTTGTCGGCGGCGTCGTCGGCGGAGCGAAAATATTGGCGATGTAATTCTGAACAGGCCCCGCTTCTCCGGGGACCTGTGGGAAGTTCTCCCTGCTGAATTTATGAGCCAGCCGGAGCCCACGAGGGACGCTAACGATATTCCGAAACTGTCGAACTATCGATATTTTCCATTTAAATGTTTTTGAACTTAAATTTCACAAATTTTAATGAATAAAATTATTATTAATATCGATTGGATATTGGATACGGTCTATCGTGAAAACATCTTTGTTTAAGCATCTCCGGATAGCGGTATGGTAACTCTAGTCGCAACGTCGAATCGGCTACTTTATAGCTAAGCAACGCATAAAACCGAAGAGCCTTTACGTGCTGCGGCCGCAGAGTGTGACTAGTGAAATTATTCTAGACGCACTTTATATCTGACGCCAAAACATTCGCGATAAAACCTAACGACGATAGTGCTTTTCCAACGCGCACTCTCACGACCGTAGGACCAATCCCATCAGAAAGATCGAGAGTCGTCAAGGAGGAAAAGGTCAAGGTTCAATTTCCGACCAGGATCCTTCGAGCGATTTAAAATTTAGGATTCCATCAGAACCCGAAAGCCCTTTGGCGAGATCTTTCCACACAGTGGCACCAGAATCCTTTCGTGTCGAACGAAATCAGAATGGGAAAAAAATCTCATCGAAAGAGATATCTCTATCAATTCTAATAATTCCACACTCATGACATCCTATTTAATTTTAATTTCGAAAATTATATAAATCTATATTCAAAATCTATATTAAAAATATTTTAACAAGATTAGATTTTGAGCTCTCTTTTAATTTCTACTATTGGATTTAACATTTCTTTTTGGGAAAAAATCATTTCGTCGATGAAATATTGAAAAAGAAAATTAGCAAAAAAATACTTGATTATATTTGTAACTATAAACACTTACTATTACCGAAATTTATCGTTTAAAGTTTATGTTTTGAAAATTGTAAAATTTTTCACGTAAAAACTCGAGAATCCTCTTTTTTAAAGGTGGACAGGACCCAGAGTCTTCTTCGTGTTTCGTTTTCATGCCGGTAGCTCCCACGGGTGCCGTAAACGCACACCTCCTGCTGGTGCATCATCATTGGAAAAACCACCCTCACCTTCTTCCCCCTCGACTCTATATACGATTCTTCGGTTTCCAAGTTAACGAAGAGGGTTGTCTCTTATACGCGAAACATCGGCCGAGCTTCAAGTTTTGGCATGGAAACTTTTCGCGATATTCCACGCTGCAACTTCGT
The DNA here is from genome assembly GCF_000956235.1 of Wasmannia auropunctata. Taxonomy (NCBI): domain Eukaryota; kingdom Metazoa; phylum Arthropoda; class Insecta; order Hymenoptera; family Formicidae; genus Wasmannia; species Wasmannia auropunctata. The sequence continues at coordinate 1,324,471 of NW_012026821.1, read as the reverse complement.
TATCCGCATTTAACCCATAAATTGCACAGTATACAACTTCAGTAATCTCACTTTTCTAGATTAGAAAGTAGCGAGTGCTTCTTATAGAGGTATAAATTCGCATTTGAATATTCCATTAAATATAAATTTGGTGTAACGACGGTGTATATAGTGCGCTCCCTTTTTACAATAATTCTTCATTAATTTAATCTCAATATTAATGTGACAAAAAAAAGGTCTAATTCTATCAAAACAGAATGAAAAAAAAAAACGCGCTCTCATACAGACTCTAATGGAGCCATAGACATCAGACATAGCCCATAGAGGAGCCGGAGAGGGCAATCCGTCCCTGAGGAAGGGTGGACGGTCGCCACTGTCGGCTCAGCTTCATCCCCACCGAACCTTCGTCGAGGGGGAGGGCAAGGCGCTCAATATCAAATCGTGGAAAAACCGTCCGTGGAAATATCGAGGATGGAGCTGAAGACGCATTATTGTGACTCGGTCGACCATAGCTCGTCTTTTTTTTCAGCTTTAATCTCGATAGATTTTTATCTTTTATTTTCCCCGGTGCTTGACGTACTTTTCCTCGAATATCGCGCTTCAGAAAGCGTGGAAAAACGATGCATTTTTGTTAATTAAATATTACCAATGATAAAGAGTGCGTGGAAAAAAAACAAAAAAGATTAAATTCCGGCGGCGTTGGAAAAACCATTATCGGAATTGCGAAGAGCATTATTTTAATTTATTTGGAAATTATTTTACAAGAAGAAATGACTCTTTTTACACGCTATACCGCTAGCGTCGTACATGACACGGTGTCATTATTCGGAAATCTTATTAGCGCAATTAGAAGACCGCCGGCGAAACGCGCATCTGGACCCCCCGGTATCGACACACGTACACCTGCATACCGTACACCGGGGCTGGTAACGCTGCATACATAGAGACAAGGCAACCACCCTCCCCCGCGCTTTGCGGCTGCCAAGACATTTTTCTCGCAGCGCCGTTGTGCATGCATAATGCATGCACATGCAAGGGAAGGAGAGCTGGCTGGCTCTGCTGCCGCAGACTCCTTACGCGGCGAGAATTCGAAATCCTTCGCCGTGACAATTTTTCTCACCGCCTCCTCCCCCCCCCCGCCCTCCCTCACCACCTCCGTGAAGATGATGGTCGCCCGGACCGTTCCGGTAACCTCCTCGCGTAAAAATGTCGGAATCAACAAGATGGTACCATGCGGTTACGTTTTCTCGTGCATACCAGATACGCAGAGAGTTTCCGAGATTTTTCGTTGGTCCCTTCCTCCGGCTTTATCCAGAGAGTCCGACGGTGCTCATAAAAAATACACGAAACGAGTGATCGTGAATGATAAATGTCTCGATAGGATACCAGGGCACGTTTAGAATCGATGCTTTAAACGCGATGTCGGGAAATGCGCGGTTGCGATAATTTAACGCGAGAAAACGCATATATATACAAGGACCCGGCGATCTCCCGCGTTACATTTTATCTTCGAATTTCTCATGAATTGAGAAAAAAAATGTCTATAAAGTATCGGTATGCGCCTACAAATGTTGTCGACGAGACTAAATGCTGTACGCTATTCGTAACTGTCTCTTCGCAATGCGAATAGCAACAAAAGATCGCCAGCGGTGCAGCGAGGTGTCGGCGGGTTCTTCGCTCTCCCCGTATCAACCGTCATATTCGAGAGCGGCATGGCCGGCGCTTCTGCGGCAGACACACGGGACCTGTTGCTGTCGAGTTTACGGTGTTTTTACGAGCGACGTTACAGCCACCCCTGAGTACGGGGGTTGAACACACCCTAGCCGTAGAAACGATATCCCTCTCTTCATTGCCGACACCTATGTGAGCACCATCGTGGGGAAAGAGAAAAAGAGAACGACAGACAGTGCACGCGAGTGAGATCGGGAGAGTGCAAAGGAGAAAACGACCGTCTCTCTTTCTCAAATGACGTGTCGAATAATGACTTTAATCATCGCCGAACAGTTAAATCCACACGACCGCGCGACTTTCAGCTAACACCGCGCGATCGTCATTCCACGCAAATGGAATTAGAGAAAGAATTTCTGTAATTGTATCGAGTGATAGAAAGCAGAGAGAGATTTCGAATAATTATATAGTATTTGTCGTAAGAAAATTTCTAAAGACCACTAGAGATCTTTATTCGACGTTTCAGGCTAATACTTTTTACTCGATATCATAACTCTCATCTTATCCCGAATAACGCCAATGGAGCTCGCCGATTGTAACTGAGCGAAGACGAGTGGACGAACGGCATCTTTCCGGCATTTCTCGTGGAGCGAATTCCACGGGGATTCGCAAACGGCGGAACGAAAAGAACAAAGTTCGCGAGATTCCGCGGCGGATAGCCAGACGCGCGCGGATGCGACGCGAGGAAGGACGGTATAAAGAGAACCGCGGCGTTTCCGCGCTGACTTCCGGCGAGACGACGCGGCGCGTATACGGGGCGGCAGAGGATGGGTCGACGGTAAAACAAGCGGTAAGTTTTGCGAGAGTTGCGAAAGTTCCTCCTCCCGACCGTCGTAGCCGGGACGAAAGTTTCCAACTACGCGGAGTTTTGTCTCGCGCAATTAGAAGTTCCCTGTATTATTCATAGCTGACGTCGCTCTCTACCTCGTTCCCCCCCGTCGCTTTTCTGTTCCTCTCGCGCGTACCCTCTTTCTCCCTCTTTCTCGTCCATCCACGTCGGTGGCTTGTACCGCCGCGCGCCGCTTCTTCGTAACGCGCAAAACTCAAAGACCACCGCGGCGCGAGAGAGGCGCAAGTCGCGTACGGTTCATGAATTTTAATGAAATCTCGAGCCCGAGATGGAAGCTCCTTCACGTTTCCTCTCTCGCCCTGCCCCCCACCGGTGCTCCCCCACGCTCCTTCCTCTCTCGCTCTTTTATCCGCCAGCACCTCTCGCCCGCCGCGTTATATGCGTCCGCGGCTACATCTCGAACGCCGCGAGAGCATCTCCTTCGCTGCTCTATGCACCGCCCCGTAAATGGTGTGCACATCGCACCATCGCAAAAACGAGAAGTGGACTCCCGGGGGCCGCAGACAGCGCGGTATCGCGATATATTCCAGCTACGTGATACTCGAATTCAAATTGGTATCGCGAGGAATAATAATACAGGCGGTTATCGCCGAAGCAGAAATTAAAATTGCTCTCGTAAAAAAAAAAATGCTAACGAACTCTACCGGGGTGTCGCGGGATTGACGTAAAGATAGCGCGACGGTGGTCGATGAGGCGGGAACAACGCCGGTACCGGCCTCTAATTTGATTCGCGATAAAATTATGCCCGATATATTCCTTCGATGACGGACGGAAGGGGGAGGGGGAGTAGGGGGCGACTCGCATTGAGGATGAGCTGTCACTCTCCTGTCATCTGGTACTCAGACGGAATTGGAATGGAGTTAGATCAACGATAACGCTCGCATTTGCGCGCGACAGAGTAAGTGGCGTCCGCGTACGTACACACGTACCCGCATACACGCGCGCATAATCGCAGGCTTCTTTCCGACGAGGACTGACAGTGGCGATTGTGAGGTCGTCGCATGTCTGGAGTCGCCTGCATATATATGAAAACGAGACAGTATGATACTTATTTCGCGGCGAGGAGCAGCGCGAGGTTATTGTTATCCCCTCCCTCTCCTCTTCGAGGGGTGGCACGCCATTCACTTGTCACTTCGGGTCTCTACTCGAGGAAGAATATAAGAGGGAAAACCGGAGAACGCGCCAGAGGAAGGTGGAACTTTGAACGGTAAAGCTGTGAGCTATATCTCGTCAGGTAACTGACATTGTATTTTACAATGTATTAATAATTAATTTTCTTGCAGCAAAGGTCTTATAATTAACTAATTTAATTATGAATTAAATTAAGTAAACCGAACAGATTAAATATAAATAGTAGTATTATACTATAAATGCAACACGAGCTTTTGTTTGTATCGCGCGAAAGAAATTAAATCGCGAATTAGCCGACGGAGTATCCTCTCGTGGAGTACAATTTGGGGCACGGCAGAAGTGAGCTAATCATACCTTTTGGATTTATTTTTGACGGGGGCAACGAGATGAGCGAAACGAAGAATAAGTTTCTTAGGAGACGACGAAGATGATGGGTGAGGAGCAGGAGGAGTGATTGGAAGCCGGATAGCGGAACGCCGTTAGCTGGAAGGAGGCAGAGTGAGTTTTAGGTCCCAGCGGGGACGAAAAGGGCCTAACGATCCCAAGCTACGAGCGTCTCCTCGCCCCATGCAATCTCCATAGAATTACCATACGATTAAGAGGACGCCGGCCCAGGGCGCGCGTATAGGAGCCGCTGAGAGTAGCCCTCGAGAGTCTTCCAATTAGCCTCTCGAAAGATCACTCTTCCTCTCTCGTCCACACCAAGACGTGAATGCACCGAGATCATCTAAGATCGCCGACCTAGCCGAACTGGCATACCGATAAATCGAATCAGATAGAAACGTAAAGTGTATCATGTACATCTGTAATAGTTCACGTATAAGAAATAGAAATTATCTCAACTAATTCTCGATTTTAAAAGTGCAATTGTCCAATATACACTCCGAGTATGAGATGTAATTTAATTTATTTATATTAATATTTATATTTATATTTAAAAAAAATTATTATTAATTATTCCGAAATGAGACATTTCAGAAATCCTTGTAGAAAGTCTTTTGGACTCGCACTAATATTTTGTATGTTGAAAAGCTATAATTAGTCAAAGTGAATATATATCCGGAACTTGTAAAAGAACTCTGTGTTACTAAATATTACTTTTTCTTGTTATACCTACGTTTGCGAGCAATTTGTGGAACAGCACCTTGTTCGTAATCCGAATTTTGCGATCTCGAGAATGTATATTCTAAAATATCATGCATGCGTGCGACACGCGTGAGCGCGTATTCGAGAGGAGAGTTTATAGTGCATCGCGACAACACGAGTCCCTTTCCTTCTCTTTCCCTTTTTCCTCTCCTTCCCTCGCTCGGTTTACGAGCTTATTTTACTGGATTTTTATGATATAACGTACCCGCACCTAGCTCGAGCTCGAAGTTTATAGGTTTGCGAGATTTTATCGTGGTGTAACGTATGGTTTGTTAAATCGACCTCCTGCGCTCGTAGATACACACACATACTCACTCACACACACGCGCGGCTGGCGTGTCACACGCACGACAAATTCCGCAAAGCGTCCCTCTACACCGTCGCTAGATGTTCGACTCGACGAGCCAAGTGGATCTGTTTATTTGGCGAAAAGTAAGTAAGTCGAGTAATCGACCGTTTTTACACTCGGTAATATAACGCATCTTAATGAAATGCTCGCTATCAGCCTCAAATTAAAGCACCGAATAATAAGAGCGTAGCCCCGCCGCGAGAGCAATGACCATAACGACGACTTCCGGTCAGCAACTTCGTGCAATTAAAGAGACTTAAATGCAATTCTGTTAACGGTACGCGCAGCAACTGTCGTGTACAACTTGACAGCACAATAGCTTTTCAGCTTCTCTCTCGTTCTCTTTCTTCCCTTCGTTTTCACGGATTCCTCCTTTTGTTTCCTTGTATCGATGCCACGGTCGATACGTAAGAAGTTCCCGCGCTTAAAAATGCTAGTCTACGTGACGCATCCATTTTCTAAACTAGACGAACATCGGCCGTGACTCGCTAAGCATGAGCAATTGACAGTGTGAATGAAGAGAGGAAAAGAAATAGTTGAAAGAAAAAAAATAATAACCGTGACGACACTTTAGGCACTCGGGCCGATAAAGCAGCCCGAAATAACAGCAGCTCGCAACAGCAACTCTCGTGCGAACAATGTGTGCTTACGTTATCTGTAAAGCGAGCATTACGGTAATTCCGCTACTTGATAATACGACCATGTCTTTATCAGCGTCTGTGGGCACACAATGCATAATAACTCGCGCCGTATTGCGGCCGTCTTTTGCCCGTCACGGCGAGCCGCTTCGCGCGCCGTAATTAGCGAATACGTGACGCGTAATCGGCGAAGTTAATTAAAGCGACTCATGAGAATCAACAAGACTCGCGTTTCGCGGCGCGAGGACTGCGGGAACGAATGCGTACTCGTTAAGAAACGTTTCCCTACGCTAACGAAAGGGAGGCCGCGATTTACTCGCGAGCGTGCGAGTTTTTGCAATAAATCAGTGCGCGCGCATTATGGCGGCGACTTACTCGAATCGGACAAATCTCGTTAGTCGACTCCGTGAAGTTCGAGTCTTGAGAGGATGAGACGAAGAGAGAGAGAGAGAGAGAGAGAGAGAGAGAGAGAGGGGGAGGGAGAAAGCGAGAAGGCAACAGAGAGAGAGAGAAAGAGAGAGATAGATGGAAAGAGGGGACCGAGGGGCTCCGGTTCACCTTGGGATGCTGGAACCCCATCTGCATGCGAGTATCACGGATGAAGAAGAGACAGAGATGGAAACACAAAGAGAGAGAAAGAGAAGGAAAGAGAGAAGAGAGCACGAAGGCGCGGATACAAGAAGAAAAGGAAAGCGAAGCTAGGGGAACGACATTCCAGCTGGAGCCGGAATGAGCGGCGTCAACCTCTCGAAAACCGAAGCCACGTTTCGTACATTGTAACAATAACAGAACGCGATGCGCACGATCAAACTGCCCCGAACGAGCCACTTCTTTACGTTCCCAGCGAGACTCAATTTCTCGGCAACGCGAAACGCAGAGGCATCATATTATTATATTAAATCTAATAAAATTTCTTTTGAATTAACCATAAGATCCTATCGATTTTCGAGATCGTCGACATGAATTCTTCGCAATTCTTCTCAACGGAGGGGAAATGTATCGCGAGAGCATTTTTAATTAGTTCACGAACGAAGATCGAACGCGCGAGCGTGCTCACCCGGCGTGTTGTAGACAGTTCGATGTCGTGCTCGCGTAATAAATGGAAGCAAACGGAGCCATTAATTACGGGAGATAAAGGACGGGGGTGAATCCAGCGTGAAACGCGCTTCGCGAAATCAAGGTCGGCCGGTTGCAGCGAAACGCAATGCGCTCCGAGAACTCACGTGGGCTCAGCTCCGTTTCGCCTTTCGGATTAATATTAACATATCATGCAACGCGGCGCGAAAGGTCATGCCTCTGAATAAAATCTTCGCAACGTACATCCGTTGTATTCGTGTAGCTGGGTAAAATGTTCCTTCGAATCGATTATTTCTACTGACGCTAAAAAAAAAAAAAGATTCCCCTAATGAAGAGTGTGCTATATTAAAAAAATATCGAGCAACGGTTACGTGGCAACAACAATGAGAGACATTGTGCAGAGACGGACGTGTATTGCGCGCGTTATATAGGTGCGCGATAGGAAATGGAGCTACCCGTTGGCCGACGGCCAAATCGAGTATGGATTTTTAATTGTTTGCGCGAGCTGCCATTGTTTCAACAAAAAAAAAAAAAAATTGCAGAGGATCGAGGATGCGCGCCGCGGTGGCGATGTCCTAAATTTAAATAAATCCTCGGCGAATCGAGCAGACGGGCTAATCCACGCGCAGGACACCCTATGTAAACTGATTGCGCCCGCACGAAACGCACGTGCGTCATATACGCAATGACGGGCCGTAAGTAAAGTCAGCCAATCGGATTGCGCACCACGCGCGAAATCAATATCGGCCGATCCGTGATTAATGGCAGCGACGCGGATTATTATTCGGCCGAATTATCTGTTTTGGTCGCGGATTAATTTTGTTTTATCGGGCGTCCGAGCGCGCCGAAAAGTTCATCGTCCGGCGATCCGAGCGCGCCTGATAATTACCCCGCGTTGACTATTTATCGCGCAACCATGCAGCTCGGATTTTTATAAGTTCTCTTTCACGCGGCTCGCTTCGACACCCTCGAGATTTTTTCGGTGCACCACACGGAGGATTATGCCAGCTGCTCTATGCGGGCTGAAGAGAACTGTCCGAACACGGGAGAGGATGAAAAAAAGGGGATTGGGGGCCAACGGTTGAAAGGCGAGTAGAGAAATCCCGCGGATTTTCGGGCCGGCCTGTCTCCCCGTTTCCTTTCGGTATTCGGGATCTACGCGCGCCCCACGGGAAATCGTCCTGAGCGGTGTGTTCGCCCGAAACAGGTCTTTGAAGATCAGCGCGTTACAGAAGGAAAGCGCCTCCTCCAATTTGACCGTGACAAATCGTAGTCAGAGGCTGGCTGCCTCTTAGAAGCCCGATCGATCGTTACACGATCGTGATATTCGAGGAAGTGGGACGGTCCATTAACGCGAATCGAACGAGTTGCCTTGGTTGCGTGTCTCGTAATTGCATCATACAATTAGCGCTAAGTGCGATCGCCCGATTCTCTGCTTGCGATCGCATCGAGCGAGATTTTCGGAGTAACACAAAATTAAGCCCATCCGATCTATTGCAAGCATATTAAATTACGACACGTCGAAAAAAAAAGCGAAAAAGTCATGTGATTTACATCATACGTCGAGATAAATTATTTTTTTTATTTCTAGCAAAAATAAATTCTGCGTTGATCAAGGTTTACAGCTATCTGTGAATTCATGAATAAAAAGAAATCTCCGCGTATTTAATAAATCTATTCTATCGAATATGAAATGTGACATGCAGAAATTAATTTCTACGAATAAGGCAAGAAAGAAGATTTGTATAATTTTTTATTTTCGATATTATAATTTAATGCGATTGCAAAGAGATTTGGGAACCCGAGAAGCGGATGTTATAATGTTCGCATGCATATTTAGGCTTTCATGTAGCTTTCATATAGGCAGAGAATTCGAGCCACTTGGCGAAGTTTCGCATGTAATTCGGATTTATTTGCTGAAAGGCTGACAAGGATGAAGGTGGATGTTGGTGGCAAAATAAAAATTTGCAACGTTATAATAGCGCCGATTGGTCGTCGGCGGCAAACAAAGGGATAAGGCCCGAGCTACGAAGGAGAAACGGTCCCACCTTGTACGGGGTCGTGATCCGGAGTTATCTGAGCGGGGCACGCGAGAGAACGAACGCGCGAGAGCCGATTATATTAAATGGCTGGTAAAACGGTCTGCTTAACATAGCGTTTATCTGCTCCTCTTGGTTTAGTACTTTTTCACTGCCTCGTCAGCCATCGCCCATAAACTCGACTACGACTATCTCGCGTCTCTTTTTCCACTCATAAATGCGAGAAGGAGAAAGCTCTCGGTACATTTTTCCGCGCGCGCACGCGTGTGGCACTGCACGCAGCCGGGCCGGAACTCATAAAAGATACAGGACCGTTAAAACGGTTCATCGTCTCGAGTGCTCATCATACTTTGACGCTTTTTTTGTTTACGATAAACTCGAACCAAAACTTTCTCCTCTTTTGTTCTTTGCTCTCCTCTCGCCGTCCCTTTTTCAGGTCGAAAAATGAAGTGCTCTTCAACGAGATCCACATCGACTTTACCCATTTTACTTATTTCAATATCTTAAACTTTAATAAACTCTAGAATTATTTTTAATAAAATAATATTTTACAGAATTTTGTAAAATATATAACAAAATCTCATCTTATATATATAATATTAAATAAACATATTCACTGCAATATCTTTGTCTATAAAATATTCAAATATATCAATAAGAAAATTACATTAAAAATTATAAAGAAAATTCTGAGAATATCTTGGCAGCAAATAAAATATGCATACACATTATATACTCATCTCTTCAAATAATAATACACATTGCATTAGTGAAATTTAAAAAGTTTTGTGTAGGGTATTACGATTTGCTAACAAAATATCGCGAGATCCCGCAGATTTCCCTTTGCTATACAAAACTGAAGTGGAAAGGTTAATATCTCCGTAAGTTCAAGGTAAAGCACAATTTAAAATCCCAGTATAACTGAATAACGACAAACGAGGATACAATGACGGCGAGGCAATAAAGGCAATGAAAAAGCAGAGGGTTACAAAAATATAATACACATGGTTTTCAGAGATACGTTAACAAAACCATACGATTGCGTTCCGCATTCAAATTTCTTTGGGAAAAAAGAAAAAAACAATCAATAGCTATCTCGTTCTCCCTCGATCGCGAAAAAGATATCTTCTTTCGTCGCGGGTGCACCCAACGCCCATTCCGAAATATCATAACGTTACGGAAACGTGGGACGTCGTTGACGTCACAGCCCGAGCTGCGCCAACGACACCCTCGTGTCTGCTACTTGTGGGTGTTTGTGTGCTTGTATTTGTATGAATGCGTGTACGCACAAGCACACAACGTATACAAACACGCGCGCACACACACATCGCTGGAGAAGCGATGGGAAAGAGGGTAGCTTAGCATGAGGGGCGTGGTGTGGTCCTTCCACCCCCAACGGGCAGCGAATACTTTTGACGTAGCCACCGACCCCCCACCGATCTTTCTCGCTCACCCCCATGCGATCTCACCCTTGTTCTCTCTCTATCTTTCTCTCTCTCTCACACACGTTCCTTCCTCGATCGCGTCCCCCAGAAATAATTGCACGTTTCGCGGTCTCTTGATCCGCGCGTAAAAGTAATCCAAACATGGCATAAAAATTATGTTTACGAGTTTCGAATGGATCTCGCAGGGGTCGTGCGACCGAAGGGTAGCCGAAGGGAGCGTGAACGCGGGTCGCGCTGTCGTCGCAGATAGGGATCTCTCTCGCGATCTTTTCGATTTCGGTCTACTGCGTTTACGAGCTCGCGACAGAACGGCTCGAAAATGTCGTTATTCATACGGAGATGTTGTACGCTTGTTCTCGCGTAACAGAGATTAAATTCGGAGCCGGCACTCTCGGCAAAGCTCGATTTCCATTGTTGATACACCTTTGAAATACAACCTTTATCGACCATTATCGCGTTTCTTTCGCAACGACCCGAAGGTCGTGTAAGAATCCTCTCTGTGTTGTATAGGTAAAATATCGATAGCGAGCTCGTCAGGACTATACCTACCGATTCCGATCGATTCCGAGGTAAAAACGCAATTTAAAAATCAATTCCAAACACAAGCCGATGGGCGCCCGAAAGTCAGCGCTTTAAATAAGACCTATGATTTATGACGCACAATAACTCGCGCGCGCACAGGGGAATGGAATGAAACTTCGCTCGCGCGCAAATATAATCAATGACGTTGCAAAAATAATAATACATTCTCACAACGATTCGATTTCCGCGTCGCGTGAAATCTATACGTATATAAATACGCGGCACTGCCACCCTGAGAAAGAGAAAAAAATATACATGGTGTCTGTATGTAATTTACAGTCTCTGTGGAAAGATGCGTCGCGAACGAGATTTTGTCACATCCGAAATTAACTCATTTAAAAATTCCATTCATCTGTTAGCGCGGCACGAAATAGACGAGTTATTCGTGCGTAAAGTTTAATGATCCGAGCGGCGCGAGTCGTGAGCGCGGCAAAAAGAGCAAATGCTCGAGCGTTGTTGCAGAGAGAGAGTATCACTCACCTGTCTTCTCCTTGATCTCGCAGAGCACCGAGAAGAGGGCAGGCTTCATCCTGTGGCAGTTGAGGGTGTGTTTTCTGAAAGCAAACCGAACGGATTAGCTCGATTATCGCTGCTCAAAGTCGCACGGAAGGTGATCTTTCGATTTGACGCGACAATCTCTTTCGACAAATTCGGGTCTCTTGACAAGCAAAAAGTCGCTCCTGAATTCGTCGAGAAAGAGAAAAGAATCATTCGACGAAAGAAGGGCAAATCTAGGCACTCTGCATACAAATTACGTAGAAATTACAAGTATCGCCATCGAAATTAACGGCTCGGTGCTAATAAAGGCAATTAACTTAATTCAAGGCCGTATGCTTAATTGAGGACCGCGATATTTAAATGGCCAACGTTTAACGCACATCGCGAAATTACAAGTGCTCTCGCTCTGCGCCCCGCGCGCGCGTAAAATGCTGCACGTATATTCGTGGGAGGCACATCTGGCACTCTTTGTAGCGGCATCAAACACGCGGACAGGTACTTAATATAACTTAACACACATGAGCATAGCCGACGCCAGGTGAACGGAGGAGGGCAAGCCACACACTTTAGTCACGTGTGTGCACAGACGATACAGAGAGTTTAAATACAAGGGGCCTCGGAGAGTTCGGTGCGCATCACTGAACGCTATACGTTCCTATATACAGATAATTCGTTCGTAATTCGCGTGCTCCTCGTCATTTGTTTACTTCGTTCAATCGTAAAAAAAAAGAGAAACGTAGCATCGATCTTCTCGCGGATCGATAGATCTTATCTGGACAAATGCCTCGTGCAGGATCCGACAAATTATCATAAAAAGACAGAGAGGATGTTTACCGGGATATATTCCTTGAGATAAATCAGGCTGATTTAATGCGCTAATGAATAACGCGCGCATAATTAGCTAAATATACACACGAGCGAGTGCCGCAGTTACACAGTGGAAGCGTATTATCACTCGTTGTCATTAATAAGCACGTTGCACGGTTTTATAATACCGTATAATTAACTGCAAAGATTGTGCAAAGTGCTCCACGTGTTCTTTTTAATTTGATATACGAGGATACGAAGGAGAACGAACGCGCGAGATGCGCTTCTTGCGTGACGTTGCGGGAATCGACGAAGAGGAGTATACAATATATACACGCGCGGCGCGGATACACATTGTAATCTATGCGATTTTTAATGTGTTTCCATGAACCGCGGTAACCGGAAAACCCTCCCCGGGGGAGGGGGACCCCGAAATAAAACTGCGCGCACCGTACTTTATCCGCGCGAGCATCGTCTTGCTTTTATGAGAATTTCGTTTACACGGTACTCCTCTCCGCGAGTAACGAATCGACCTCGTAAATCGAAAGTACCATTAAACCTTTAATTCCGCTATTAACGAGCCGTAAACATAATTTTCTACTCCGACGTAACGCTGATAGACCCTACGAACGTTTTAGCGCGAAAGTAAGTCGCGGGCAATTACGAATACGACGCTACCGAACTATAAAATAAGCGATATCGAACGTTAAACGTATAAATGTATATATACAAAGAATGTATTGTGTGTATATATATATATATATATACACAAAGAACAAAATGTGCAACTCTGTTCCGCAAGCGGTCGGAACTGAGAAGAGGCATTCAAGGACGAAAAGGCAGTTGAAAAAAAAAAGAATAGAAAAGTCGGTCCTATTCAACCAGGGCAAAAGATCAAAAGACGCATCTCGCGTGACAAATGCGTTTAAAAAAATGGCGGAGCGCAGGGAAAAGGACATGGGCATGCCATACCTCGCTTGCGCCTCGTCCAGACTCTGATCCGTGATGTTCATGATCTGCTGCAGGATCTCACCGATGTCCTGTTTCCGGGCCTCGACCGTCTGATCGGGGCCTTGCGCCGCGGTGCCGTCGACCGGGCCCATGCTGCCGTAGCCGGCGGTGTTCTGGGCCGCCTGGCCCTGGTTTCCACCCATCAGACCCACACTTGATCCTCCGTGTTGCAGCATCCTGCCAGTCTCATCCATCAACCGGATGCCCTCGTCGCTACCTTCACTCCCGACGGTGGTTGATCAGCCGGCCACCGTGTTTGCGTGCTTCACGTACCGTGTCCGCGTCGACGACGTGTGTATTATATATATAATATGCGTGTGCACGCGTGGCGTGTGCCGCCTTGCGTTTCTCCTTTTTTTTTTATCTTATATCCGCTACGTCGCGGCGCCCAGAACGACCGACGGAGCGCACTCGTCGTGTCGCACCACTACGCACGTAACGCACCTACGCGTTTATACTCGTATACCAGGTGTCGCGGAAAAACGCGTAACAAAACTCTTGAACAGATCCGGCCTCCGCGAACTGTCGCGGCCACCTAATTGTCTTCGTCGGATGATGCCGCTGGCCGGATGTTGATGATGCACGTGCTTTCTCTCTCTCGTTGCTCCTCTCTCCCGTGGATCTCCGTGCCTCAATCGTCGCTCTCGTAGAAGGCGCGCGCTGCACACTTGCAAAAATATATTTTCTCTCTCTCTCTCTCTCCCACCTTCTCCCTTTTATCTCCGTCGTTACAAATACCTCGTGACTTGAGTACGCGCCGATCCCTGACTCGCGCAACGATCCCCGAAACGCGCGGCTCCGAAACGACTTTTGGAGGTTATGCCAACGCCGCGGTCTTTGTCCTTCTGCGTGTCGCACGGCGGCTTTAACTCCGCTCCGTTTCTCTCGTCGGACGTTCCTGTCTCCTTCTCCCTCCGTCGCTCCCGAGCGTCTCTCGCTCGCTCCCGCGCCACAGCACACGCTTTACCTTCCCGCACGGCGATGCGCTTCTATCCTCGTTCGTTCGTTCGTTGCGTTTCCTCCGTGCCACTCCGCTCCGGTGATCCGCACTCGCGCTTCTTAATTATCGACTTCTAAAATCTGGTATACACAATATAGGGCAAAAGTTGAGAATTGGGTGCCTCCGGCGGCTCTAACATTGACGGATTGTCGGGTTTTACGTATACGCGGTTATGTCGAGACGGTCGGCGTCGCGCCCGGACCGCACTCCTCCCCTCGACGAATCTCCACTATATGTATATATATCTATATATATATAATATCTTTCTTCTTTCTCTCTCTCTCTCACTCTCGTGATGGTTCTACGACTCCTGCTCGCTATGGCTGAAGATCGGCGTCGTTCTCCGAGCCATCCGCGCCACGAACGTCGCACACGAAGCTCTCCACCTTACAAGGATACTGCGACGACGGCGACGGCGACGACGACGACGACGCGCGCGGACCGACCGTTTCCGTCGCTCTTCTCACTGTCCTCGGTCGCTCGAGCGACTGCTACGCGGTTCGCGGGTGTACGTGCGCGTCCGTGCTGTGCCTTCGAGTATATGCGTGCGGTACGCCAATCGGCGGCCATAGCAGCCGCCGCGGCCAATCAGAGCGTCCCATGCATCTGCCTCCCGCACCGGCCGCCGCGACGCGATCCCTCTTCCTTCCTCACGCTCGCGACGATCCGTCGTTCGTCCGCGTGCGCATCCACCTTATTTACGGTCGCCCGACGCTCACGCGCTCACCAGTAGCCCGTAGTCGCGATCAACATAACCTCCTCCACTGGCTGGCGTGCGAACGACGTTCTTCGAGACAAACGACGAGTCTTCCCAGCTGCCGTCCGAAGGAACGCGTCGTTCTCTCGCCTCCGACACAATCGCGCGTCTCCGTCGCCAGCACTTCACCCAGGCGCAAACTCCGCCCACTATCTCTCTCTCCCTCCGTGGCGGTCGTTCCGTTCTTTTTGCGCGCGCGACGTATTCCCGGCGCCGAGGGGCCTTTCGCCTGTGCGACACGTCGTTCGAGACTGGCTTGTCGAGCTGGACGAATCCGCGGACACTCGCGAAACGCACGATAACGCGGGTTTTTCGCGCGAAAATCCGCCGTTGTGAACGAGAGAGAGTAAGCTCGTGCGCGGCGCGAGAGAGTCGTAAATTACGAGGCGCGCTAGTGCGCAGTCTCCCCACGCGCAAAATGGCCGCTCACCGGTGGCGACCATACTGGGGAAGCGGGAAACGTAAATCAAACGTGCGGTGTGGCGTGGCGCATACCACCGAGGCCGGTTTTTGAACCCGCGCGGTTCCGAGTATAACAACCGCGCGCGGATTATCCGTAACAGACTCTTCCGCCATACGGAGGATCGGATTAAATTTACAAAAATATTAATGCGATATATTATTCGAATCGCATCCAACTAGAAAATTGTTTGCTTTTAATTTTTAGAACGATCGTGTCATCGGGTAATTAAGATTTATCGAACTTAAATGATATTTGTAAAATGATAAATATATTGATTTATAAATGTACTTATAAATTAAAACTGCTGAAATTTTTTTAAATTAAATATAAAGTGTTTAAACTTCTGTTATTTATTAACTTTTTAAATCACGTACTTATCAATTGTAATTAATAAAAGACGAGAGCCACTGTAATTCATTAAGAAAACAAAGTATTGTATTCTATCACGTATTTATCAAATGTTAGTATCAAATAATACTAGATACGTTTCAAAATGTGCTGATAATGCTGAAAATTTATAATTTAAGACCATTGCAATCATAAGGCCATATAAGCAAATCGATCAATTACAATGAAAATTGCGGATCTTAAAATGCACCACTGTGATTGGTCGATTACGGTCTTAAGCCTATTCTAAAATAGCTGTAGGTCGTAAGAAATTAACCAATCACAGTCGATTCTTCTCATATTCTTCTCATGTTCGACTGTGATTGGTCAATTTTTTTACGGCTCCCTACACCATATCCACTGTAGACGGTCCTTTAGTCCTGAAAATCTCCTAATATTTGCACTTAAAATGAAATAAATATATATTCGGACGTTGGAGAGAGAGAGAAAAAGAAAGACAATGAGTGCAAAAAGTGTTGAAACAACGCGACAGATTTATGATTTAGGATGCCTTCCATTTAGCGACACAAATCGACCAATGATATTTGTCTCGATCTGTATTCACCTATGTCGCTAAATGGAAGACACTCTTAATTTCGAGAATTCTGCAGTGAGATGAGATCATTCATTTCATACGTCTATGATTATTGATTTCTTCGTCTGCAGAATGGTGAGGGTCCTTCCTTACTCCTTAACCGTTCTGTTGGAGTTTAGACTGCTTCTTTCCGACTTCCGAGTATGTATTTTTAATTATATAATATCGTTGAGCATCGTGCGAATAATATCTAAATGTAATGAGCCTTTACATATATAATCTTGCATAAAACACAACAGAGATCTGATTAAGTAGCATATATAATTATGTACTTAGTAGTAGCTAACCAATAATATTTGTAATTATTAGGTTTGCACGTGTATTTGGTACAACACATTTAACAATACATCACATTTAACAGAGGATCATTCGAAAATTTTTACCTTTTGCGACCAAGCGTATCGACTAGAGATATTTCGTTGCGAGAAACATTGTTGGTGAGAGACGAATCAATTTTTTGTTGCATCTCAGATAAGAAAGACTTATTTGTTTACTGAATAAGACAAAAGAGATCATTTTATACTGTAAAATGAAAGAAAAAAGACGTTTTTATGCTAATTTTATTAAAATGATTTTAGGTGAAAGGACTACGTGGTGTAATTATACATACAACATGGAAAGATCTGGAAACTTGGTTGAAACTTAATCTGGATCTATTTGCGATTTATAACGCTAAATCTTAATCTGTAATATATTTGGTAATATATTTGCGCCATTTTTCATAATAACATAGAACTTTTAGTTCTGAAGAAGATTAATTAGCAGCAAAGCTCAGTAGTAGCTTTCTATTCAGTGCAATGGATTTTGAGAAGTATTATAAGACTGAGTCGGATGGAAATTATGCTGTACATTTTGTGAACAAGGACAAACTGTCTTCACAAGAAATTAGAGAAATATTTTCAGCTTATGGGGATGTCCTGAGCATAAACGGCGTTAAAAATGGTGACACAGGATTTAGATTTGTTAAGTATAAAACCTTGCCTGAAATAGAAGAATGTTTTAACGGTTTGAAAGATGGTAGTAAGATAGAGTTACTGCCAGAAAAGAGTAAAATGAATGAATGGATGAATAAGAGAAGTTCAAACCAAGCAGCAAGAATGGGAAATTCATTTAAAAAACCGCTTAACAATGACAGGCAATTCAATTCTGCAAGTTCTAGTTATAACAGAAATTTGTCGAACATTGAAACAAACTTTACTCATATGGGAATTTCTAATGAAAGTAATAGAGCAGATAACTTTTCACATAATAATGAAAATTTTATGAATAATCATAAATCTACTCAAAATATGGTTAAGGACGATGAATCACGTTCATCAGTATTTAATAGAAATTCTTCATTATCTTCAGGACAACGAAGATCTTCTACAGAGAGTAACTCTTTGGATACTCTAGAGTATGAAAAGTATTATAGAGTATGTAAAAAAGACAAGACTTATACTTTACATTTTGCAAACAAGAAAGGACTCGACCTTGATGAAATAAAAGAGTTGTTCTCATCTTATGGAAATGTTGTAGCCGCATTTGTCGGAGGAGATCATGGTGGATTGAGATTCGTAAAGTATAACACACTGGAGGAAACGATCAGATGTATAAAAGCGCTTCAAAATGATGATAAGATAAGCCTGTTGCCACACAAAAATAAAATTGGGAATGAAATGACAGGCACAATATGTGGCAAACAATTTAATTCGTTCTCCAATCATAATGAAACTAATCGACAGGAAAAATTATCAGAAAATGAAGAAAAGCCAATTTGTAATACAAAAACTTCTGATCGGGGTAAATTTGCAGATAGCAACAACTTTTCAGATAATACCTCTCACAGTTCAAGGCAGGATTATAAATCTAATGCATATGATATTAGACATAGAAATACAGATTCACAGATGCTTGATGAAAAATACTTGTCCTCAAGACAACAAAACCCTATTAATAACGAAAATCATAATCAAGTGATGAATAGGAAGCAACAGGAAACTACATTCTATTCAAGTAAGATTGAGGCAGATACCAAAATGGATAGAGATATGCGAAATAGCACACCCAAAATAATGCCGAAGTTGACTTCTGACACAGATGTGAATCTGAAAGAATTTGAGATGTGCGACATCTCATTAAATGAAATTAAGAATTCATCTAAATACTTATTCATTCCAATGCAAGAGATAATTGTTGCTAACATTGATATAAAATATGGCGTACATTACATCTTACATTTGCTTGAGAAATACAGTCCAATTTCATCGACGTTTATGAAGATAAGCTCTATAAATGTACGGTACTGTCGCATCTTGTTTAAGACTCCACAAGACGCGGTAGCTGTCGAAGAAGAATTTGATAATTTTGATTTAGCCGGAAAGAAGCTTGTTGTTTTACGAACATCACGAGTAATAGATGAAACTATAAATTACTATAAATAAAAAATAGTAAATTACTATTTTTTTTCTTTTCGGAAGAATTTTTCTGCCTTATTTTTCTTATAGTTGCTAGACTTGTTATTGGTTGGTTTAGATTTGATAAAAATCACCTTTGATATGGCATGTATGCATAGTTTGATGATAGAACATATTTGTTGATAAATGTATTATTTTATTATACATATTAATTTGACTATGGTAACTTGAAAAATTTGTATTTTTTTAAATGAAATTTTTGATAATGAATCATATGAGTGTTACCCATGTATACAATGTTTTCTTCCCTTGTCTCCTTTCTCTCTTCTTTTTCTTTCACTTAAACATTAAAGAAAGTACATTTGCATTTATATATATTTAAATTAAATCTGTACGTGGCTCTAATCTTAATGTCTTTTCATTTTCGCGTAATGCTATTTCCTACAATTAAAATGTAATGAGAGATCAAATCAGATCAAATATTAAAGAAAGAAAAAATGTAGAGGAATAAAAGAATATATTTTTTTATTCATATTTTATATGACTTTTTATATAAAAGAACACAAGAGATTAGCATTAATTTTACACATAATGTTAAAATTCCGAAACAAATAAAGAAGAATTTTCCTTCTTATTTGCGCAACGTAAAGTAAAAGAACCGACGAAAGATAAAAAAATGATTTTGTTTCAATTTTCAATTTTTGTTTGTAGCAAAATATGAGCATGCTGCATCTATTATCTTCATACTCGAGGTTTGTAGCGCGATTCTGGGTAACCTAACCTATTTCTTTGTTATTTACTTTAAAGTACACGTGAGTTGAGAGAAAAATGCAGTTAACAATGTCGAAAGGATTTAATAAAGAAGAAGCGCGTAAAATGCTTCTGCAAGAGGAACGATTCATTTCGCATGTATTATCTGTAATGCCTCTATCGACACGCGAATTAGGTGAATATATTCATTACAAATATTTCTGAAATTTCAAGGGTTAGATTTTTTTAAGAATAATTAAATAATTGGACATTTCACAATTTTATTTAGATGAAAAAAATTCTACGTCAACGAAGGAAAGAGAGCCTACAACAAAAAAAGGTTACTAGTTTTTTGGTTATTTGAAAACACAAGATAATCGTGCAGAGTTCAGCCTACTAATTAATAAAATTCTATCATATGTATTTTAATATATAGCATACAAGATAGTAATAAAAATTGTTATTTTAACGATAATACTTTTTGTTTTAAGAAAGTCTGCATTTTGCCCGTTTATCAAAGGAAAAACCTCTAATTTCGTGAACTTTATTGCTAATCTTTTCTTTACATCACATTTTCTATTGCAGTGAAGACTTTTACTGTACCAGGCAAGAAAACGAAAAGAGCAGCTTCCTTTAAAGAACTACATGCAAAATTAGAGGAGTTAAAGGGTGTAAAGTTGGATTATAAACAGAAGCTTCTTAAGAAAACTTTGAAAAATAGACTCAAGAAGAAGACGAAAAAAGAAGAGCGTTTGCTACAGAGGAAGCTTGCTAGGGTAGAACAGAATAAAGCTGGTGGTAGTAAAATAAAGACTGAAGATGAGGAGATACCGAAAGTGTCAAAACCAAAGCCAGTTTTCAATTCGGAGGGTAAAATGGTGTTTAGTAAATTTGACTTCTCAGAGATTGGCGTAAAGAAGAAATTACCTAAAAGTCAGAATGACCCTAAAAAGATGTTACAACAACTACAACAGAAAAAGGAAAAATTGAAGCAGTTAGAAGACTTAGGCGATAAGGAACAAGCTGAACACATTAGAGAGAAAGACGCATGGAAATCTGCATTGGCAAAAGCATCTGGTGAAAAAGTATGTACTCACCTTGACTCACATGTTTATTTCATATGAAAGACTATTTTTTTATCGCAGTTGTAAAGCCTAACAAAATATATACTTGATTTTATCTAAATTTTTCTTATAAATTCCTCATATTTTGCATGTTTATCTTTCTTATATTTTCCTTATATTTTACTTGTATTTTGCACATCATCTAATTCTTATATATTCTGAATTTGTCATTGTTGTTTGTTCTTTATATATAAATGTATATACGTAGCTTATATTTTTTAATGCATTTATATTACATTTATTTGACAGATTAAAGATGATTCCGAGCTGCTGAAACGTACTATAAAAAGGAATGAGCAGAAGAAGAAACACAGCTCAAAGAAATGGAATTCCAGGATAGAGAGCGTACAGAAATCTATTCAGGAGAGGCAAGAAAAACGCCGAGAAAATATCATGAAAAGGAAGAAGGAGAAGAAACAGAATAAATTGAAAAAATCAGCGAAGAAAGGACGCGTAATATCCGGAGTTTAGCCGTCGATTAATTACACGTAGCTATAATTTGTATCAAATTTACTCTAAAATTTATGTTACTACGTATACTTGATTATCTAAAACCATTCTATTCATTGATCTGATATAGAAAGACATTCTATCCTGTGTTACATTTGTCTAGCTAGAACAATTGAATTTTTATAAGTGTACATATTGAATGACGTACTTGTGTACAATATCAATCTATATAATACAGCCACAAATAATAACTTTATTCATTTGTAATTTCATTTGTATGTACATTAATTAAAAATCTGTATTTACATCGGTATGTATATCAGTATTGTAGTCCAGCTACTTTTTCTACGGTGACCGGATACATTTTAGATTACATCTATCGTGTAAAAAGCTCCACTCGCAAATATCGCGAGCAAATGGCGTACAAAATTTCACGTCAGTCACAGTCTATGTTGAATTGCGGCATACATACATATACGCAGACATTCGCACAAAAAGATACGATGCTCTACTTTTCGAACATCATTTTGTTGTAAACTTTTTATTTTATTTACTTCTCTCGACAATGTATATTTCGCAGGATCATTATCGCGATATGGTAGTGCTTTGAGTAAGGATGTCCAGCTTCCTTCCGATGCTCCAGCATACTCCAGCATGCTCCACTAAGACATCTATTTTCAGAGAGAGAGAGAGAGAGAGGCCGGTCAGTAAATGATTGGCAGATCTAGGACGAGAGCTTCGACAAAGCCGCCGTCTTCCACCTCCTGCTAGGTGTCTCCTAACGCCGCGGAGACTGCATTAGCGTGCGTCAAAGCCGTCCATAGCGGACTATGATCCACAGGCAACGGCACCGCCAAGGATGGTCGTGGCGATCTGCAAAAATGGAACAGTGCAATCACATCTGCAGAGACACGTTATATATTATGGAGACAACAAATTAATTTTTATTTAATAGATTAATTTTTTTAACAAGTTGCAATCTCGAATGGCGTCCAATATTTTGTTCCTAAACATGTCTGTGTGACGATATTGTAAACAATTTTATTTTGTACACGTGTCATTCCGCGCGGTTTCACTCTAGTCTGTTTCACTTTATTCTTAAATTCCATTCGTCCATTCTTTTATTCTTCACTTTGTACATATAAATTTTAGTCCTCTTTCATTCTATATATTCTATTATACTCTATTATACTTTCTTTTACATGCCGTTGACAAAAATGGTTCACTAACACACGATATTTTGTTGGAAATATACCGTCCATATCCATCGGTTATGGAATTGGACGGATCCGATGAATATTCGTCTAGGCGAGAGCAATAGAAATTACCATGTATCGATATTTTTCATTTGATAAAGAAATCCCGCGCGCGTCAGAAGAATTCTGTGCGATCCATTTTTAGTATACGTACACGCATGTCGAAGTAATTTGACTTGAAAATTACCGCCCTTTCCGATATTTCGACCGTGAACGTAATCACAATTGCGTCGACCAATCAGCGCGCTCGCTACCCGCGCTACGCGCTAGACGAAGAATTGGCAATTTGCGTTGGCAGAAGTGAGAGAACTAGAGAGAAGGGGCACTTCGTCGGAAGGACGCTCGGCGTTTTCTCACGGTTTTCCCGGTCCGCCCGCGGTTTCTCCTCGCGATATCGAATCCGATCGCGTCGCAATTGCCGTCGAATAGCCGATTTTCGAACTAATGAAGCATCGCGCGAATCGTTCGAAGCTCGTACGCGATCGCTGTAATAATGCACGTAGCTCGCGGCCACTCGAGCCGCGCAATTACTCTCGATTGCTCTCGGTACAAAGCTCACACACAGGTAGATATTCCTATTAATATTTATATAATAATCCTATTCTCCTGTCAAAAGAAGAGAAACATCGACTTTATCGCTCTCGTAGAATGAGATGAGGGTGAGAAATAAAAAGTCATCCGGCGATGACTGATTTTTCGGGACATTTATGATGCCGCGGCGATGCCGCGATGGGGCGGGGGGGGGTGGAGGGGGAGGGGAGGGAGAAGGAAGGAAGCGCGTACAGGCGTCGCGTCGGTTCGTGTGAATTTTCTTTATCCGATCGCTTGCGCCTTTTTCGCGAAATATCGAGTCCGATCGCGTTGCAATTGCCATTAAATAGTCACAACAGTTTGATTCTCGTCCCTAATGAAGCATTTGCGAATCGGTCGAAGCTCGCAATTATGCAGTTGGCAATGCAAATTGTTCGCGGCTATTAAGAGTCTCGAACTAAATGCGATCGCTTTCGGCACAATTAAGGCTCACGGGTGAGATAACCTTTTTTGTTTTTTAGTACCACATTCCTGAATCGAAAAAAGAAATGCATCAACACTGGAGCCTTATTGCTTTCGTCGAATAAGTACGGAAGCGATAATGGGAAATAAAAAGTCATTCCGAAAATATTTACTGAAATATGCTGAGGAGGAAAGCGAGTGAGGAGGAGGGGATCGAGGGGAGGGGAAACCTAAAATAATTTTGGCGTCACCATTGTCGCAATTAGGTAGGAGCGTCGTGCAATCAGCGCGTTTCTCCTGCGATTCGTGTAACGCGAATAAATTCAGATTTAGGTAGAAAAGGAGGAGAAAGATAAATGTAGTTTCGCGCGTCGTGTGACGCGCGCTCAGGATATGAGTTTTCGCGAATCTTTATTCAATTATATCGCGTTCTCTTCGAGAAATATCGAGTTGAATTGCACCGCGGATGCCGCTAATTAGAACGGCAGTCCGATATTCGTCGGTCCAATGAATAATCCATGTTTTTTTCGCGAGGCATGTAGTTATACGCGTAGTCATTAGAATTACATAGACGCTATATTATGCGCTTCTCGACTGACGAGAGTGCTTCGGCATAAACACTTGTAGGTGAGATATTCTTTTTATTAATTTTAAAACTGCGCGCTCTTGTGAAAGAAATATCTACTCGAAATTAATTGGAAATTTTTATTACGCGTAAATATAGGAGGTGGAAAATGAGAAATCGTCTGCTACGAAAAATTCTTGGCGCCAGAAAAGGGGGAGAGGAAGAAGTTCTAATTTAACGCCATTATTTAACAATGATATGTTTTAATTATGACTTTTATTTTTGAATTCATGTTTTAATTATAAATGTTTCAATTGTGTTTCAGTTTTCACTGTTGTCCAACTAGCATCGTCTTTTGCGCCTACGACTCATCTAATTCATATAAATAAATCAATTTAGGAAAAGCGAAAACAAAAAGGGGATTGCAAAAGAATAGATAAAAAAAGAAACTATGCAAATTTCGCGTTTTCTTTAAATAATATTGAATACTTTTATTGCATGAATGACAAACGAATAGGCATTCCATACATTTTCGCAGTTTTTTATATCCAATCGTGCGCGTTCTTTGTGAAATATATCGAATTCAATCCAATTGTTGTTATCGCTAATTAACGAGTAATCTGTTTTTTGTCGTTTTAACGAATATTACACATAGTTATTTCTTTTATTAATTTGAAGGAAAACTATATTACGAGAGAAATGTTTCAAATAATTTAAAATTAATTAGAGACTCTCACTGAAATATGAATGAATAATAAGTAGTTATTTTTATGTTTTTACAGCCTTTTTTCCTATCTTACGCGTTCTTTACGGAGAATATCAAATCCGCGTCGTGATTGCTGCTGATTAACGGGCAGCTGATTTCCGTCAACTTAACGACGTGTTAGTGGCTTCGTAGAATGGCGCGTATACTGTTATTAATACGTACAGTTTCCGTTCGCGCGAATTTTTTTATTTAATTATTTTCTCTGCAATCGTTTGTATGTGAAACATTTCTTTTTCATTAATTTTGAAACTGCACTCTTGTAAAGGAAATATTGATTCGAAGTTAGAGATTCGTAATTCGTATAATTAGCGGTATCTTTATGAGAATTTTCGTGAGTGGGATGAGTAATTTTAACGTATCTCATCGTTATTACCTCGACGGTGCCAAAGCCGGATGCTAGTCAGGACTACTTAATTCGAGAGCGGTGCTCTGCTCGGGATCTGAACGCTCCTCGACGACGGTGTCCAGGTCCAGGGATGAAAAAGCTCGAGATCCTCGATCACCTCTTAAGGACACAGTACGTGCCGGTCGATCAATGCCAGCTGCGGGAATGCCGACGACATGTAAGTTACATTATAAAAAAGAATGCTGATATCGTTAACTTTCGTTTGAACACTCGCACTGTCAGTTGCAAGTTTTGACGGTTCGAGAGGCTGTCACTTCAGAATCGAAATTATTTATGATGATTAAAGATGAATGTTTTTAACGCGACGCAAATTAAAATATTTTCCCTCTTTTTATTCGCTTCGTTGGCTTTGCTTGCGATTATCGAAGTTCCAAGAATATCCACCGGGGCGGATATTTGATTTGCCATTATGTCGATTGACAAAGCTTTCGACATCGGAAATTTCTACTCAGATTAACTACGGGAATCTCTAAAATTCGTATAATGGCTAAGCTAATTTACGTACAAACGAATCATGCAAATCTAATGTAGCTTTTTTTCATCTTTTTATTTAAGAATCAAAGAAACGTTGCGGGCGAGCCTATTTTCACAAAATAAAAGTAAAATTGTCCTAATGTGTCGTCTATTTTAATATTTTTAGTAAAATAGTTGCGTACTGAATAAATATTACATCTCATTTTTATTATTATTTTTTATGTTCTAACTTGATTTCTTAATTAAATCTTATGGCATTATACGACAAGCCACACAAGCGCTGGTATATTCTATAAGAAAATACATACTTTTTTTTTAAATGCTAAAGAAATTGCTAATTATCGTAAAAAATATATCCGGGCAAACTTCTAAGAATCGAGCGATGCTATTAACTACATATTTTACCTAAATCCTCTCTCGATGCTGCGTTTGCCAACAAATAAACCTTTCAGTGTGGATTAATTTCGTAGAATAAAATTTTATTCTAAATATACATGCATTCCTTTAATGATATGAAATAAAGGTTAACTTTAAACAAGTAAATTTAGGTAACTAATTTAAGCTTATACTGTGTGTGAAATTTAATCCTCTTTAACGAGAATTAGGGAGGTTCCTGATATAATAATTAATTAAATAGATTTAATCTCTCTCTGTTATTAAAAATTTTTCATTTATTTTCCCCTTGTTTCGGCGCACGTATGAATTATATTTTGATTCACGGGAATAAATTTTAATTACAGAAAGGTATCGAAATGAGAACAAACAGAACAATTAATAATATCACATGTTACGATAATGTATATTCAGGCTATTTTGTGACAAACTTTTAATTGACTTTTTAATTTTTTGTGCAATTTTCTTTTAACAAAAAAAAAAGTGAAATACGGAGAGTTTTAAAATTATAAACAATTATAAAAAGTAATCACTTTTAAATTCCAAGACACGAGTAGATAATAAAATTTTATTTTTCAGTTAAGGTTTAATGAAATATTTAACTGTAATTAATTCAAAAAGTCTTAATCATTAAAATAGTTAATATTAAAAATTATGAAAGAAGATTCGATAAAATTTTTGTTAAAAGAAAATGAGGTTTAAGGTTTCTCAAAGAATCTACATATAAAATTTGTTATGCACATGACGCGTGTATCACATATCTTCCCTTTCTATGTAGAGGTAATATCTCTGAAAACTAATATCCAGTAAAAAAAAGTTGTGATAGAAATTTTAAATTCGTATGTTATATTCATGAGGCATTTATCTTTTGCTTTTCGGCGGACAATCTCTTGTTAGAAGATGAATATTGCAGACGGTAAATTTTATGCCTCGACTACTGTATGCACTAAATAGTGATCCAGAACGATCTATTTATCTGACTACTATCTCATGTTGACTGCGGATTGTCGTAAATTGAGGATTTGTGTGCAGTCACAATGGACACACAATATACCTTATGTTGTGAATCGTCCACGCAGGACCATAAAAAACTTTTTTGTTAGCTGCGGTGGAGACTGTATTAGTAGTATGTGAAGAAATAAATCCGCCTTTCCGCGCTCGAATGCATTGCGTCGGCTTCTAAATTATTTTTTTCTTTTTGCTTTACGCTAGTCGATGTGTACAGAGAGGCACTTTAAAAAGTCTAAAAATTTAGTCGAGAATTTCACGTGTTATTTTTTATTATTTTATCTTTATGATATTACAAAAGATTTTTTTTACCAGCAGGAATACATTATCATCTAGCTTTAAATTACGTTGAGAAATTCTAAAAATGTAGGTATATCGAGTTAAGTTTAGTAATAAAAATAAATTTGCACCAGTTTATGTAATAAAAATTATGAAAAGATATATATTCTGTACATAAGTCTAGATCACATTACGTTTTCATTGCATTTATAAATTTTGCTGATATTTAATGACGCATTATTTGTAAAATGTTATTACGTTATTATGTTATATGCTCAGATAGTTTCATAAATTATTACGCGTTTGTTTACTGAATATATTGTTTGTAATTAAAACAATATCTCCATTAATAAGTGAGAATTTAATGTTCTTTTCTATCAAGCCTTTTGATATCGACGCACACGCACACATCAGACTGTCTATTACAATTCTAAATTAAATTAAATTATTTGTACATCACATGTGATATTATTAATTTGACACGTTATAACATTTATGCGGACGATTTAGAGTGATGATAACGCGAATAAATTAGTTCATCGGGTTACGCAATTGTTTATCGATACTCCCGCAAACAATATGTAAATGGATGATGTTGGGGTATATATTAGCGATGCAAATGCTTTTATTCGAAAACGACGTTTATTGCCGTATATTTGCTGCTATGTACTGGCGGTTCTGTCGCAGCAAAAAGTACCGAATGCTAGATAACAAAAAAACTTTTCGTAAAGTGAATTTTAAATGTAATGTGAATGGAAATGGCGAGATAATAATGCGGTCATCCTCGATGCTTACTCCCGACTACGCGGAATGCACATGCACACACAAAATCGCGACCGGATAAGGTGTCGCACGGTTACGAGAGAAATGGCGCACCGGAGCGCCATATTTTATGCACCGCGTTGCACTCCACGGAAATGGATTATCAATGAACGATGTAAGATCCAATTTTTGATACTACGGCGCGATAGATCCGTTTCATTGCGATATCGCGTTGCCACGATTTCCCGGATAAGAAATTTATTTCCGCTTGTCGTAAAAAATTTAACATAACGGTCTTCGCGACCTTTGCGATTTTAAGAATTCTTTTTGCAGACAAATTTCATAGTATTTTGATATTAGCAAATAATTCGCTACACTTGATTTAGATCCAGAAATAATATTTCATACATCTTCGCGCTTTTTGGGTGCGATTTATAATGTACAGATTATTTTGCGTTGAAAAAAGTGTGACAAGAGTTTAACCGCGAATTTATCGAGTATTCATTTTTGAATAGAATTAATCGGCTATACGCACGTCCACCACAGTTTCAAACTAAAAATATCCACCGGTCATTATTGAATATTTGAATGTTCAGGTCAGAATGCAATCTGCTGTAGAGCTTCTTCTGTCCTCTTTATGTTTAGCCCAATGGTCTCTCGTACGACCGGTATTACCTCTATACGAGTGCATTTATATGCCATTGCAAGAGAATACTTGCGTATTATGCATATATGCTTATATTCAGTCAGTTCGAGAGTCGAAGAAAAAAATGTAGAGAGAGAGAGAGAAAGAGAAAAATAAAAAACAACAAAGTAGCCGCTATTAAAACGAAAAAATAATAGGGAACAAACGCAGTTGCATTTCATTTCTCGTTTCCTCTATAAATCTAATCTAAATTTATGACATCTTCAATAAATGTCACATCGTTATAAACTTATCAAGTTGCACTGTTGCTTATTTCATGAAAACAACAATCAGCAATATATTATTTTATACCATTCAATTTAAAACTGAAATATTTTAGACACGGTATTCATGAATAATTTGAAAACAGACTAAATAATTTCGCGCATACAAGAAGTTCATTATATGTTTAATAATTTTCTCGCGGCTAGTTCGCACATTCTATCCGGTTGGTTGGCATCACATATTTAATTTTGCACGAGTGATTTGGTTTCTATTCAGTGTTTCTATTCACACAGCGGATATCTGTTCCGCGTACGCGCGTGTCCTAGTTTCACTTTTAAACTCGGTGGGTGCTCACCTAGCCGATGAACCGGGCTGAAACGAACGAGGCTCAATGCGCCATGATCCAAATCACAGTTTCTTCGCCGGGCCCGTTCCCTGGCGAGTTTCGCTCTTCTCCGTAGGCAGCAAATTACCATTAACGCTAGCAGCGGAAATCCCAATATGCAAGACACGATGGGTATGATTATGCTCTCCGGCGTAACTGAAAGATGCAAATTAGTCACGTGTTAGATAATTTCGTGAATTAATATCAATCTTGTTTTATTACTATATTACGCGTAGTTCTTCTGCAACACAAACGTTGAACAGTATTTTTCGACGGCAATTTTGCTTGTTTAGCATAAAAGTTTAAAGTATCAACGGTGCGATATTTCGTCGAATGTTTCGTTTTTGTAGAATTATTTTTTTGATAACATCGCAATCATTCACGCAAGCTTCTCAAATTTATTGGATTTATTCAATCAAACAATTGTTGATATGTCAATTTTATTAACTGTTTTAGTCGATAATTGTTACAGAGATTTACTAGATAGATACATGATATAGAAGTATTATTTTATAATATACACGAAAAAGTGATTTTATTTTTATTATCTACGATGTATCTTTGAAGCACGTATGCCATACTAGTTGTTCGTATATTTTAAGATACGAAGCGAATTCTATTATAACAAGACAAAAAGGGTATGCATTTCTCGAAAGTTTGCCAGTTTCATGAAATTTTCAAGCGTGTAATAAGAGCGAAGTTGGTTAGTCGAATCGAATTAGTGGGTATTATAAGACGGGACTCAAGATGGTACTGATTAGACTTTCACAGTCCGCATTTAAAAGAACTTAAATCTCCGACTTTCTCTCAATTACGACAGAGCTGTTCGATTAAAACTTTTTGCGCAACGTGTAATCGTAATGTCGACATTTCTCAATAAAAGCGTCCCAGTTCTTCCAGTTGGATTATAAGCGCTATTTTCTCTGTATATGTAATACATAGAGCTTGATTTAGCTTTACAGTATTATTCTTCCTACACGATGCAAAGGAAAGCCAGGTTCTTTTGAGAACTTTTAATCAAGACAGCGCGCAACTTCTAAAGTACAAGATACAATACAAGTTTTGACTTATATAACTTTATTTTCGATTTTATTAAGTTACTTTTGCCATAAATAATCCAAACATAAATCTTTATTTAATAACTGCATGTTAATTAAATTATATTAATTGCTTGAATCTGATTTATTTTAAAGATTAGAGTAAAGAATATTATTATTAGAAAAAGAGTATTATAGCTTCCTCTAGAGATTACGTATAATCATACTTTGTAAAAAAATTAGATATTTCGCGTATTGTATGCTCGTCGTATTTTTTTTTGCATTGTGTATTTGCCGTGTCTCACGTTTTGCCGAGGGCAATGCTTCTGGAAATTAAGGATTTGTTTTTAGATCGACGTGCGCGCGAACTATTTTTTGAAGCAGTTGTCCCGTAGTTGCAAATTAGAGCTATTGTGGGGATTTGAATGAAGCACCGATTGCATACTGCGCGAAGTCCAAAGTTTCTAAAGTTTTAACGTCAACTAATTAATCCGACAGAAAACCGTGACGCAAGTGGCTCCGTCGCCTCGCCCGAAGTACTTTATCCATTGAAAAGGTACTCTCCAGGCTCATTAAATGTCAATAGTCTATTAATTGCGAAGTTCTTAAATTGCATTTGTGAAAATAAAATCAATTCCGAATTATTTTGAGAGTAAGATCTCTTTACATCGGATATCGGTATACCTATATCAGTTCACGCGTCATTGCACGATAGAGGCAAACAGTAATAGTAATCTGCAGGTAAAGCCTTTGATCGACGAGTGATCGAATAGCAGTACTGTGTTATTGTATTAACACGCCGCTAACTTGTTAGCGGATTCGTGTTTCTCGTAATTCACCGTATAGCTCGCCGTATAACGGACGAACGGCTGACACTAATTATATTATCAATCCGCTCTCTCTCTCTCTCTTTCCGCCTCTTTAAACCTTCCCTGCTTCAGCTACTCGTTTGCAATTTAACATCGCCGCGGGCGCGATCTAATACTTCATACAAGCGTCTAATTAAACGTCATCCCCTTCGCGTAGTTATAATATACCGTGTCTTCAAAATGAAACTGGCAGCGTGACTTAAGATAACGCCAACGAGATGCAAGCCCGCCGTGTATCTCTT
This sequence comes from Wasmannia auropunctata, assembly GCF_000956235.1. Classification (NCBI taxonomy): domain Eukaryota; kingdom Metazoa; phylum Arthropoda; class Insecta; order Hymenoptera; family Formicidae; genus Wasmannia; species Wasmannia auropunctata. The sequence continues at coordinate 1,292,924 of NW_012026821.1, read as the reverse complement.
GTAGTAAAGCGGAGCTCGGTGTAATTCAGCTGAGAATTAGAAATATTAGAAACATGTGTTCGTGTTCTTACCTGTCGGGTACACCAAGATCGTAGGCCTTTTGGAGTGCGGAATCGTTGGCATGGTAGGTCGACCAGCTCTTACTTCGGCCGACATTTTCCTTTGTTCTGCAACTGAATGGAAATTCACCTTTGAACTGACTTTTCAGATCTCGACATTCTGACTTCAATTCGATGTATAACATGTCAACTCTGTACACAATCGCAAAATTGAGGAAGTAGACAAGACGAAATAGAGAGAATAAAATACAATTTTAATTGAAGACTTGATTGCGGAGCATGTTTTTGTTCTTCGAATTCTATACTATATACGCGTAGGGGTAGTGGAGCTACAGCAGAATACAATCAGGAAGGTCTTGTCGCGCAGCAATTCATCAACAGTTATATGTCGCTGTCATTTTCGACGAATGCTTCGACGACGTATTATATTCGGGAAGCCGAATGACGATTTTTATGTTTCTCGCGTTGGAATGCATGGCTCGTTCGTCGCTCGGCGAGCTTGGAATCGATATGCTAGTACCCGTGACTCCGGTTTCAACGTGCGATTTGCACGCGCCGGGAATCAGTTGGCGATGTTCGCGCCTCGTCAGAGACATGAAATTGCTGCCGTTGCCCGCAGCTCACAGAGAATCTTCACAAGACTCGAATTTCTTCGCGTTCCATTGTCGGATTTGCTCAGTTACCTCCGGGATTCAAATTATTTGGTGAGACAGCGAGCAATGCCGTGACGTGGAATTTTTACACATATTTTATACTCGATATGAGTATCTATTTAACAGATATTAATTATTATATTGATGTTTATATAAAAAAATAATTCAGCAAATAACATTTTTACTATATAAATTATTTTAAAATAAAGATTATAATATGATACAGAGATGTATGTATAATATACATTACATTATAATACAAAAAATAATTCTATAATGCGTATCATATTTGGTTACACTGACATTTTAGCTTCGTTATCACTTTTCTCATTAATATTTAATGTGTCTGCCTCAAGGGATGAAGAAAATGTGAGAAGAGTTTTCCCATATGCGGTGTATAATTCATGGTCACTAGAGAGTTATCTCTGTATCTTTTTCTTAGTGATGCTAAAAATGCCTTAAAAATATCATGTAAAAGAGCTGCTTAAAATACAGGAGTCCTACCGTTCGTTTTTAATTTCCTGTTTTTACCGAATGTTGATCTTAGTGAATTATATAAGTACTAAATAAATTGTAAATAGTCCTTTTAGAAAAAAAAAATATATATTTGAATAGTTAACATTAATTTTCTCTCAAGAAATATTTTTTCCTTAGACAAATTTTTAATATCTTTAAACTTTTTTGCAGACATATTCCGATTTTCTTTTCAAGTACGTTACTTTTTTTTTTAAATCTAGGACAATTGCACAAATGTTCATTGTTCAGTCCACGAGAAAACCGATGCGACAATGCAGGGATATTGTCCGCGGTTGAAATCTAGATGCAATAACAGGGAACGGTAGATTATCGAGAATTTGCGATATCGCCGGACGTCAGGGGCAGATAATGCAGGATAATGCGCGCACGTAAAGGCCCAGTTGGCGTGGTTAGGGCGTAGCACAAATTGCGAAATGCAGTTAATTTCCTGCGGCGGTACGAAGATTTCTCACGAAATCGAATTAATTTTATGTGTTGTCGCCATATTGTCAAGCTTTATCTATTAGTTTTCGTGATGCGCGTTTGCTCTAAATTAACATTAGAGTTAAATTTACATCGTACGTTTAGAAATATGCATATATCTTATGTGAAAGAGCTGCTCGCGATTGCCAATTTAGAGTCAGCTTGTCGTCTGCTTTTTACCGTCTCTCCGTTTCGCGTCCCATAGCAGATAGGATTCTCATTAGTCTCCCGATATTTTCTGCAGGATTCGGCGTATACCTTTCTCCGATCGATGTTATCCGGCTTTTGTCAGACCACCCTTATTTTTTCTGCGGTGATTTGTCGAATATTGCTATTATAAATCGTTTGGGGATGTATACTTTGCTTAGGCGTGAAGAAACTTCGACTGAATACAATACTCGCAGAGAGGTGGGGAACTCGTTATCGTATCTTGAAGAAACAGCTTCGAAGGCACGTAAAGATTTTTTTGTTATGCTCGGGGGAGAGCCTGATCATTTGCTTAACCTACACGGTATGGTGAGACGAACTAAATTGGAGAAGAAAGAAAAAAAATTATTGTTCTCGAACAAAGAAGTAAAATTAGCGGACTTCTTAATTATGAGAGATGATAAAGAATGGTATTATTTATGAAGACAGAATTTATCTGGCTTTAGGCAAAGGGTACTTTTAAAAGTGGAAAGCGCTGTGCAAATAAATATATCTTTTCAATATCTAAGAAATATTTACCGACAAAATATTTGCATGTTTGGCTTTACAACGCGAATTCAAGATATAAAGTTTCGAACTGTCCTAAAGAAGAATAAAGTCGATTTATCAGCGTGCTGCGTTGCGTGAAAGCTGAGTTTTAATAAAAACAGAGAATTTTGAGATATTGCCGCTATTTCAAACGTCGATAGCACTTTCGCGCGTCGAGCTAGATTGTCATCTCAACTTCTTAGTCTTTTGATGGAGTCTTTTTCTCTTGGCGCACATTCGCGGGAGCCTACGAGATTTTCTGGTCGCCAGAAAATGATAGTTACGACGTGCCTGTTATCTAAGTAGGTCGGTTAGTTCGGTGCGAAAAATCTCGTTTCGCGGAACATATTCATGTGAGAGAAATAGTCAACTCCCCTTCGAATCCTTGGCGTTACACAATTGTATCAAGAAGCAACATCTTGCGAGAGACTTTTACAAACACTGAAACAGCATGCTAGTCTTCCTAAAAGAAATTATAAATTTAAAGAATGGAACGTGGGAGAGACGATCTAATAGTTACGTTGAAAAAACTTCTCGATCTCGTTTGTTCCTGTTTTCGTGAGAAACGCGAAAAGATTCGTTCCGTTCTATCAACAAGTTTTCATCTACCGAGTGCATGTACTATCACGCACGTTTCGCGACTGTCCGCCGCGTAAAGTGCAGGCACTGCAGGCTAACAGCTCTATCTGCATTTCCCACATTTTGGCACGCTATCGGAATACGAGCGGTATGTATGGCCGCAGGAAGTTGGTACTCCATATTGCCTCAACATCATGGAATGCCAAGGTATTTACGTCGCTTATGTATACAGGTTCGTCCGTATACCGGTCTCCAAGACAGGCGAGATGTTTGGTCCGGGTTTGCATACGATGTCGCACCGGCAAATCCCGTAGTGAGTGAGGTACACTCGCGTTTATGCACATGCATGCGCGAATATGAGCTCAGGCATTTCTGTGCCTCCAGTTTACGTACACGAAAGACGCAATACCATTGTATGCGATATGGGTGGGAGATTAGAATCGACATTATAACTGTCTATCTATCTGTCCATCTGTCCGGGATTTCATCTTGATAATGGATATTGATAAATCTGGACTTCTATTCAAATATCTTGAGAGGCAGGCATTTTTTTGATCCAATATAATTTCTTCTCGCTTTTACTCAGATCAACATATAGAGTGGATATTGATTGTACATGTCGATTTGAGATTACATTGGCTTAAGATTTAATTGCAAGTTTAATCTCCGAAATTATTCGCTGCGCGGTCGATTTCATAGCGTCTAGATAAAAGGTTGGAAAGAAGCGAGAGGAAAAACGCGGCCTTGTTTTTTTTTGTGAGCGATTAATTTGATTCTCATTATGTCGGTCAGATTTTATTTGGCTCTAGAGGAGGTCACTTAAATCGCGTCATTTATCATGTACTCCATTAATTAGGGCAACCTCGATCATATCACAGATAAACTGCACGATTTATCCAGCCTACTCTCTCACCTTCCGCCACTTCCGCTCTACGCTCTTGTTATCTTCCTTTAGGTCACGAACGCGAAACCTCATCTCTGACCTTTAACTACATCATCATTGAAATTAGAACTTAGAAACCGCTAATTTGCCGCTTCTAAGTTCGAAGCTGAGAGGTCGCGGTCAAGGCTTGGTCAAACATTTTCTAGGTCGTACACGAGATCTATTTACTAAATGTAGATTAGGGATTGCAAAATTGCTCGAGATTGTTTACTGACTTTAGCAATAGTTTCTTAATTGATTCGCTCCTAACGTCAAATGCAGTGTCATGATGAAATCTTCGTGGCTTCGTTAGAAAGTTAGGACCTGTTAGGAATACCCTCTCGTCGATGTGGTTATCAATTGTAATTGCTTCTTGTGAGAGTCTCATTAATTCTTAGTAGTAGCATCGGTCTATTAATTTCCCGTCTGGCGAAACAATCATGGCCAATGCAATGTTGTTTGCACATGCATGCACGCTATGCGCTTTGAAGGTTGGGCGCTTCGGACCATTACGTGAGTACAATCTCGTTCCGAAATTGCTTGTGAGACAAAACGACACGAACAAACGTGATTGTGACGTGAGGTTCGAGACCTAAATACGGCTATACAATTCCCAAGAATAAACACCTTTGTTTTCTTTGCTTCTCTCTCAATACCAGGAATAAAGCAATAAAATGTTGCTTTCAAAGATAATTTTTTTAAAACAAAATTATTAAAGAAAATATGCGGAAATTAGTTAAAATAAAAGAATAATGTGTAAAATATTTGTTTAAAATGGCACTGGTAAATAGATGTTCTATGTAAATGTATAAAATTTGAATCCTTGGAGCAATAAATGATGAAATCTTGTATCTGTAATTTTAACTTTTGATGCAGCATGGTAAAGAGCTATAACAAGATTCCATTATGCCTGTTAAAAACGATGTTCTTTGTACATGACCAAAGTGTTAGTTTTTAATTTCGAGACCGAAAGATACGTCGATAAGCAATTTATTTTCAGTTTCTCGCAGGTTTAGTTTGGAAAAGTATTTTTCTACGAAAATTGAACGAAAGTTTCGTTGATGCAAAAGATACAGCTTACTTCTTAGCCTCCTCCTGCGATATAAATATCTATATCCACTCCTCTCTTCTTTTACCTTTCAAAGCAAATATCTTTAAATTTTTAATGCTTCTTTCAAGTCTCCTTTGATCGACAAGCAGCATGATTTTCTCGCAAAAATTTACGACACATTTTATTTGGTGTTAATTTTGACAAGATTTCGAGATTTTGATGAGCTGTCGCAAATATTCTTGGAAAAAATGTAAATAAATTTTGCATATTCTTCAAAAGCGAAATAATTACATTGCAAGTTTTATTGGAAAAAAAATATATAAAAGAGTGTGGGCCGCAGGTTATTTCTGTCTCAAAATAAAAAGCTACTGCCGACATAATATCAATCTATCTTTGTTTCTCTGTGACTTCTCTTGTTTTGGGTCGCATTGAAGCTCAGATATTTTATTCCTTTAGTCTGGAAAAAATACAAGTATTGCGATTTTTATGTCTTTCAGCGAATTGAAAATCTACATAACTAATGGTTTATCGTTCTCGGTGTATTCTTCATGTGTTTTATTCATGTATTTTATGAGAAAGAAAACGAGAACATTCAGATGTTGCAGTAACGAAATAAAATATACCAAACAATAAATAATGTGAATGAATGAAGAAATAATGGAAAAGAGAAAAGAGTTATTTATCTTGTATAAAGATTACTTAAATATTAAACAAATTAAAATTCAGTTTTATAAAATTTGTATCTATTTTAAAGCCGGAAATAAGTGCATCTCTTTTATTTTCACGTGAATAAGAGGACTTGATTATAAGATTATTGTGAAATAATCTGATTTCTGTCAGTATTAATATTTGATTAAGTACTTTTTTATTATGAACGCGCGAGGTAGAGTTTATCGATCCGATAGAGTTATAGTTATAATTCCACCGTAAAGATGGAGGAGATCATAAAGCTTATCATAATTTTTCACGTCTTTTCACGTCTTTTTCGCGTTTTGTGATTTTTCGATGTACCATGCTGTTGCTTCAACGTGCCATACATATATGTATAAGCTATGTACATGAGTGAGTGATAATGCGTGACATTTGCCTAGAAAGGCCGTGTTATACCGAAAATGATGTTCAAAGAGTATGCACAAACTAAATTTATCACAAAGTGGCGTGTCGTTTGATGCATGTTCTTCCAAAGCATATTCAATTATCCGTTGATAGACAGGTTAATTATGAACATGGTCTAATCTAAGTTTGGAGATTAGCGGCGAAAGCATTATTTTCGTGAAAAAAATTGAATCTTATAAAACGATATGCGTTAATGACGTTGACAGTATTGAGAAATTAGATTCAAATTCAACAATTTTGGCCACATTGCTTATTTTTGGAGAGCGGATAGATATGCATTTTAGAATACAGTCAATATCAGATGTGATTCCAATCGGAATAATAGAGTTGCGAGGCATTAAGCATCGCATGAAATTGGCGGCGTTATTGTCAAACTTTCTAACAAGGAGGCGTTATACAGAGTTCAACTGATCACTGAACAAGTCCGGAGCATCTCGTCGAACAGACTTAGGGATTGCAGATTATTCACAACTGTACAAGCAATTGGCCCATAAATTTGTAATTGTAAAGTTCTATTGGTTTCATAATTTCACTACTTTTTGCTTTATTGTGTAGAGTTTCTTTATTATAGGTGTTTCATCTTTTCATAAAGAAAAAAATCGATCTGAAATCGGTAGCCTAAAGAAGTAGTTTAAAGAAAATCCGCTAAGAAACATTCTGTATATGATCAAACATTTTTTTAAACTACTTTTATTATAAATAACCTCACTCTATTAAATGTGCCATGTTATACGGTTACAATACACAGACTTGAGATCAGAGCAATTTCGGCAACCAACGTAAGTCTTGCATCCATTAGACGTTCGTAAAATGTTCTCCCAACTACCAGATCTCTAATGGCTATTAAAGCCATTAAGGTTTTCCTAATGCGTCACACTTTACTTCGAAAGAAAAAGCAATTGATTAATTGTATAAATGTTCATGCTTAAGTTTATAAATTTGTAAAACTCAATGTGACTCTTATTTATAGTCAAAATCGTAAGTAGGGAGGTGGCATAATTGGACGACAAAGAATTTACGCGATTTACGGTTTCATCATGAAGATAAATGGCGAGAAAGAGTGCATATAGTGCAATAAAAGTTGCAATGGCTTCTTTTCCGTCAGTCGGACAGCGTAATCTTAATTTTTTTTTTTTTACTGGATCCTTCGTACTTTCCTATCTTTTGACGAGAAGTTATGCAGAGAGGAAGAGGAATTTGCCGCGTGCATTGCACATTCTTGAATTTATATTCTGAACGTGCTTCTTGGTCTCGGAGTTGCATGAGCACCCTTACATTGTACCCTCGCTGAATTTATTCAAGATTGAATCGCTACATTACATCCGGCGCTATTCCGCGTTATGAGTAAACTTCTTGTCTGGTGATATCCGGGATAATATAAGATTTTTATTGCTCAACTTAAGGACTTTTTATTTTTGCTGCGTCTAATAAGATCAGGTGAGATGAGGCAACATTCCGCGCCAGCTGCATCCTCGAGAGATATTATCGTATATTCTCTTCGGAAGCGGTTACTTACTACGAAGGATATTTTTGTTACCTAATTTAGCAAAATTTTAATTTAATCGTACACTACAATGATATCCTGCGCGAGCAGAATCTTCTGTATTAATCAAAAATAAGTTTCTTTACTTAATTGCATATATACGATATATACTCGTAAAACTTATTGCACTTAACGCCATGTTAGAATAATAAATGATTGACGCGATTTCCAGAAATAATTTTTGTTGTAACCGCGCCCTTGTTTCGTGGCATTTGCGATATTCATAAATATGTGAGGTGAACGATTATCGAGTCTGTAATCGATTGGCGCTATTCCAATTCTTGAATAAGATATTGATTGCCGTCTGTAAATACGTTTTACGTTAATATTTTTCTGCTACTATTTTGGTTTTTTGTACAAATTCGATTAATACAATTTATTAGATTACGTGAAGGAATTTACTTTGTCATTCTTTGAAAAAGTATTTTAATGGAACAATTCCAGACGCCTTCTTACATTAATATTTGCAGTCGGATGCTCGCGAGGCTCTCTCTCGGGTACCTTGGCGTTCCTCGCTGCGGACATTTTCGCGGAAAAGCTTTCTTCTGCGAGAATAACTCGCGTCAAACTTCGCGAAACAACTAGTTTCAAACGTTAACGAGTCGTAATTATTGCATCAATGCGTACGACATTACCGTGTAAGGAAAATAGATTGTTATAGCTTGTTTTTACTGAAATTGCAAGTACTTTTTGTGCGTAAAATTAATGACTCGTTTCATCTGCGAGTTACATTAAATGAGACAGAAAGGGAATTGTGTTAAATGCTGTCACGCACAAAAACCGTCAATACAGCAAACCGTGAAATTTATCACGATAAACTTGAGCGTTGGCTTGCGCGTACTCGAACTGTTGTAAAACTGTTTTGAAAATTTATGACTTTTTCCAGAAACGTGTCTGTATATACATATATTCGTTGTGTAACAACTGCTGTTCGATTCATGGCAGGCATTTCTGTCGATAAAGCATCTGAAATGTTAACACATCCAGTCTCGAAACTTTATGTCACCTGAATTTTTGCAAGAATATATTGAGACAAATCTTACGTATTTATGTCAAATGTTTAAAGTTTGAATTCGGATATAACACTGCATATTGCGGAAATGTTTCGTAATTAAAAAGTTAAAAAGTGACTCTTAAGTTTACTTAATATAATCTGACTGATATGCACAATTGAAGCTTTCAGCCGTATACTCTGCTTTGATCCGGTGAAAGAGGATACACATATTGCAAAGTGTGTTTACGTGTGCTGCATACAGTATACGCTGTATTCTCGTACAAAAACGTGTAGATTGACATACGTGGTAATTTTTTCCAAGCTTATAGAATTACTTTCCACACGTATCTTCCCCGTCTTGCAATACTTTTCGCACTCAGGTTCCCTACTGGATATAATCCAGCATAGAAATATTGTCAGCCAAGCATGCGCGCGTGTCGGAGGTATTAAATTCCGCATAACTTGGATGAGACCTACTGTTATATTTATCATATTGTACGCCAGTAAAATCGCTATTTAATAAGCGCGACCATTCATGCCACGGTATTTAATGTGTACTTTAAACTCTTGCTTCAGTCATTTACAATTTGCGTTTGCCAAAGAATGTGTGGAATGTGCATTTTACATGAAGGGCTGGCTGCGCGGTTTATCGTCGATTAAGGAAATAAAGTTTAGCTGTTTCCAAAATTTAATATTTCCCGCGGAGAGGAACGCGTATGAAAAAGTAAATAAACACGCGTTGGCAGTATATTATATTTTTTTCTGGAAAATAAATTATTCTTTTTCTTTTAGAAGACATATTTGGAGAATAATAGAGATAATGTGCAAACCGCGAATAGGTTCAATCGAGCGAATATCATTGCGCCTTCGCTCGCAGAATCCGTCCACTTTTTAAATCCGCCTTCTCATGCTTTTTCCCCGTCCGTTTCAGGACTTTTCTCGTAGATTTTCTGAAACTTGTTTTCACTGTAAACGACGTTATATCACCGGCAACAGAATCTTTCCTGTTTCCATGGAGGTTCAATTTAGACTTGGGCGAATCTCATTCTAAAATTTCACGCCGTTAAATGCAGCGATATGAAACTTTACAATCTATTACACTTAGCGCTCTGTATGATCATTAAAATGTATCATAACACAGGTTTTTTCATAACCGCGGCTTTATCGCAGAAAATTTCCACGGAAATACGTCCGTTGATTCAAATAAAAAAATATAGCGATGTGTTTTGCAGTTGCTGCCTCTCTACAATTTTGATATCAATTTTCTTATATTGTAATTCCTTCCATAACGTATATATTGCAAAAAAAAGGAACGAAACCATCTACTATTGCTGTTTCTAGACTATTATGACTGTCCATAATTGTCTTTCTCTATTTCTACAAAGAATATTTTATCATTTGTATACTTTGCCAATAGATTCTATCTTTTCCTCTAATTCTCTTTTGATCAACACGCGTGGATACATATTTGCGAGTCCACTTAAATGCTACGAGTACTTGTGTTACCTTCTCGTTAACCCAGATCACTAATGTGGATTTATCCTGTGGTGCATCGGAGCCGCATTAACGAGAAAATGTGATCTTGTCCAATCCAATTTGATCGACTACCTAAATACAATTAAGTCATGGTTTATTAATTATCGCGTTCTTGTTCAGTGATTCTATATTCTAATTAATATTAAAATTCTCTTGCATAACTTTTAAGCGCCCACCCGCTGTTGAATTTTTAAAGGTGATCTATCCTTAATGGAAATTTTCATGCTGTGATACCTCTCTATCGCAACTTTTGAATATTTAAATTTAAATTAAATTTACGTCAATATAATAAAGCGTTCAGTTCGCATGCGTGTGTATGAGTTAATTAAAAGATAGCCTATACCAGCGAGGCATAATTTATTAACGCTTTTTAATTTTACATATTTAATAGTTCCATAATCGGTTTTAATTTTTGCATAAAGGAAATTGACGCTAATTATGTCACATTAAAACTTTACGCAAATTTGCAAATTAATGTAGAATTCAAATTTTGTAACTTGCAAATTGAAAAATTGCACCCAATTGAATTAATGAACCAGCTACTTTTAAAAATTTCTTTCTTTTATAAATTGAGAAAAATGAATAAGGAATCTTTTATTATCTCTGTGTTTTTTATGAACTACAACAACTGCACTTGTGCCATTTAATTATCCGTATTTTATAAATAGAGAAAGAAATCGAGTCAAACGCTTCGAGTTAAACGAGTTGATTAATTGACGTTGGTCTAAAATAATCGAAACGAAGGAATGATTAAAGTGCTACAAATCGTTTATGAGAAGAGTGAAAATATATACGTTTTTGCTTTCTCGTGATTTTACAATTAGAATATGAGCTAGTACGGTATATTTCCAGTATGCTTTTAACGCTATGCAATATAAGTGTCGCTGTCGCTGCAATTGGGCGTCATACCGCTCCGCTAATTGCGACCCAGACACGAGGCAAAAGCGTGGGTGTCGGCGAATAAGAGCGAGAAATATTGATGAATGCAAAACGAACACCGAAGGTTTAAGCGCGAAAGTCGAGAGATCGAATGAAGGATAAGGAGCCGGTATGAGCCACACGGAGGAGAACTGAAATACTTTGCTTGCGCTGCGAATTAACGAAAATACTTTCACCGATATATGTACTAAAGCCGATGTATTTTCGCGTTTCGAAAGCGAGCAGCACGCAAGGATTTTTATTGCGATTTTATATCGATTTGGTTTATCTGGTTATAATTAATTAATAGAATTTTCGCTTAAATATTCTAGATAGGATGATAACTTTTTTTAATATTGCATATTTATTTAATAAAAGAATGATATCTGGTTTAATATACGCGAGCTTTTACAGCCATGTGGTTGCGGGAGTAAAATTTCATGCTTATAGAAGCGATGACTGTTCTGTGGTGTACGATCCCATATACGTGGACTATGATTTACGACAGGAACTTTCGACAACTTTCAAAAAGCATTCCTAAAGCGCAACAATGTGAGTTCGAGAGTGTACCGCGCGTGTGGTAGAAGTTTTAAAGTATTTATAACATAATGCCGCATTAAAATTCCTCAAGAATTACGATACTTGTAAATCATTGGGCGTAAATCTTCTATTAGCATTTTGTTTTACAAACAGTTTATCGCGCCAAGAATATATAATAGAAGCTTTATTCGCGCGTGCTTTATATATGTACTCTTGATTTGGCAAACATTTTTCCTATTTGCAATTATTTTCTAAATTTGTTTATTTGTGAGTTAACGAAAGAGGAAGAGTAAAGAAAAAAAAGAAATTTTTTTAATGTTTTCATTTTAAATAATTTTAAAAATTATCTGTAATTTTTATACGAAAAATAAAAAAATTTGAAACGGTGTACGTGAAAATTAAAAAATGCCTTTTTAAATACAGTTTATCCTAATTTTTTTATAAAATTTTTTTTCTATATTTGCAGTAATTTAGTGGAATTTAATTTTCATTAATATAGAATTTACTTTCACTTGATCTCTCTGCGAATTTATATATTAATACTGGGAATATGCAAAAGTTTTCTCTCTTGCTAAAGGCAAGGTTCCGTTATTAAAACTATAACAACGGAGGATTATATTTTTTTTCTTTTGAAGAAAACTTTTCCTTCTCTGCGAAATGTGAAAAACAACATGTGGCCACAAAAAAACTGTCATTATGATATGGCATATGTGAAATTACCATGTTGCGATGGCCCATTATTTATCACCAAAGGACTCGATGAATAATCGTTACGCACGTTGGCGTGTCGCGAGAATGATCTATCGTAATTCACCTGTTGTGCTACAATGGATCATACCGACTCGGAAGAAATATCAACATGCAGTAATTTGTACACATGATTATCGTAGAATGGACGGCCATTTTTATATGTGTCATCATAATTTATGAAATCTTCTTTAGGATTTACATGTCGCTACTAATGAGATCAAATGCTTATGAGTATAAATCCAAGCTTATATCGTAATACGCATTTAGAAGATTTTAAATTGGTATAAGTCCTAAGTCTTTGTATGAAATAAATCTTCTTTTATTAAATTATGTAAAAACTCCGAGAAAAATTATTCTAATAAAATTATTTAAAATATATATTAGATTGTAAAACGTTATTAAAAATAAGAAGTGTAGTTTAATTATAGGAAAAATTAATGCAATTTTAAATTAATACAATAGAAGGTTGATGCATAACTATTATACTATAGCAGCACAAATAAACTAAACCGTGAAAAACGTATACAATGCACACATTAACAAAGGATGATTGCGCGATAATTTCATATTTATTTCAATAAACAGAGATTCATCTTTCAAAAAATAACATTTATAAAATTTATGCATATTTCTCAAAAATTTCGATGAATAATTTTATTGAAAGTTAGCCACATCCGATAAATTATGTGATAAAGATCGCGGGGTGGGAGATCAGCGATTCATATCGCATTCGAACATTCTCGGAATTCAGGGGACTTCCCCTTTACTCTTTGTTCCTGTCAGGTTCTCACAACGTTCCCTTCTTTTTCTTATACAGCGTCGAAGCTTTGCCTCTCGGAGGATATTCCGCGATCCAAAGTAGATGCTGGAAACAATTCGCGATCTCACCGAAGGTTTTCTTAGCTATTTGCATCGAAAAGATACGAATTGAATTCAACGTTTGCAGATTTTAGAAAGAAAAAGATATTTGAAATTAATTAAAGTCACAATGGAAGATTTATTAATCTTGCGTGTGATGTGATTACAATAAAATTGTAAGATAAACAGAGCTTTACCAATTTATATTCCTTTTTTTTACTCTTATTACATTTAAAATATGATATCAATATTTGCCATTCACACCCGAAGTACAATATGAAGTGATATTCTCATAAATGGCTGGAAAGAAAGTTTCTTTGACTTTTCGTTCATTATAACGCGCAGAACTGCTTGCTATCGAAGTTTGAGAAACTTTCATCTTGGGAATACGTTCAAGAGGCATGCTTCTATAGTAGACGCAAATTGGGATCCTCGTAATAAACGCTATAATGTAATACTGGCGATTGCGTAATCTATAATAATTCTGCTTGTTTGCGGTTTGAGAGATACGTTCGGGATTCCCGCTGGGCTATGCTATTCTTCGATATCGCAGCCGCCCGAGGGATTAGTCTGTTATCGGTTTGCAAATTTGCAAAGATTTTTCGTGCTAGGTTTGATGGATGGTCCTCAAATTTAACGTTGATTTGATTCGTCGTCTAACGCGAGTTATATAGAGATGTATCTCAAACGTAAATTTGATAAACGTACGTATTTTTCAATTACACGAGCTGTGATATACGGAACTACTATTACATTGAGTACACATAAAGACTTTTGGTCTCTTTTTTGTTAAATATCGAAGATAGGATTGTATTAGTGATATCAAAGAGTATGAAATAAACGGTTAAACTCTATTTGAAACGGTTACACGTTTTGATACCATTGCACTTTTTATTAAATTGACGTTTTCAGATACAGCATTTCGCTTTTTTTCACCTGTGAACTAGGAAATAGAATTTTCGATCGCAATGCGATAATCAACAAAGTGGAAAGCAATGATGTGGTTTTGTGTCAATTCGTACAACATGTTTATTAGTCATGGCAAACAGTTTATGTTTTTGCCATTATTTTACTTTATTATATTATTATTATATATTATTTTTATTATTATCTTTACTATAAATAATTTTACAATAATTTCATATTTCAACTACATCTCTTTTATCTTATCCGTTATCGAAAAATCGGTTCGATCGCAAAATGATTACATTTTACAATACGTTACAATTGATTCGAACCACTCGTGCGTAACGTGTTGTTACCTACCCTTTTTGTTACTTTATTGACTACACAATAGTTTTGCTCGCGGAACGGTTCTTCTCTCTATACAAAACGGAGAAGCGGTACCGAAAGCGGAACAGGCGACATTGCATGCGGGACGTGAAACGAACCGCCGCATAATAGTCGACGAACAGTTTCATTTATCCGTTTGTCGTCCCCAGCAACCCGCCGATCCTCATCACTTCTATCTCTCTCGCCTGAGAGCTTCTGATTCTTCTACGTCGCACTTGGTCATCGCGTTTCTCTGCTCTCTTTTCTGCCATCATCGACATCGCCGTCCGACTTGGCATATTATCTATTATTCGTTATATTTACTAGCGGTACTTGGTGGAGCTAGTTTACGAAACGATATTGACTGCAGCACAATAGAGTATTATTACGTCAGTAACGTTGCTGTTAGTCAATTGATGCGACAATAGCGAGGTTACTATTTCGCGTAAATATCTTTATAGTGAAAGCTACATCTAAAGCATGAATCTATCATGTTGCACGGTCATGTTATATAATTCATGTTCATTATAATTAGATTAATTAATAAGGTTCATTACTATGCTTCTCATGAAATTGTACGAGTATTATAATAAAAATTATAATGTTATGGTTTTTTTTTTTAATTTAAGTTTCTATGCACGTACAAGTTAATTCTCGTACAGTTTTATATTGAGACGAATATAAAGCTTCGTATAAAATTGTTTTCAAATAATACATTCGAAATAGAATTATAATTAGCAAAGTATATATATTTGGAATCTTTATAAAATTCCTCGAATAACAAAAATTAATTATTATATTGTGTTATGCTGAGTTGCGTTTAAAACGAAGGTAAAATATTTAATATTGATTTATTTATCGAAACTGATTTGAAAAGGTCATTGAGTGCTCAATGAGTGTTTAATTTAATAATACGATTGCAATATAGTAGTGAACACATTTACGTAGGAATGATTAATTAAATAAACGGCCGGCATAATTTGTGAGGATGCGCAGGAATGGGTGTTCAGTTTCATTGTCGGACAAATTACTTCGAATCTTAATGTAAATCGAGATGAAGCAACGACGACCGAAGGAAATAGCATGTCTGGGAAAGTGTACTTGAGGGACAAAGAGCTTCCCTTTCCGTGATTTCGATTGACCTGTCGGTGCTATAATATACCTTTGTCCGACAGAGCCCGAGAATACTCCGGGTCCCCAAATAAGACGCGTATTTTTCCTTTTTGGCACTATAAGTGTCGGTCCACAATAAGGATTTTAAGCTCTAAGCAGTAAGAAATAGACCAATCACAGTCGAATATAAGAAGAATAATTGATTGTAATTAGTCAATATCTTACGGTGTAAGGCTTAAAAGCCTTATTGTGGACCGACACTAATCCGTAAAAAAAAGTCAAAATTTTAATAAAGTCCTTATAATAAAGTCTTTAATATTAAACACAAAACAAAGGAAACGTTATAATGACGCTAAGATACGTTTGTAAAAGAAATATACACGTTGATACAAAATTATTTTTATCAAAGCATTTTTATGACAATTAGTAGGAAATTTCATTCAAATGCTATAAATGTATAATTGTGATTATTTGCAATGAAATGTCAAATCGTAAAATGAGTTTTTTTTAATTAATTTGAATACTTTACATTATTAAATTTACATTAGCTTAAGAAAAATTGTAGTCGCTGTGTTTAAAATGATATGATATGAAACTCAATTGATTCCAGCGCTTGTTTTGCAAGAGAGTCGCAGGTGCAACATTCGCTATTAGCGTGTGTTTAGGGGAGAGAATCCTTGTTCTGCTTCCCTACTTTAAATATTGTAATACCTTCGATATTGCTCCGTAAGCGAATATCACCCTCCTTTCTGCTTGGTAAATTTCATGTCGTTACTGGAAACTGGGAAGCGGAACAAGACTCTTCAGTGGTCTACTTTTCGGACGTGTCAGAGGATAAAGGTGCATCGGAGAATGAGAGAGAGAGAGAGAGAGAGAGAGAGAGAGGCGAAGAAAAAGGAATAAAGAGATCAGTATTGGCTTTGGCTTTGAAAAGGGGCCTTTTAGAATTACGATGGAAAAAGCAATATCGTCGTATTACAATGACTTTATTTCCATATTTATTCGATTTTGTTCACAAATTTCTCGCGTGTTTAACGCACATTTTACAGTGCGTTTGTTATGTCTGATATTTGATGTACAGGAAAAAAAATATATAGGTATAAATCTATTTCGCTAATACACAATTTTATAAAGTAAATACATATCAAAGCTATTGTTTCACATATAATTTTATCTGTTTGAAAACTGAAGAATACCTCTGATGAATTATCTGTATAATGAATCCCATAAAAGTTTCGAAGTTTATAACGCCGATAATATGAATTTATTTCCAAAGTTCGCGAGATGTAGCGTGCCGTAGGAAGATTTTAGGCTGCATTAAAACATTTCCATTCGTACGAACCGTGCAGTTTTAAAGATTGGGTCAGAGATACGTTTCAACTTTTCTAGAGTACGGAATATTGCCGGAGGAGTACGTATAATTGCGTAACCTGGATAATTGCATATCATAGTACTCTCTGTTGCCCGTGGTTACTGACTAGCTCGTATCAGTTCCGTTAGACAGCAGCGTAGGAAAATATTTATTTTTTTCACAAATGAAAAGCGTGTTATAAGAGAAATTATACAAATCGGTTGTGGATGGAATTAAAGCCTTACGCATAATAAAGATCTTACGTCAAGAGATGTTACTCTATAAGAATATCGAGGTAATTGAAGTTGTTTAGAAAATAATATTTTAGTTGAGTGCAGTGCTCTCAGTGCAAGCACACCTCCCAGTTTAGAACTTGTGAGTTACAAAAGATTGTTCAGGCGTGTTTTGATGTTTACGAACCTTCGCGAGTATCTCGGCGATGGTAAAAGTAACAGTTGTTAAACTTTTTACCTGTGCCGCGGTGTAGATGAACTGTTGGATGTTGTTCAAACTTGAGGGTTGCTCAGCTGGCACGTTAAAGGGGGGCCGTTTCATTGCGTTTGCACTTTAGACTCGCCTTGGCAATCGCCGACCACGGAAAGTGCGTGGTAATTTTGCGCCCGCTTCCGTATAAGTCTCTCGAAAGGGTTACATTGTAATTTGCACAAAACAATCGCCTTATCTATTCTACCGAGAGAATTCCGTTTAAAAGTTTGATCCATGACGTAAAATGGGCCGAGGGATTTACCTAAGAGATGGTCCCGTAAAATGCGCCATAAAAGGAAAATTTTCAGTGAAAATGCTCTTCATTGCCAGTTGAATGTGCGCAATTGCGAATGCGAATTTTCAAGCAATATTATCGCGAACGGAAATAAAATTAAATTCAAAGGATCCTTCTTTGAATGAATGACGTAATTACTTATTATAATATATGATAGCTGTTTTGAAACAATTAAATTTTTTATTTAAAACTGCCCAGATTTTTTATCACCGAATTTTGCGATTATATATTTAAATATAATCATATTAAATATTAAAATTTTTTAATTTTAAATATGTTTAATATTTTATCATATATTTTTAGTGTCTATATGTAAAATATGCATCCATGTATGTTGTGAGATCGTGCTACTTGTATATAAAGCAGTTCTCGTAGATTACTTTACCTGAAATTGTGCGGCTTCATTATATACAAGAAAATTAATGAACTATTTCACAGATGAGAGCTCGTTTTGCTAATGAACAGGAATACTTTTCCCTAAGACGATCACGAAGAGGATGAATCACGGTCTGCGTGGTACACATAATTATTTCAAAAAATTTTAACACAGTTTACTCATGAATATCTAATTTATGCGAGGCGTTATAATGGCAACTACTGTTAGCGTATCATTTTTTTACTGCAATAAACTCATAGATATTTATTAAGTCATAATTGACTCTGGATATTCACGTAACTCAGAATGAAAAATCTAGGGTGAATAAATTAGTACACGTATGTATTTGCAAATATGGATACAGATTTAATTATTATAACGTCTATTTTTAAACGAAAATTTTAAATAGCTTTACCGTTGTGCACTTGGAAAAATACGAATGTTGCAAGAGAATGAAAACGAAGTGATACGTGGGATTATGGTACACGAACGTAATAAAAGTTTTACTACTCGGGGATCCGTAAAAGTAACGTTAGAACAAAGAGTAACGTGTAGTAAGATAAAACTGTTAAGAAGCTCAATATTATGACAAAGGAATTGCTGCATATGAACATACATTGCGTCTTTATCTTCATACATCGAAATTGATGTAAAGAATAATTTTATATAAGCATCTAAAGTTGCTATGCCCTTTTTATTAAGTTTTCAAGAATGTTTTGATTTCTACGTTACCAACTTTCTTGCCAAGCACGAAGTTTTCTATTTATCGTAAACAAAGTTTACATGTCAACATTTTCGTTTTCATCAATGTGAAATGTTTTTTTAAATGACGACGGAAGTTTGCCAAGGAAGCATATGATTTTTTAATGTTAATATGAGACATTAACATAAAGATTTTAGAAAAAGTTTTTAGAATATTATGTTTTTCATGTCAGTCGCAATATCGTGCTGTCCCGTATTCGTTTTTTTGGGGGGTGAGTTGCTGCTATTCCGATTTTTATTATACGGATGAAATTTTATCTGAAATTGATCGCGAAAGGGTCACGAGGTTAACGAGACACGAAACTTGAATCTTGAACTTTAGAGTACCGTACCCGTGAGCCATCGTATCGTTCCTCCTCAACAAATATGGGCAATTCTACTGCCGGCTTCCGTTGATTCGATGCCTTTTGGACGAATCCGGGTAACACGTTTTGCTTTTCTACGAAAGTTTCGACAGTGCGGCCTGAAAGCAAAAAAATTGCCTTGCAATCAAGCCAATTGCTGTTCTGTGTATCAAGAGGAGGTTTGTGTCGCAGTCAAAATTCAATTTATCTTTTTTAAATATCAACAGTTAAAAACCTTTTTTTAAATTATTTTTTGCGTTTTGTTTCTTTACTTTTTGTTATTAAATGACGAAAAATAGGATGTGTTTTTTTTTAAGTAGTTGTATGTAAATTGCTAGTTAAATGTAAGCAAGATAATTTGTGTATAAAATATGACTCAGATCCTTGGTACGTTGCTTCCAACAAATAGACATAAATTATACTCGCGTTATCGCGTAATTCGCATGTATTATTTATCAGGATATGTGATGTTTAGACAAAGGTAGATATGTCCGGGCATCTAAATTAGGCTGTTGAGCTAATTTCCATGCTCGGAAATACATACATTCGTGTGTACCTTGAATTACGAATTTAGCTAAAATGTATAATATTAACGATTGTTTAATTACGTTATAGTTCATAAAAATCGAATAATCCCAACGTTTACGTACGTTATAAATTTATTATTATTTTTGTTTATTATCACGTAAAGTGATATCCTGAGCTCATGAACTCATATTTTAGCGAAACATTGCGCTAAAATATATCTCTCGGCATCGCAGTAGTATATTGAAGTTGAAACAAGAAAGAAAGAAGGCCGATTATTTTTTCACGTTTTTCATCTTTTTTGCTTGCTTTGATTCTTTAAATCTATTCTGTTTTCATTTAACCGGAGCTCTCCTGTCGAATTTTTGTTGCCGATACGAATCGTTCGTGCGACGAGTCAATCGCGCGTTGCAAAGTATCTAAATTGAATGTCATCCATCGACATGTCAGTCTGTCGGACCACTACTTAATTTTCATTGCGAGGGTGACCCTCATGATTAGACTCAATTTTTCGAAGAGAAATTCACCTGCTAGATAGAACTTTTTCCTGCTGCCTGCCAGCCTTTGATAAATATCGCCATTAAACGATTTCGATATCTCGTAACAGATCATAAAAAATGTAAGAAGTGTTGCACTCAGCGTTACTTTGCTGGAATTAGCTGCTTTAATTAAACGTAATGGTATCATTATAACGACATCAGGTAATGGGCAATCCTTCTCGCAAAGAGCATCAAATGCAATCCAACAGAGTGCAGATAAAAGACTTTGCGATTTATATTAAATATAATATCTTTGTTTATACGATACACTTAATATATTATTCGCACGTGTTATAATCAGCGATATTTGCGTTACGTTGACTGGACATTTTCACGTTAGATGTTCTTGGGAATATATTAGGGAAATAAAATTGACGAATGCATCTTCGAGGAAAACATTACGATTTTTAACGGGACAGAAGCAATATTTTAGAATGAAAGAGCAATTTTTCACTCTGGAAACGATCCAGCGTCTATATCTTGCTTATTAAGCGTCATAGCGTGTGACGCGTGGGATAATGCTGCAAGGAGTGAGTCCCCGTCGGAACTATTCGCAATTGTGAATCAGCAATGGGTGCGGGTATCGAAAGTCGATACGTCATACTGTGAAATGTGAACAGAAACTCGCACAATTGAGTGGAGTTTTTGGATAACGAGTTAAACACGTGAAGTCACGTGAAAACGCTGCAGCGTGTACACAAACGCGAATAATTCATTGTAAGCTCTTAGAGTTGTAAGCTTATTGAAAAAGGAAGATTAATTAATATTTTATCGATTTACTTTAATACGAATGAAATATGACCCATATTTTATGAATTAAAATTTAAAGTACAATTACGCCCTCCCTTTCCGCCGTTTTAAAAATACAACTCTTTCACTCTTCTGTTTTGTAAAATCGCAAAATTACATTTTATATTTGGTTTTAATTTTCAGATATTAATGTTATTGGCTGATATTAATATTATCTCTTTACAATTACAAATTAATAATGCGCATAACTCGAAATGAAATGAATATCTCTTACAAATGAATAATATGCATAACTATAGATATTATTGATGATGAACTGTGTTTTTGAATAATGGTAAATTATATATGTACAATTGTAAACATATAATATTAATTTCTATAATTAATATTAACGTTGACATTGCCGCAACGTCAATTAATGGTCGGTTATTTTACATCCCATCATATCCATATGTATGCCACGTGTCTCGCGTATGTAAAATATATCCTAGACAGATACCAGAGGCATTACAATTCTATAGCTAATATCAATTAGCAGACCGCAATTAACATACCTAGGAATTTATTGGACGCGAAATCCTTGCGACGTGAGCTCTATGAAAATTTTCCGGCTGGTCGTCGCACCGGATCTTCCCTTGTTCATGCTTGGCTAACTTCGTGTATTCTCCTCGTTTTAGTTGGAGAGACAGGAACATTAACCCTCGTGCATACTAACTTCCGCGAAACTGACAGCGTGTCCCTTCCGAGCAATTCTTCACCGAGCATATTCGGCAGTTTGATGCGTCATGCTTTATACGTCAGCATCCTAAATAAATGTGCTGCAGTACTTTGATATAAAATTTAGAGACGTTCTCTATAGAATTTTTGATCGTTCGACGTCCGCACTCTTTCTAAATGTAATCGACAAAATTTAAATTTCAATTTCGAGTAAAAAAAGTTGCTTGACCTTCGAAAATTATTCCTTATTGGAATACTTTTTGCAAATTATTTAACCGGTGAACCAGAGTCATTGATTTTTCTTAACGATACACATAATATTCAAAATATCTCCGTTGATTACACTTTCATTAAGTATATTATTTAATTGTGTTTTAAAGACATATATTTTCTATCCGATACAAGTCGGAGTTGGAAATGGTTAAAGATCGATTTTTCTCTGTCACCAACATAGCAGCGTATTCCCGGAAATTCACTAGTAAACCTCAAGTTCGTCGGTCTCGCCTATCAGTCGAGTCACGTTTGCGTTTTCTTTAAATTCCTACGCACGACTGAACTTTCAGAGTCGGGCTTTTTCTCGGTTTAGGTTGCGATTAATCATGGCTGTGTACGACGCCTCATTTTCACATGCTAATTTTTCACGTGTAAAAATTTGAGATATTATTCCGCCAGTTTACCCGAAATTTCCATATTTCAACCAGTCTGGCAGAAAAGATCTGCCTGTCAGTTTTACGTTTTGTCATCAATTTTATAGTGATCGATGCATTTTTTTTTTTACAGCACGGAAGTATTACGTTTTTTTTTTTACGTAAATCGCACGCGATTTCTATCAGTTTTCGAGGGTTTCCGAAACCTCGTGCGTGTGTCGCGGGCACCGAAATTCGCATACAACTCGAGTTGCACGACGGCTCTCGGCCGACTGACCGAAAACGAGGCTCTACCTCCCGCGCCTCGTCCGCGCATGTGCCATCGTAGATATATAAGACAAGATTTTGGTAGAAAGCCTAGAAAAATTACAGAACCGGTAGTTCGAATATACGGCAGTTGATTTATTCGTAAAAAAAATGTACTTGCAAAAGTTGGTTCTGCGAATGGTTTGTGATAACCACAAATGCTTTAAACTTCTCTGTTCGTCGTTATTTCTTCATATATCTTTATAACACATATACATTTTGGAATACGCTAAATTAGATTTTGAGGTTTCAATAAGAGAAATAGATGTTTTGAAAACTAATTAATAATTACATTTATAAAGACGATAATTTAAAGTTTAAAAACATCTCAGATTTATGCTCTTTTTTTCTGTTCATTTTGTTAAAAATAGATTGTTTTTTGTGACATATTTATATTTATGTGTAACATGTCTGTGAAAGTAATCTGGGATATGTATAATATACCTAAAATTACGCTATATTAATAAAAATTTTAATCTCATGACAGCGCGACAGACAAATCCAAAGACAAACATGATATATATAGAGAGATTGATGGTCTTGCATATTAATTCTGTTAAAGCTATCCAAAATCCCATCAGTCACAAATAAATCCGTGGGAGATTTCGCTTTCAAATTTTGTAGAATTCGATGAACACGCCCTACGGGGATGATAATTAATCAAGCCGCGTTTCATGAATCTGTAAATCCCCAAGGATTCCTCCGGTATTCTCTCATTTTTATTGGAAGAACAATTTTTCTGTAACCTCGGGGAAAAAAGATTCGATCGGTCGATTTTATGATAAATTTAGATATCGCACGCAAATATTCTCAGCCCATATGAGAAGTGGAGAAGAACTGAAAATACAGAATCCTATTACATTTTCGTGGAATTTTGTAACAGATTACATGCCGGACGAAATTTTATGTTATATAGAGAAACGAGGTTCTCAGATACCAGTAGTATTAATGAGAGAAATTTACTTACGCGGAAATTTCTCCTTAAAGAGGTGTAACGTCGTCGAAAACGCATGAGATGCAGTGTGCTAATTACAAGAAGTTGTACCGGCCGGAAGTAGGTTACGTTAAGCTCGGTTAAGAATGCAGGCGGACACACTCATCAAAGTGAATGCGCAAAGCTCATAAGCGTGAATCTGTGTGTGCGAGCGGCACGTACAAGTGCATGTGCATTTCGATTACGAAATGAAACAAAGTACCGCGCTTTTCCGTTTTATTTTGTAAAGAATTTAATTAATCACGTACTACAATATTGCATCGTATTTTTGATAAACCTTTGATATTTCTAAATTACAAATATAAAATATATAAATATGGATGCGTATGGCATATTTTCTTAACAAAGCATGATGCTATAACGATAATCATGCATAATTTAATTGAAACTATAGTGCGCTTAAATAGCAAATTGCATATTACATATCGCTTATATATAGAGCTTTTATGTACAGAATTTGTTTGCAGTGCAATGGCTTTTATGTGCCTGAATGCATTTTGTGGTCTACTCAAATGAATTTCCGCATTTCACGTTTCGGTTCAGGAAATCGAACTTTCGAATCCTACGTGTTTTGATTAAATCGATCGTAAAGAACGTCGAAATTTCGAAAGAAGATTAAATAAATACATATATTGCAACTACATATATCATATATTATCAATAGATTAATAGATTTGTTTTCTCTTGCATAGAACAAAGCATGGATAATGTATTGTGAAAAATTTGTTGTCGTTAAAGAAATAAACTAACAAAGTGCCTATATTTTTCGTCATGACTTCCATTATTTAATTAAAATGTTGTCAGATATTAATTGCAACTAGAATTTGTGATGTATTGAAAATGTATAATACGGATACGTACGGAAATACAAATGATTTTTAATTGAACTTTCAGTTTAATTTTGATCGGACGTTTGTTTCGTTACGTTTATTTAATAGCTGCATTTACGTTCAATGCTCGTCTCCGACACTTGTGTATGATAATTAAAGTGATATCGATTTTCTTAATGAGATGTCGAGTCTGTGGTCGCGTTGTCGTGCACGTGTCTTTACTCAGTTATGTTGTGGATTTAATTTGACAGTATCCATGTGCTATGAAAGCACATCCGTAACCAACTTCGGTGTTCTCTCTCTCTCTCTCTCTCTCTCTCTCTCTCTCTCTCTCTCTCTCTCTCTCTCTCTCTCTCTCTCTCTCTCTCGCATACATGCGTGCATGGGCAATGTCATTGCGGTAATGCATATAGAGACTGCTACAATTCTGCAACCGCAAAATCACGGCAAACAAACGGATGAACGATTTTCGAATTTGTATGCCCGTTATGTGCGGTCTAGGAAAATTTAATACAGCTTTACACTTATACCAAAGTAGCAAGTGACGCCAGGCGGGTATAAATATTTTACTTGCGGTGTGCACATTCCTAAGGAATTATGCATGTTGCGACCGAAGTATGAAATGTTAAACGTATCTACTTTTCTCTAAAAGAAATCTTTTGTATTTCTTGTATTTATACATATTTTAATGAATATATTTGTAATAAATTTGACAACTAGTGCAGGTGCTAAGAAATTATCCGCGTTCACGAAAAAAGAAGGCATTATTACTTTTTTAACTTCATGAATTTTCTCCATGTGAAGTAAAACTTTGCGTGAAGAAGAAAGTTTTATTCTGTAGTTAAAAATTATTTTTGTACAATCTCTTTTTTCCGTTTATATCATGATTTCGATCGCACCCTATATATCGAAATTATGAATGGATGTACGTATTAATGGATAAAAATAGTAATATAGGGCCGTTTGCTAAAATAGGGTGGGTATCGATCTTAAGAGCGACTTTAATTCCTTCCAGCAATTTTCTCTCGTGTGCGTGTTCGTGTCGGACGCCAGATGGTGGATACTACACAGGCTTTGGTTGGCTAAAGATTTATCACTCTGCGAAACTGTAGTCGTCAGCGGAAGGCGTTTTGCTCAGCGTTTAAATGCTACAGTTAGCTCTTTAATAGGCATAAATAGCGACACTTTAATTAATCTGCTACGTTTATCTCAAATAAAACTCCGTATGTTAAACATCGTCATGAAATTCAGTGAAAAATCGTCGCTAATCTCGTACACACCATCTTAATTAGGAGTTAATTTTATATCTATACGCGATATTAAATTTTAATACCTTACATTTTTATCTTGTGCCGCAGTTTATTTTACATATGCATACGCACGTTTCGCTAACCTGTTAATAAAGAATTTCACCGGCTGATCTCTTACAATATCACGAATTTTCAGCTTTCTATTTTACAATTTATAAAAAAAGTTTGAAGAAAGAATCTAGATGTTGATATTTTTTCACTGCAGCGCGTATTCTAATGTTGAAATTAAAAACATCTCATTGTTGTATTATATAGTTCCGCGGAAATGTATGCTTGGCAATTTCCGGTTACAAGAGTGCCGTGAATTTTTCAATATTTGCTCGCAGTACACATCACGTATAACGCTAAACGTAAACGTTCTACAAACATTTATATTCATATTATTTCTATTCTTTCTCCGCTCTGTTCGCACGATGAATAAACGTGACATGTACAAAATAAGCTATAGAGATGAAACTGGAAATGTGCTTACCGTGCGGAAATATCAGATATAGACATTGAACGTTCCTTCATGCTCACGCAATATCGCACGGACGAAACACGGACAAAAACTTTATCCAATAATCAAGCGGAATTAATTACATTAACAACATTAACGAATCTATCAATCTATACAGCTCTAAATATGATATATTCTAAATATAATCACCCATTTATTAAAATTAATTTGAAATTCTAGGAACGGAATTAAATATAAAATGTCTCGGTGATATTAAGTAAAAAAATTGTTAATCAAGAATCGTGATTTTTAACAAATTGAAAAAACGAAATTAAATGCTGCAAAAAAATGTGGCAAGCTAAGCCTCATTAGGATATCATTTACAATTATTAGCCATCTGTTATCTTGTTACGACGATAAATAATCGCATCCTTGAAAGAACTTGAAATTGTTTTCGCGTCTGCAGCAGGCAGATAACGCGTTCAAACGCACCGTCCAGAGATGCCTCCTGAGCATCGAAAATCAATTTGCGACATGCGCTTCCTTTCACGTCACGCACCGCTTTATGGTTGCTAAAAGCAGGAGAGGAAAGCCTTTGTGCGACTAGATGCGATAGGAAGTCAATGATAAGGAAACCGAGACTTATTTCAATTTGACAATACAGAATAGTGGCAAATTGATTTTCATCACAAAGACTTTGAAAAGTAATTCACCTTAAATAAGTTTAATATCGTTTGCAATGGTATATTAAATGGCTTTTGTATCATTTCCAATAACAAATTTAGTATATTATATGATAGAGCAAGGCGAAATATGTAAGATTATAAAATGAGGAAGATAATTAAATATATATATGTATATATACATTGTCATTTATCGTAAATTGCTGTCTCCTAAAAATTTTTATTTATTAATGTACGCAAAATAATGTATTTTTTCCATTTATTTCTATTTTTTTCTATCCATTTTGTACTATACAACATACTTTTCGCTTTTTTTTTTGTTATTGAACATCGGATATCCCGCGTGGCACGCATAAATTCTAAAATAAACGCGTCACACATTCTTTTTTCCTATTTCTTTACGCTGACTGAATTTTACACGACTGAATTTATTATATCACTTGACATTGAGCTGCCAAATGTGCGATAAAAATACTGCAAAATTTTAACGTTGCTATGCGCGTAGTTTGCTTTTTTTTTAATTTTTTACACTAAAAATTATATTAATGATTGATATTATAATATACCCAATATGTATTGCATGCTTAAACGTTTTTTTATTATTGTTTATACGGCTGTATTATATATTTACGGCTGCTATCATAGATTTTTTTTTCATTCACACGCGACATGATAAATTCGCAACTATGTACGACGCGAAAAAAGTCTCTTAACACGCTACGTGACTTTATATTGCATTGCTAGCGATTTACGCTTTCTTGGACATGGGGAACATTTTCCTACTCATTATGTAAATAAAGGATTATTGCACTAACAGGTCATGTTGTTTATACGTAATTGTTAAATACGTGTTAAAGTAGGAAGAAATATGAGATTCGCATGTATTTCATTTCAACTTTACTGTTGCCTCTCTCTGCGAGAATCGCAAATAAAACTGTCCCCGAAATTCAGAATTTCTCGACTCGACAAAAGTTGTCAGAGCTTTGTATTTACATCAGCTGGTTTTAATTTTTAATGAATTTTTACATTTGCAATATTTTATTTCCAGAATAATTAATTGCCGTTTTCTATCAATCTTTTTGACGTTTTATCTCCCTTTACCTTTTGTTAATATTAAATTGATTTATAAGGAATTTAACTTTTTTTTATCTTGCTATTGATGTTAAAAGGAATTTTAACATCAAGGAATTAAGGCTTATTGCATCACATAAATTATCACGTAATGTTTACATTATTATCAAGAATTATCAAATGTCAGCGGTCTATACTCAGAAATAAAGATGAACTTTTCCGTCCTGGAAAAGTGTTCAGTGATTTTCATCTCTGTTTTGAGATTTGAAGTAATCGTTATCTGTAAAAAATATTAATATATTGATAAATATTATCTATTAATATGCTTAAATTATGTATAAATTATGCGGCTAACGCGCGATAAGCGACGAATGCGTAGTTGCAACTTACAATCATTATCTATCTGATAACTCACGTCTATAATTTCTACATACTTACTACACTGGATAATCGTATTTATCCTTCTATCTGGCGAACGATCGCATTCTACCTCGCTCTCTTCTTCGAGGTGAATGCAATTTTCAACAAAGTTACCACCGGTGCTTCGAAGGCGAGAGAAATGCAGAACGACAGTAGGTACGAGGCTACTAGGTTGCCGAAGTACAGGATAAGCTGCGAAAGAAACATGCATAGCCTTAACACAATTATATTAAGAATTAGAACTATGTAAAATATTTTACACAATTTATTTTATATGAGATTTTAGAAGTTCTAAAGATGTGTAGAAAGATAATATTTGTTACACTGTATAGACTGATCCGTTATAAGCATAATCGAAAAAAGAATGATTTCCTGTATAAGAAGATAAATCGAAAAGGCAAAATAATATTCTATTCTTTTAAAAACAGAAATATTCTTGTATTATTATCAAGTCACATATAAAACATTTTATATGTGACTTTTATTTTGCAAGTTTATATTTTATGTAATATTTTCAAAAGCGGTATCTATTGAATTTATTTATATCTAATAATCATCATCGCACGTGTTGAGATACATTTAATGTCACGAGGTAATTAAAAGCCTTCAATTTATAAAGCGATAAAAAATACGAGAATTATTTTCCAATTTTTTTTTTCAAAATCTGTCATGAAAATATCGCGTATAAAAAAAGATTTTTATTTCATGTTATTTATTTGTCCGTATAGAAACAGTATATGGTATGGACATTACGGTAAGGCAGATCGTCTTACGTAATCACTATCATGTAGCAATATGAATTCATATTCAGGGAATATTCCTTTTATCTTACCACAATCCCATTGTGGAGATGCAGCGGTCCGTCCATCGCTGTAGTTGTGACCATCATGATAACAGGATGCACGAGGTAGGCGCAGTATGTGAGTCTCGTGAGAGGATACATTAGCCTAAGCGAAAGCAAACTGTCGATCATTCGTGCCGACCCTGTGCAGCATTGGATCACGATAAAAGCCACGGCCATCGCCCATGCGGTGTGTCCCAAGGCAGCATATACGGAGCTCACCATCACCGTCAAATTTCCGGGATACAGTCCGTACACCACCGAGAACATGATGGCTGCGGACAGTATCCAGCCGATCAATTCCACACCCTGTAGAATTGAGATTCAGTTAGGTTTACCGAAAGAATTTTACGGTAAAAAAGCGAGCGTGCGTGTGGATGAATAACCATCGCGTTTATTTAGCAATTCTCGTCGTTTAGGGTACTTAGATAGTTGCAATGTAAATTATTCTCGTATTAAGATACTTATCGTTATCCTGCACAATTATTTTTAACCATTCTATTGTTCGCATCTTTTGTCGTGCGTATTAGGTACACGAATTTTGCAACTGTACGGTAAATCCGCATTATCGCGTCATTATCGCGCGGCGAGGCGAGGCGAGTCGAGGCGAACGCGAATATTGCTGACTGATTGACTGAATGATTAACTCGATAGCTGGAAACAGTATTTCGAAATGCTCACCATCGGTAGCTTTAGCTGGCACTTAGTTTTGAAGAGGATATAACCGCTGATCGTGCCGATGAAATACGGGCCCGCTCTCAGCCAGGGTTTATCGTAAAGTTCGTCGAATAGAGCAAACGGCTCTTGAATCCTGCATGAAGAGTCGATAAAGGAATTAAGCGTGTACGCAATATCGCGCGCGGTGAAATTGCCGCATCGGTTGGGGAAGGGGGCGAATAATGCAAAGTACAATGTCGATAGCGCGCTATAATAGACACGCGCGCCACGAAGCTGTCTGAAATGAAAGCCTGCTTCCAATTACAGGCGATGCTTCGACAGATACCCGGCTTATTGCATTGTTCCTCCGCCGTATTCACCCAGTTCCGAATAAAAAGACCGAAGTACTTCATTCGATGGGAGAGCAAGTCATACAGACGTCGCAAGAGGCTGTATTCCAATTGTTGTATTTCATTGAATAGCCGTGAAAGGCCTTTGTTACTTAGAAATTGTTTCTCTCGTTGATATAATTAAGATTCTCTATGAATTCTGCACGATAGTTATACCCTCACGATTTTGATTGAACGATTTCACTCGTAGACTCGATATCTTAAATAATAAATTTACTCTTAGACCAACAAGATACTTTTATGAGCGTGTAATTAATAATTTTCATCTTACGAAGAAATCTTATTTCTTCATCTTATTTTTTAGAGAAATATCTTTTTTAAAAATTATCTTGTCAATTAGTCATGTGCTAATATTAATGATTATCTAGTAAATTAATAAGTGTCATTAATCTCAATCAGTTAACTTGTTACAAGTATATCGTTAACCATGATAGATCTTTGGGAAAGCGCGAAATGTATGAAGGATGATCTAATATACGTCTAATATCGATCGGGGAGACCGAAATATTACCTGGCTATGTAATCGTTGCTGTAGGCTACCGAGAACGTAGTGAACCACGAAGAGACGATCAACAGCGAAACGATAGCGACCGCGGTCTTGAAATATTTCACGGAGAGCAAAAGAAGAAATATCCCAAGGACGTAGAACTGCGTGTCGTTTGCCATATACCAGCTCCACATCATGCACTAGAAAGTTATTAATGTAATAGATGCGAATCAATTGCCAGGCAGATTGCATCGCGACGGGATTGCGAAAGTGAGAGAACTAGGACGCGCGGAGGAAAATTTACGCGCGGGAAAGGCGACGTATTAAATATCGCTTTGATGCAAAAACCGATCCTTACGGGTTTCCTACCTATCGTTCATCGAAAGTATGTTGTTAACTCGTTTTTTACATAATCGCGTATTATGCAATATTCTTCGTTACCCCATATTTATTGTATCGTCAAGTCCTTAAGGCATCGTTATTTCGAAAGCAGCATTAAGATAATTTCTCAATCTTGTTTCTTAAATTCGTTATGTATTTTTCGGTAATGCCTTTCCTTTGAGATCAATTATTTTTTTAATTTTTTAAAGGTATACATATATGTACATATAGATATTCCGAGCGGACGCTGTTACAAAATAACACTGTTACAAAATGCATGTAAGAAGTTTCGTATTTCGTTGAAAGCTTTGCTTCGCGAGGTACACAGTAACGAGAAAAAAGAAAGCACATTAGGATAAGCAGAACATAAATCATCTTACCATTTCCGTGCGCGGATACAGCGAGTTCAAATATAGCGCATTTCGCCACCAGAACTTTTCGCAGGTCAGGTGATCGATAATAACAGGCGAAAAGACTGTCTTCGCTTGAGCTTGTTTTATAGCGATCTCGTTCATCCCCAGCACAAAGAGGTAAGCCGGTGTCAGTCTTCGTGAAATACAAGACAGAAATAAGAAAGTATATTCATAACTCATCTCAATTGAATTACCTCGCCTCGAAAGAAAAAATTTTTTTCAACGCGAGGAATTATATAATACTTGGAACATACCTGACGAATCGATATAAGATCATGACAACAAATTTGTTAAAGCTTGTCTTGAAAAAATTGCCCTTTTCGATATTAAGATTTCCCAAGGATCGATAGAACAGTATAGTCACCAACAGGCCACTGTCAACAATATTGTCATGAATTGATTTCCGTTTTTATCGCGATAAATGTTCACTGGTGCATTGTTTGTTACCTAATAAAGAAGAAAGTATCCACGGAAAATGTCGCGTTACTGATGGTCTGGAACATGAAATTCCTTTCTGTGACCGTTCGCAATGTCTTGTTCTCTGCAAAAGCGTAATGAGGAAACACTTAATCGCGAAATTGTCGGTGAAAGTATATACACATATATAAAGCGGGGAAAAGAGCTTCAATTATCACCGATCGAGAAACCCGATACACATCTCATTACATCATAATGCCTATCGGTTGCATCAAAAGCTACTTATAGAAAGTAGATCGGTAAAATTAGTTTCAAGTTTGAAGCGTTGTTAATGAGAACGCAATTATCCACGTTATTATCCTGTCCGCTTCTCGTTTTCACACTTCCACGCTTTCTGCCACACGTTCATTCATTTCGGGAAGTGGTTTTTTGCAATTCTCACAGAATTACCGGCGATAGAGAAGACCTGAATGTACGTGTGCACCATGATAACCCA
Organism: Wasmannia auropunctata; assembly: GCF_000956235.1. Taxonomy (NCBI): domain Eukaryota; kingdom Metazoa; phylum Arthropoda; class Insecta; order Hymenoptera; family Formicidae; genus Wasmannia; species Wasmannia auropunctata. The sequence goes on along the minus strand of NW_012026821.1, from coordinate 1,260,339 downwards.
TCCCAAGGAGAACACGCGAAGACCGTGGAGACAAGTCAGACTATCTTTGGCCGCAGGCTCGGTGCTAATGATCCTACTTCCGTTGACGGCAGGGCTGAACGCGAGTAAAAATTTCAACCAGAATCCTGAAAAAGTCACGACAAAGATTGCATTGAAGAATGTCAAGGATGCAAGAAAGCGACAAAGATACTATATATACGTCATTAACCTTTGCTGCAATTCTTCTTTTGAATGGGAATCTCTTTTTGCTTCGTCCCTTTTTCGATCAGCTCCTGATCGTTTTCCTGCCCCACATTGCGGTCTTGATTCAGATTTTTATCTATAAAATCATTGGTTTTGTCATTGTTATTCGACACGCTCGAAGACTCGATGTCGCTCGTGAGAGGAAACGATCTGTATTCGTACACGGTCGCGCAGATCATCAGCATCAATATCGTGCCGCCGATGGCTCTGAAATGATAGTATTTATCGTGAGTAAATCTATGAGGAAAAAGCGATAACGAGGCGTGTCAAGAGTTTATGTATAATAATATATATTTTATCTTTATCTTTTGCTGCCTATAGCGTGAGAAGTAATTGCGAAACCGTGCGCGATTGTATAGGAAACAAAAATGTATCTTATTTTCTTTCTTGATTGCTTGAAAACTCTTTCGCGTTAACGGAGTTATCGCAAAGCCAAACATACTGCCGATAAAGTTAACACGTATTATTGAATAGCGCGAGTGGCCTAAAAGATTAAATGGACCGGCGACGGTAGAAACTCGCTGTCTTTAGAGATGTGTTTAGTCGCGGTTTTACACCAGGCTCATAAACTGAAGATGGTATTCTATAGGCAAGGTGTTCTATAGTCACGTATCGCTTTTGTTCGCCGCTAACAATACTAACTTCGGCATTCAGCGTGCATGCATTGTACTGTAGAGGGATGCGCTTATACGGTGTTAGTGCTTACGTGCCACGCGGCCGGAAATTTTGCAAATCAATTCGCAGGTCGCATGACGCATCGGCGTTAGAAAATTTCAAGTACTAGAGAGAGAAGGTCATTACAAATCCGCGCGATTTAATAATCAAATATCATCGAGAGTACGCTGTACATATATAGCCCGTGAACTTTTTCAATTTCCAGTTGGACAGTTCGTACTATATAGTCGCCGGAGCCGAAGAGCTTAATGTTCCGGGAAATTAAATTCGGAAAACTACTCGGTGCGATTTTCCGCGGTCGCTTCCCAATTTAATCTTTTCAGGAATTAATAATCCTCTGTCTTAATTACGACGAGAGGTACATATGCGTTCCCACCGTCTATTCATTATTAAATATACGGTGAATTGAGGCGCGAGAGAGAATGGAAGAGAAAGGGGGAAGTTTGCACGTGATACTTTAAAAGATCTACACTCTTATTGTTAGACGAAATATATTTTTGCCTAGTTCCTTACAAAAAAACCTTCCTGTATAACAATGTTAAAATGCATATCTTTTAATATTGTTACAAAAAGTTTTTTTAACTCAATGTAATCCGCAATTATAATTTGCATGCAATCCTAAATTATGATGAGCCCGAGCAAAGTTCTCATTGATTCGATTAATCATGACGAGTTCAACAGTTTCGCGATGAAAAATTGACACCTCCGTGCTTCATTACGGAACTGTGTTGGACGTGTTATCGAATTTTTACGTTGAAGATTAACGCACAATTGAGATTTATAATTGATAGACATGCTGCAGAGTAATTATACGAGAATTTAATAACGCGCTCATATTTTACAAATTTATAGACATTTATGAATCGATTTTTAGTCAAATTGATTGACGTACATTATCAAGAATTGCTTTTCAAACAATTTTAATTGATATGTTATCGCACATAGCGTGAAATTATGAATACTCTGAAAATTCAAACAGTAAAAAGTTTCTATGTTATCTTCTCTGAATTTTTATTTACATTTATATTTAATGCACGTATCTTATTGCGTGAAATAAAAATAAGTTATTTTATAGAACATCCGAATTTTGTATATTTTTGTTTCATCGACTACTATAAAATATTGCGGACGGGAGTTGGCGAGTAAAGCGGATTCGGACAATGAATTTCGCAGTTTCGGACCGCGCATTGCACTTATTTTCGGGGCTAACGGCCGAAGGAACTTCCGCTTTATATCTCCTTGTCGGCTTTAAATTATTATTCTTGTCGGAACACCTCGAGTGTACGGGAGGAGGCTCTTGCGGATTTCTTTCTTTTCCCCGCAGCACATTTGTGCTCAGCTTAAATGCGGCTATCCGCGCAAAGTAGAATGGCAACAGGCATTCTTTTTTTCTTCCCTCTTTTTTTTCTTTAGATTCGACCTATTTTAACACGCTACTACGCGCGAATTTCGACAAAGAGAAAGAAGTAGAGGCGATCCTGAACGCGAAGCAGAGAAACAAAAGTTTCACAAACGAATTTTTGTTGCGACCTTTTTTCGCCTTCTACTTCTTCTTCTTCATTTCTTTCTTTTTTTCTCTTGGCCTTCGTCTTACCTCGCATTTTCGCTGTTCTGATTTAATCCTATTGGCTACCATCGGCGTTTGTAACTTTCATCCGCTAGAGAAACTTCTTTGAGTAAAATGTTAAACGCGCAATGGAATATTTATATCGCAATATCTTCAATAGTCATTGAAACTTTTGTCTACTATATTAAATGAAGAGAATAATTTTCTTTTGTAACTTGTTAGTAATTTCGTCTTTTATATTTTGTTTCAGATCATGATGGCTGCTGCATCGGTTATGGTGAGTCAGTTCAGCTTACTTAACTCGCTATCACACATCCGGTCTGGCGTTCACTTTATATCGGCAACGCTTTCGTTTTGTGTCACATCAGATTTGCTCTCGTTTCCTCGCTCCCTTTCTGATACCCTCGTTTATCACTTCGCGGTGGGGAATCGTGAGAATATTTACTACTGTCGCAATTGCGTGCGTGACACGTTGACAACGTGTTGAAAGTAACGCGCTTATCGCAAGGTTACAATATTCGTGGAGACTACGCCTATGTGCGCGATATATTTGCATATATTGTAATAAATTAAGAACAACGAAAACTCAATTTACCTTTTAATGATCTTGCGATCGATTGATTAGTGCTACTTTAGAGAAATTTTATGTCGGACAAACGGGATTGCTGTGTGTGTATCGTTAATACAGCTGTCCATCCGACGGTTTTTCACTTTGAATGCAATCGATTGGTCCCGAACTCACTCCGAGACATGATTTGCATCCGTCGAGGCCCGCATTCTGCCGGAATGCAGACGATAGCGCGAACACTTTCACATGCACCGGGGGCTTTCTATAATCTTGCGTAATAGGTCCACAACATGCGTGCAAGTGCGCGCGCGATGCACGGTCGGCCGGTGCATAATTGCACGCCGCGTTGGTGTGCCGTGCACATCACGTCGCTCTCTTGAGGGTCAGCTGTTTAACTGAGCTAGACTTCCTTCTCAGTTCCGTCAGAATAGTCTAATGTATTTTTATTTCCGTGTTTTCAGTATAACTGGCCATTGAACTTATCCGATTAATAACAATGAAATAAAAGACTTGAAAACGATAAACTTTCTCGCAGCAACTGTATGAAAAAAAAGAACCGTTTAAAACTCTAGTGAATGTTTAGATCGTGTTTAAAATCGTGTTGAAAAATAAATTGTTTGTCGTCACCGTCTTGTTTGCTCTGCGTAAATATTATCTTGGACTTGTTTATGAACAATGGATATCGTATAAATTACATTCAAAGCATCGAAGCGTTTATATTAAAGTTTAAGAGACCGCACATAACGATCGAGCACGTGTAGCTCGGGTAGCTCGTGGACACAATATATAGCCGGCGTTATCTAGAGCGATTTTGAAGAATTACATGCTGAGGGTTGTGACATATTGCAACCAAAAGAATTATTTATGACCCACACGTTTCCTCCTCATTCCGAGCAACTCGGTAAACTGAGTTTCCAGCTACCTTGAGATTCAGGTCGCAATATGTTATTCTGACTTTTCCGTTGTATACCGTAAATCGCATATTTAATCACTTATATTTTCATTATATTGTGTTTCGCTTCGATATTTTATCATTGAAGTATTACTAAAGTTTTTATATGTATATTTTAATATTGCTTTTAATTTTTATTTTCGCATTAAATTTTCTTGTTTCGATGAGTTTTATATTTCAACGTTTTATACATTTAACAATGGTTATATATTTTAATTGTGAGGAGAAATTGTTGTTTAGTGTAGCTCGTTAGTATAAATGATAATCTGTAACGCGAAAAATGGTTATACTACTTTAAAGAACATTTTTTGTCCTTGGTTAACTTTAAATTAATGCTGTAATTATTTAACGCAATTTTACGACTTACGCTCCGACGGATTAGAGAAGCCATCGTGAGGTGAAGCAACTATCGATTCAGTGGTAATTTAAAGCCGTAATAACTTAACGCGCGTGTCGCGTCGCTGCGAGGCGCCTTGTTTATCACCTTTGATTTATTCGCGTTGTTTCAAGCCGCACTTAGGAAAGCCACGTGAAATTTTTCATTTTGCCTCTCCTCGGCGAAAATTGCCTCGTAGATATTTTACCGTTCAATAATAAATGCAAGCCGACGTTTGTCGTCGTTTAAACGCGCGACTAAGTATCTTCGTAACGCAACAGCGTATCTCCGATTTGTTTGCAAATTCGAGAGATTCGTTGCACTCCTATTCATGCTCCATTCGGGCCACTCGTTCGTTTCGAAACGAATTGGAAAACGGCACGTACATGCGAAACTTTTTTCGTGGGCAAATTTGCGAGAACCAGTCCCTCGGCGTCGAATAACATTTTAAGACAAGCCGTGTGTGAGCCGCTAAATCGGGCCATTAGATTGTAACTCTCCTTGGAAGTTGAACCGCGCAATTTCCCGACACAACGCGCTTGACAATCTCGCGTCGTCGTTCTCGTTAACTTCATCGTTATTATGCATTACGCGCAAGGACACAAATGCGTCGCGTTGTTCTGCAATAGTGTACAGCTGCAACTGGGGCATTATCGAGGCACCATCGGGTTCAAATGACCGCCCCGGTGTGTTAGAACTTTCAAATCGTCTTGCAATGCAATCGTCTTACAAACGATCATTCTTGCGATCCCGTGCGTCGTTTTAACAATCGACCGTGTTAAAAACTAACAAAGTTACTTTCGTTGAATGCCGATCTCGTTACAGTTATCATATACTTGCACAAGTTAAATAAGACGTAACCCAGTTTTATCCCAATTTCTTTCACGAAAGCATGTGAGTTAAACACGACGTTGAGTCACATTGTCCGAATCTAAGCAAAAAGTTTGTCCATCTAAATTCTATTGCTTGAATAACGAGCACGAATTTCATGCAACATGTGCAGCATTTTTCAGTTTCTTCGAATTCTGCGACCGACATTCCTATGCCAGTAAGAAGTACGTTGCAACACGGGCCGATTGATGTAATACTGCAACACGGGCCGATGCAGAAAATTGGCTACCCGGAATTACTGGCGTCGCACGCTAGTTTTTTGTCACTGCCCTCGGTGGCACGATACATACATATGCGTTCGGCAATTCGACGTTCAATCGGATGCTTTGTAAATACATCATACGGTTTATGCAATACATTTCCCGGTAGATGATTAACGTTCTATACCGTTGAGAAAAAGTTCTGCTTTCCTGTATCATGCACTTAATCGGTGACTCACAATTAGCTGCGTAATGCTAACGACTATTTAAACAGTACCACTCTTTACGCAATGATTAATACTATGTATATGTAATATTGTAATATCGTAATAATTCTGCACGATCGTCTAACGTTTAACGATTGTAACATATAGTACGCTTCAAATGTAATTTATCAATATGTGATATTTATATCACGTGATTTCTTCTTGATGAGAATTTAACGTAATCTGCCGCGTCAATTTATATTTATATATATACGCACTTGAGTTACCTTCTTCCTTTTTAACCCAAGATTGATCGTACATATCTTATAGTATTTTTATTACTGTTGCAATATTTCAAATTAAATGATGTCAAATGATGGATAAAAACAGATATTTATGAATGAACATCATTAATAGCATTACACGTGAATGTGACAGGCCAATGATTGCCACGACTGGATCGCAACGTCTCATTTACATGCGTAATATGAAAAGGATGCGTTTAAGTTAATCGCGGTGAATTAATGAAATACATGCATTTCTTCAAAACTCCAATATGGGAACGCGAGGCGATGGGAGGAGGGGGGGATCGCATGTCCGAAATCGCGTGCAATTTATTACACGATACGTAAGATCGCGATAACGCCGTATGTCCTGTGTGTCTTATTAGTCGCGTTCAGTTTTCAGCTGACCGCGAGTTATGCAATTTACATAACATTTACCGGGCGCAAAAGCCGGCGCGCATTACGGTAACGAACGAGTCTACGAGGGGAGATAGACGGTGGCCGGGAGATAGAAAAGACTGATGGTGACACGTTAGCAGTTGCATCGTCGACTCTGTGCAATGTCCATGCAATGGACACTTGCTCAATTTGACATCCATGATACCCCGGCTGTTTGCGTATACCTTGTTTGCCGAACACCACCAGATCGCACGAGTGTCATTATGCAACGATTGACGCTCGTACGTTGTAATCCCGTCCTTTCGATAGATGGGCGACGCGAGAGAAACGCAATCGCGAAAGTAATGCTAAGCAACGTTTGGCACTGGCTTCAAACAGAGTCGGTCGCGCCAATTTTTCTTCGAGCGGGCGCAAATTAGAAAACTTGACTTGTAAAAAGAAAGGTAGGAAAGGAGAGGCTCTTCGAGAGCCTGCTGTCCCGCGCGTTCCTTTGGCGCGTCGTGTTTGTGCGGTACATACCTACGGCGACGTAAACTTTGCTCTCTCGCTCTCTCGGGCTTCGTTCCAAATTGCGAAATACTATAAGAACGTCCAGCTAAGGTATATCGAAGTTACGTAACAAATAAACTAAGTTAAATTGAAAGCGTTCGCCCTCATAAATAATAGACTCTTGATTGAGTTTGCGTTGAGTTGTTGTTTTGTTTGTTTTCTGTACAACTCTAAGCCGTGCAAAATGTGTACTCGTAATTCATACGGATTGAGCTTTTTTTGCTTGTAAATACATAATCGTTCGCGCAATGAGAGATACATGGCATTGGTATCTATATAGGTATCATCCGAGAACTATCTCATTATAGTATCGATTCATTGCCACGTATTATGTATAATGCAGCGTGTGGTCAGGCAAATGCTGTATGCATTCGAGGGCTTGCGCGATTGCCACTTATATGCCCGCGGCAATTAAGCGTTCACGTGTGCAACACACTTCCCGCACTTTCTTTTCGCGGGTACACCGCTTACGCGCTCACGTAACCGGCCACGTCAGATGCGCATGAACCGCATTTCGCGTGCGGCTATCTCGACCGGATAATAAATAATCTGGCGTGGCGTGTCGGCGATCCCGTTCCATCGAGTCGATTAGAAAACAGAGTGGTGGCCGAACGCGGACAAAGTACAACTTTCGACCAGAAAGCGGGAAAACGAAAGGATTCGAAAGACGAAGGGAATCCGCTTACGTGCCTGTCTCCGTAATGTTCCGGTTAACGAGGCCCCGAAACTTCGGGTGTATATAACCAAAGTTCGACTGCAATTCGTGGTCGAAATTAGCGAACCCTGCGGAACTCTTGCTTTCAGCCGCACGTCAGAGATATCGAGCGACATAATTACTGTCGTGGATCGAACTTTTTGAGTGCCCTAACTGCCAATCTACGCGAACAGTGTATACTCCTCGGTCCTTTCGAGTCGACGCAGTTTCCAACACTTAAGCAGCTGGAGCTTAAACTAAATTCTACTCGTAGATTAATTTAAGGGTATAACTCGTTTATACAGCTGGCCATTTTAATCCGCTCCTATGAGACTCCATTCGATTGAAAGAAATTTCCGTTAATTGCATTTATTAATCGCTAATATAAAATACATAGTATCAGTAGTGTTAAATTCCTGATATACTTATGAAAATACGAAAAGATGCATGAAAAATTTATGAAAAGAGTCCCTTCTTTTTTACTCGCAATATATTATTAAAGATGATAAATCCAGATTTTTGCTGCTGAGGACGAAAGGGTTGAACGCTATATAGCGTTCTAGAATTTATTAAGGGGACATTTTTTAAGGGATTATATATATGTTTTTGCCGCATGATCCCGGCTTAATTTTCTCCGAGAATTATGAGGGAGTTTATAATGAATTGTTTTTTAAGCTTGCCATGGTGGCACGCGTCTAATTACGACGTACTTTTATCTTGTCTACGTCGTTTATTAATTCGTTACCCAAAATAAAATCTTTTGTCGCGTCGCGTTATGTAATACGTAGTTGCAAAATTTCTGTCGACCGTGCCTGACCATATCGCGAATATTAAAGTTAAAAAATAATGCTCTTCTTACATAAATGCAAGTTTCTCCGTGTTTGTTTATTGAAATGAAACGTAAACATAAATTATTATATACATTTCGTTCGGAAAATTGCGAGTTAAAGTGAAATAATATCGATTGGAGTGGTCATTGAAATATCCATATTTTATATTACAATCTATCTCTCACAAATTTTATCTCGCGCAATAGCCGATAAAATGGAAATAGGTATACAATGTTGTGTCGGACAAAATAATGTTTTTAAAACACATTTCAATCTTGAATATTTTGAAGTGAATGATGTATTTTGGATTCGAGATACCGTAGCTTTTAATTAATTTAATTGAACAAATTATTTTCTTTTTAATTACATAAAATGGGCTGTTAATTAAAAAATATTTTATATTTATTATATAGTTCAATATCGGCGAAATTTGTTCTTTCGAATAACGCGTATACAAACGCAGTTAAAGTGAAGTTACATTCGAATTGAAAACAAATATTCGATCTGCTCAGAGAATACAAGATTTTTCCTGAGCACCATGTTTCGATCCTTTTTCGATATCGTAGGAATATCAACTTTGGTATTCAGGGATACGAATAAGGGGAGGCGGTACCTGCGTTTACTGAAAGTACGGCAAGCAAGTTTCATAAGTTCTATCGGAGCACTGTGTCCCAGAATGAAATTTTCCAAGTTACGCCGTTAGATAGCTCAAGTGCTTTGCTCACTTTAAATCGCATGAATAATATTTTTCTATTAAAAAAGTATTATCTAGAGCGTTGTGAAAGAGCACTGTGTAATACAAATACGTCGTATTTAAAAACGATCGTGTTTAAAAGTAATTAACAAATAGTTACGTTTGTATGTACACATACAATAATCGCAACAATCAATATTCACGAACTGGAATTAACAATTACATCGCGATTGTATCTTTCCATTTTCCAACGTTATTGAATTATCATGCGATGCGAAAAGTCATATCACGAACCCACTACGGGCCGGTGAACCAACGCTTTCCGAGCAATTTACGGTTCGGTTGTAAGAGGATTTTTAGGATTACTCACGAGAGGACGTAAAATTTGGGATCTTGCCAGGCGCAGTAATTGCTGGATGGCACGGGCTTCACCGTAACAACGTGAATTTTCGGGCCGCTCGATCGATAGGTCGAATTGCCTTCGCGTTCGACTCTATCAGCGCTGGCCCTTAGCATCGAGGTCAGGGATGCGCGATCGCATGTACCCGGCAGGCAGAGACCCAAAAACACCTGACGTGTCTGGAAAGAAAATGAAATGATCTCGTTAAGGCGGAGTTATTCTCTATCCCTCGACGAAACTTATTTCATTAATAAATCTTACGGGATAGGATACCTTTCTTCCACATTTCCGTGCCTCTACTTATTGCAAAAAGTGCTAACTACCCTAAAAAAGATGCTCCACTGAAAAGATACATTGACCATTCGTTACAAAAAATCTGACAGAGGAATACGCTTCTTCGGAAACGCTCTCTTTCTCTTTCATGCACGTTTGCTGTTATGATTACATTGCATATTTCGCTGCTTATGTGCTTTTCCTATCTTAAAATTGCCGTGTTACCTGCGTTGAAGCCTCTTTTCCCCAATGTTTAAAAATTCATATCTTCCAAAAAAATAAAGAGATCTAGACTTCTTTCTGGGCTCATCTTAAAGATGAATTTTGTGACTATTTTTTAAGAAATCGTGATTTTATTTAAAAATGGCCGATTCAAAATGGCCGATTAAAATGTAATTTTTTGAAAATTTATTTTTTTCAAAAATTGTTAAAATTCGTTTAATTAAAATG